>NW_028225477.1:0-382837 GCF_052327205.1 Somniosus microcephalus
CTTCACCTTCTCCTTCTCCTTCTTCTACTTCTTCTGATTCACCCTCCAGACTTCACCTTCTCCTTCTCCTTCTTCTGCTTCTTCTGCTTCACCCTCCAGACTTCAGCTTCTCCTTCTCCTTCTTCTGCTTCTTCTGCTGCGCCCTCCAGACTTCACCTTCTCCTTCTCCTTCTTCTGCTTCTTCTGCTTCACCGTCCTGACTTCACCTTCTCCTTCTCCTTCTTCTACTTCTTCTGCTTCACCCCCCTGACTTCACCTGCTCCTTCTCCTTCTTCTGCTTCTTCTGATTCACCCTCCTAACTTCACCTTCTCCTTCTCCTTCTTCTGCTTCTTCTGATTCACCCTCCTGACTTCACCTTCTCCTTCTCCTTCTTCTGCTTCTTCTGATTCACCCTCCAGACTTCACCTTCTCCTTCTCCTTCTTCTGCTTCTTCTGTTTCACCCTCCAGACTTCACCTTCTCCTTCTCCTTCTTCTGCTTCTTCTGATTCACCCTCCAGACTTCATCTTCTTCTCCTTCTTCTGCTTCTTCTGATTCACCCTCCAGACTTCACCTTCTCCTTCTCCTTCTTCTGCTTCTTCTGATTCACCCTCCAGACTTCACCTTCTCCTTCTCCTTCTTCTACTTCTTCTGATTCACCCTCCAGACTTCACCTTCTCCTTCTCCTTCTTCTACTTCTTCAGATTCACCCTCCAGTCTTCACCTTCTCCTTCTCCTTCTTCTATTTCTTCTGCTTCACCCTCCAGACTTCACCTTCTCCTTCTCTTTCTTCTGCTTCTTCTGATTCACCCTCCAGACTTCACCTTCTCCTTCTCCTTCTTCTGATTCTTCTGATTCACCCTCCAAACTTCACCTTCTCCTTCTCCTTCTTCTGCTTCTTCTGATTCACCCTCCAGACTTCACCTTCTCCTTCTCCTTCTTCTGCTTCTTCTGATTCACCCTCCAGACTTCATCTTCTCCTTCTCCTTCTTCTGCTTCTTCTGATTCACCCTCCAGACTTCACCTTCTCCTTCTCCTTCTTTTGCTTCTTCTGATTCACCCTCCAGACTTCACCTTCTCCTTCTCCTTCTTCTACTTCTTCTGATTCACCCTCCAGACTTCACCTTCTCCTTCTCCTTCTTCTACTTCTTCAGATTCACCCTCCAGTCTTCACCTTCTCCTTCTCCTTCTTCTGTTTCTTCTGCTTCACACTCCAGACTTCACCTTCTCCTTCTCTTTCTTCTGCTTCTTCTGATTCACCCTCCAGACTTCACCTTCTCCTTCTCCTTCTTCTGCTTCTTCTGATTCACCCTCCAGACTTCACCTTCTCCTTCTCCTTCTTCTACTTCTTCTGATTCACCCTCCAGACTTCACCTTCTCCTTCTCCTTCTTCTACTTCTTCTGCTTCTCCCTCCAGACTTCACCTTCTCCTTCTCCTTCTTCTGCTTCTTCTGATTCACCCTCCAGACTTCACCTTCCCCTTCTCCTTCTTCTACTTCTTCTGATTCACCCTCCAGACTTCACCTTCTCCTTCTCCTTCTTCTACTTCTTCTGATTCACCCTCCAGACTTCACCTTCTCCTTCTCCTTCTTTTACTTCTTCCGATTCACCCTCCTGACTTCACCTTCTCCTTCTCCTTCTTCTGCTTCTTCTGCTTCACCCTCCTGACTTCACCTTCTCCTTCTCCTTCTTCTACTTCTTCTGATTCACACTCCAGACTTCACCTTCTCCTTCTCCTTCTTCTGCTTCTTCTGCTTCACCCTCCAGACTTCACCTTCTCCTTCTCCTTCTTCTGCTTCTTCTGATTCGCCCTCCAGACATCACCTTCTCCTTCTCCTTCTTCTGCTTCTTCTGCTTCACCCTCCAGACTTCACCTTCTCCTTCTCCTTCTTCTGCTTCTTCTGCTTCACTCTCCTGACTTCACCTTCTCCTTCTCCTTCTTCTACTTCTTCTGATTCACCCTCCAGACTTCACCTTCTCCTTCTCCTTCTTCTGCTTCTCCTGCTTCACCCTCCAGACTCCACCTTCTCCTTCTCCTTCTTCTGCTTCTTCTGCTGCGCCCTCCAGACTTCACCTTCTCCTTCTCCTTCTTCTGCTTCTTCTGCTTCACCCTCCTGACTTCACCTTCTCCTTCTCCTTCTTCTACTTCATCTGTTTCACCCCCCTGACTTCACCTGCTCCTTCTCCTTCTTCTGCTTCTTCTGATTCACCCTCCTAACTTTACCTTCTCCTTCTCCTTCTTCTGCTTCTTCTGATTCACCCTCCTGACTTCACCTTCTCCTTCTCCTTCTTCTGCTTCTTCTGATTCACCCTCCAGACTTCACCTTCTCCTTCTCCTTCTTCTGCTTCTTCTGATTCACCCTCCAGACTTCACCTTCTCCTTCTCCTTCGTCTACTTCTTCTGATTCACCCTCCAGACTACACCTTCTCCTTCTCCTTCTTCTACTTCTTCTGATTCACCCTCCAGACTTCACCTTCTCCTTCTCCTTCTTCTGTTTCTTCTGATTCACCCTCCAGACTTCACCTTCTCCTTCTCCTTCTTCTACTTCTTCTGATTCACCCTCCAGACTTCACCTTCTTCTTCTCCTTCTTCTACTTCTTCTGATTCACCCTCCAGACTTCACCTTCTCCTTCTCCTTCTTCTACTTCTTCTGCTTCTCCCTCCAGACTTCACCTTCTCCTTCTCCTTCTTCTGCTTCTTCTGATTCACCCTCCAGACTTCACCTTCCCCTTCTCCTTCTTCTACTTCTTCTGATTCACCCTCCAGACTTCACCTTCTCCTTCTCCTTCTTCTACTTCTTCTGATTCACCCTCCAGACTTCACCTTCTCCTTCTCCTTCTTTTACTTCTTCCGATTCACCCTCCTGACTTCACCTTCTCCTTCTCCTTCTTCTGCTTCTTCTGCTTCACCCTCCTGACTTCACCTTCTCCTTCTCCTTCTTCTACTTCTTCTGATTCACCCTCCAGACTTCACCTTCTCCTTCTCCTTCTTCTGCTTCTTCTGCTTCACCCTCCAGACTTCACCTTCTCCTTCTCCTTCTTCTGCTTCTTCTGATTCGCCCTCCAGACATCACCTTCTCCTTCTCCTTCTTCTGCTTCTTCTGCTTCACCCTCCAGACTTCACCTTCTCCTTCTCCTTCTTCTGCTTCTTCTGCTTCACTCTCCTGACTTCACCTTCTCCTTCTCCTTCTTCTACTTCTTCTGATTCACCCTCCAGACTTCACCTTCTCCTTCTCCTTCTTCTGCTTCTCCTGCTTCACCCTCCAGACTTCACCTTCTCCTTCTCCTACTTCTGCTTCTTCTGCTGCGCCCTCCAGACTTCACCTTCTCCTTCTCCTTCTTCTGCTTCTTCTGCTTCACCCTCCTGACTTCACCTTCTCCTTCTCCTTCTTCTACTTCTTCTGTTTCACCCCCCTGACTTCACCTGCTCCTTCTCCTTCTTCTGCTTCTTCTGATTCACCCTCCTAACTTTACCTTCTCCTTCTCCTTCTTCTGCTTCTTCTGATTCACCCTCCTGACTTCACCTTCTCCTTCTCCTTCTTCTGCTTCTTCTAATTCACCCTCCAGACTTCACCTTCTCCTTCTCCTTCTTCTGCTTCTTCTGATTCACCCTCCAGACTTCACCTTCTCCTTCTCCTTCTTCTGCTTCTTCTGATTGACCCTCCAGACCTCACCTTCTCCTTCTCCTTCTTCTACTTCTTCTGATTCACCCTCCAGACTTCATCTTCTCCTTCTCCTTCTTCTGCTTCTTCTGATTCACCCTCCAGACTTCACCTCCTTCTCCTTCTTCTGCTTCTTCTGATTCACCCTCCAGACTTCACCTTCTCCTTCTCCTTCTTCTACTTCTTCTGATTCACCCTCCTGACTTCACCTTCTCCTTCTCCTTCTTCTGCTTCTTCTGCTTCACCCTCCAGACTTCACCTTCTCCTGCTCCTTCTTCTGCTTCTTCTGCTTCACCCTCCAGACTTCACCTTCTCCTTCTCCTTCTTCTGCTCCTTCTGCTTCACCCTCCTGACTTCACCTTCTCCTACTCCTTCTTCTACTTCTTCTGATTCACCCTCCAGACTTCACCTTCTCCTTCTCCTTCTTCTGCTTCTTCTGCTTCACCCTCCAGACTTCACCTTCTCCTTCTCCTTCTTCTGCTTCTTCTGCTTCGCCCTCCAGACTTCACCTTCTCCTTCTCCATCTTCTGCTTCTTCTGCTTCACTCTCCTGACTTCACCTTCTCCTTCTCCTTCTTCTACTTCTTCTGATTCACCCTCCAGACTTCACCTTCTCCTTCTCCTTCTTCTGCTTCTTCTGCTTCACCCTCCAGACTTCAGCTTCTCCTTCTCCTTCTTCTGCTTCTTCTGCTGCGCCCTCCAGACTTCACCTTCTCCTTCTCCTTCTTCTGCTTCTTCTGCTTCACCGTCCTGACTTCACCTTCTCCTTCTCCTTCTTCTACTTCTTCTGCTTCACCCCCCTGACTTCACCTGCTCCTTCTCCTTCTTCTGCTTCTTCTGATTCACCCTCCTAACTTCACCTTCTCCTTCTCCTTCTTCTGCTTCTTCTGATTCACCCTCCTGACTTCACCTTCTCCTTCTCCTTCTTCTGCTTCTTCTGATTCACCCTCCAGACTTCACCTTCTCCTTCTCCTTCTTCTGCTTCTTCTGTTTCACCCTCCAGACTTCACCTTCTCCTTCTCCTTCTTCTGCTTCTTCTGATTCACCCTCCAGACTTCATCTTCTTCTCCTTCTTCTGCTTCTTCTGATTCACCCTCCAGACTTCACCTTCTCCTTCTCCTTCTTCTGCTTCTTCTGATTCACCCTCCAGACTTCACCTTCTCCTTCTCCTTCTTCTACTTCTTCTGATTCACCCTCCAGACTTCACCTTCTCCTTCTCCTTCTTCTACTTCTTCAGATTCACCCTCCAGTCTTCACCTTCTCCTTCTCCTTCTTCTATTTCTTCTGCTTCACCCTCCAGACTTCACCTTCTCCTTCTCTTTCTTCTGCTTCTTCTGATTCACCCTCCAGACTTCACCTTCTCCTTCTCCTTCTTCTGATTCTTCTGATTCACCCTCCAAACTTCACCTTCTCCTTCTCCTTCTTCTGCTTCTTCTGATTCACCCTCCAGACTTCACCTTCTCCTTCTCCTTCTTCTGCTTCTTCTGATTCACCCTCCAGACTTCATCTTCTCCTTCTCCTTCTTCTGCTTCTTCTGATTCACCCTCCAGACTTCACCTTCTCCTTCTCCTTCTTTTGCTTCTTCTGATTCACCCTCCAGACTTCACCTTCTCCTTCTCCTTCGTCTACTTCTTCTGATTCACCCTCCAGACTACACCTTCTCCTTCTCCTTCTTCTACTTCTTCTGATTCACCCTCCAGACTTCACCTTCTCCTTCTCCTTCTTCTGTTTCTTCTGATTCACCCTCCAGACTTCACCTTCTCCTTCTCCTTCTTCTACTTCTTCTGATTCACCCTCCAGACTTCACCTTCTCCTTCTCCTTCTTCTACTTCTTCTGATTCACCCTCCAGACTTCACCTTCTCCTTTTCCTTCTTCTACTTCTTCTGCTTCTCCCTCCAGACTTCACCTTCTCCTTCTCCTTCTTCTGCTTCTTCTGATTCACCCTCCAGACTTCACCTTCTCATTCTCCTTCTTCTACTTCTTCTGATTCACCCTCCAGACTTCACCTTCTCCTTCTCCTTCTTCTACTTCTTCTGATTCACCCTCCAGACTTCACCTTCTCCTTCTCCTTCTTCTACTTCTTCCGATTCACCCTCCTGACTTCACCTTCTCCTTCTCCTTCTTCTGCTTCTTCTGCTTCACCCTCCTGACTTCACCTTCTCCTTCTCCTTCTTCTACTTCTTCTGATTCACCCTCCAGACTTCACCTTCTCCTTCTCCTTCTTCTGCTTCTTCTGCTTCACCCTCCAGACTTCACCTTCTCCTTCTCCTTCTTCTGCTTCTTCTGCTTCGCCCTCCAGACATCACCTTCTCCTTCTCCTTCTTCTGCTTCTTCTGCTTCACCCTCCAGACTTCACCTTCTCCTTCTCCTTCTTCTGCTTCTTCTGCTTCACTCTCCTGACTTCACCTTCTCCTTCACCTTCTTCTACTTCTTCTGATTCACCCTCCAGACTTCACCTTCTCCTTCTCCTTCTTCTGCTTCTTCTGCTTCACCCTCCAGACTTCACCTTCTCCTTCTCCTTCTTCTGCTTCTTCTGCTGCGCCCTCCAGACTTCACCTTCTCCTTCTCCTTCTTCTGCTTCTTCTGTTTCACCCTCCAGACTTCACCTTCTCCTTCTCCTTCTTCTGCTTCTTCTGATTCACCCTCCAGACTTCACCTTCTCCTTCTCCTTCTTCTGCTTCTTCTGATTCACCCTCCAGACTTCACCTTCTCCTTCTCCTTCTTCTACTTCTTCTGATTCACCCTCCAGACTTCACCTTCTCCTTCTCCTTCTTCTGCTTCTTCTGATTCACCCTCCAGACTTCACCTTCTCCTTCTCCTTCGTCTACTTCTTCTGATTCACCCTCCAGACTACACCTTCTCCTTCTCCTTCTTCTACTTCTTCTGATTCACCCTCCAGACTTCACCTTCTCCTTCTCCTTCTTCTGTTTCTTCTGATTCACCCTCCAGACTTCACCTTCTCCTTCTCCTTCTTCTACTTCTTCTGATTCACCCTCCAGACTTCACCTTCTCCTTCTCCTTCTTCTACTTCTTCTGCTTCTCCCTCCAGACTTCACCTTCTCCTTCTCCTTCTTCTGCTTCTTCTGATTCGCCCTCCAGACATCACCTTCTCCTTCTCCTTCTTCTGCTTCTTCTGCTTCACCCTCCAGACTTCACCTTCTCCTTCTCCTTCTTCTGCTTCTTCTGCTTCACTCTCCTGACTTCACCTTCTCCTTCTCCTTCTTCTACTTCTTCTGATTCACCCTCCAGACTTCACCTTCTCCTTCTCCTTCTTCTGCTTCTCCTGCTTCACCCTCCAGACTTCACCTTCTCCTTCTCCTTCTTCTGCTTCTTCTGCTGCGCCCTCCAGACTTCACCTTCTCCTTCTCCTTCTTCTGCTTCTTCTGCTTCACCCTCCTGACTTCACCTTCTCCTTCTCCTTCTTCTACTTCTTCTGTTTCACCCTCCAGACTTCACCTTCTCCTTCTCCTTCTTCTGCTTCTTCTGTTTCACCCTCCAGACTTCACCTTCTCCTTCTCCTTATTTTGCTTCTTCTGATTCACCCTCCAGACTTCATCTTCTTCTCCTTCTTCTGCTTCTTCTGATTCACCCTCCAGACTTCACCTTCTCCTTCTCCTTCTTCTGCTTCTTCTGATTCACCCTCCAGACTTCACCTTCTCCTTCTCCTTCTTCTACTTCTTCTGATTCACCCTCCAGACTTCACCTTCTCCTTCTCCTTCTTCTACTTCTTCAGATTCACCCTCCAGTCTTCACCTTCTCCTTCTCCTTCTTCTATTTCTTCTGCTTCACCCTCCAGACTTCACCTTCTCCTTCTCTTTCTTCTGCTTCTTCTGATTCACCCTCCAGACTTCACCTTCCCCTTCTCCTTCTTCTGATTCTTCTGATTCACCCTCCAAACTTCACCTTCTCCTTCTCCTTCTTCTGCTTCTTCTGATTCACCCTCCAGACTTCACCTTCTCCTTCTCCTTCTTCTGCTTCTTCTGATTCACCCTCCAGACTTCACCTTCCCCTTCTCCTTCTTCTACTTCTTCTGATTCACCCTCCAGACTTCACCTTCTCCTTCTCCTTCTTCTACTTCTTCTGATTCACCCTCCAGACTTCACCTTCTCCTTCTCCTTCTTTTACTTCTTCCGATTCACCCTCCTGACTTCACCTTCTCCTTCTCCTTCTTCTGCTTCTTCTGCTTCACCCTCCTGACTTCACCTTCTCCTTCTCCTTCTTCTACTTCTTCTGATTCACCCTCCAGACTTCACCTTCTCCTTCTCCTTCTTCTGCTTCTTCTGCTTCACCCTCCAGACTTCACCTTCTCCTTCTCCTTCTTCTGCTTCTTCTGATTCGCCCTCCAGACATCACCTTCTCCTTCTCCTTCTTCTGCTTCTTCTGCTTCACCCTCCAGACTTCACCTTCTCCTTCTCCTTGTTCTGCTTCTTCTGCTTCACTCTCCTGACTTCACCTTCTCCTTCTCCTTCTTCTACTTCTTCTGATTCACCCTCCAGACTTCACCTTCTCCTTCTCCTTCTTCTGCTTCTCCTGCTTCACCCTCCAGACTTCAACTTCTCCTTCTCCTTCTTCTGCTTCTTCTGCTGCGCCCTCCAGACTTCACTTTCTCCTTCTCCTTCTTCTGCTTCTTCTGCTTCACCCTCCTGACTTCACCTTCTCCTTCTCCTTCTTCTACTTCTTCTGTTTCACCCCCCTGACTTCACCTGCTGCTTCTCCTTCTTCTGCTTCTTCTGATTCACCCTCCTAACTTTACCTTCTCCTTCTCCTTCTTCTGCTTCTTCTGATTCACCCTCCTGACTTCACCTTCTCCTTCTCCTTCTTCTGCTTCTTCTAATTCACCCTCCAGACTTCACCTTCTCCTTCTCCTTCTTCTGCTTCTTCTGATTCACCCTCCAGACTTCACCTTCTCCTTCTCCTTCTTCTGCTTCTTCTGATTGACCCTCCAGACCTCACCTTCTCCTTCTCCTTCTTCTACTTCTTCTGATTCACCCTCCAGACTTCATCTTCTCCTTCTCCTTCTTCTGCTTCTTCTGATTCACCCTCCAGACTTCACCTCCTTCTCCTTCTTCTGCTTCTTCTGATTCACCCTCCAGACTTCACCTTCTCCTTCTCCTTCTTCTACTTCTTCTGATTCACCCTCCTGACTTCACCTTCTCCTTCTCCTTCTTCTGCTTCTTCTGCTTCACCCTCCAGACTTCACCTTCTCCTGCTCCTTCTTCTGCTTCTTCTGCTTCACCCTCCAGACTTCACCTTCTCCTTCTCCTTCTTCTGCTCCTTCTGCTTCACCCTCCTGACTTCACCTTCTCCTACTCCTTCTTCTACTTCTTCTGATTCACCCTCCAGACTTCACCTTCTCCTTCTCCTTCTTCTGCTTCTTCTGCTTCACCCTCCAGACTTCACCTTCTCCTTCTCCTTCTTCTGCTTCTTCTGCTTCGCCCTCCAGACTTCACCTTCTCCTTCTCCATCTTCTGCTTCTTCTGCTTCACTCTCCTGACTTCACCTTCTCCTTCTCCTTCTTCTACTTCTTCTGATTCACCCTCCAGACTTCACCTTCTCCTTCTCCTTCTTCTGCTTCTTCTGCTTCACCCTCCAGACTTCAGCTTCTCCTTCTCCTTCTTCTGCTTCTTCTGCTGCGCCCTCCAGACTTCACCTTCTCCTTCTCCTTCTTCTGCTTCTTCTGCTTCACCGTCCTGACTTCACCTTCTCCTTCTCCTTCTTCTACTTCTTCTGCTTCACCCCCCTGACTTCACCTGCTCCTTCTCCTTCTTCTGCTTCTTCTGATTCACCCTCCTAACTTCACCTTCTCCTTCTCCTTCTTCTGCTTCTTCTGATTCACCCTCCTGACTTCACCTTCTCCTTCTCCTTCTTCTGCTTCTTCTGATTCACCCTCCAGACTTCACCTTCTCCTTCTCCTTCTTCTGCTTCTTCTGTTTCACCCTCCAGACTTCACCTTCTCCTTCTCCTTCTTCTGCTTCTTCTGATTCACCCTCCAGACTTCATCTTCTTCTCCTTCTTCTGCTTCTTCTGATTCACCCTCCAGACTTCACCTTCTCCTTCTCCTTCTTCTGCTTCTTCTGATTCACCCTCCAGACTTCACCTTCTCCTTCCCCTTCTTCTACTTCTTCAGATTCACCCTCCAGTCTTCACCTTCTCCTTCTCCTTCTTCTATTTCTTCTGCTTCACCCTCCAGACTTCACCTTCTCCTTCTCTTTCTTCTGCTTCTTCTGATTCACCCTCCAGACTTCACCTTCTCCTTCTCCTTCTTCTGATTCTTCTGATTCACCCTCCAAACTTCACCTTCTCCTTCTCCTTCTTCTGCTTCTTCTGATTCACCCTCCAGACTTCACCTTCTCCTTCTCCTTCTTCTGCTTCTTCTGATTCACCCTCCAGACTTCATCTTCTCCTTCTCCTTCTTCTGCTTCTTCTGATTCACCCTCCAGACTTCACCTTCTCCTTCTCCTTCTTTTGCTTCTTCTGATTCACCCTCCAGACTTCACCTTCTCCTTCTCCTTCTTCTACTTCTTCTGATTCACCCTCCAGACTTCACCTTCTCCTTCTCCTTCTTCTACTTCTTCAGATTCACCCTCCTGTCTTCACCTTCTCCTTCTCCTTCTTCTGTTTCTTCTGCTTCACACTCCAGACTTCACCTTCTCCTTCTCTTTCTTCTGCTTCTTCTGATTCACCCTCCAGACTTCACCTTCTCCTTCTCCTTCTTCTGCTTCTTCTGATTCACCCTCCTGACTTCACCTTCTCCTTCTCCTTCTTCTACTTCTTGTGATTCACCCTCCTGACTTCACCTTCTCCTTCTCCTTCTTCTACTTCTTCTGCTTCACCCTCCAGACTTCACCTTCTCCTTCTCCTTCTTCTACTTCTTCTGATTCACCCTCCAGACTTCACCTTCTCCTTCTCTTTCTTCTGCTTCTTCTGATTCACGCTCCAGACTTCACCTTCTCCTTCTCCTTCTTCTGATTCTTCTGATTCACCCTCCAAACTTCACCTTCTCCTTCTCCTTCTTCTGCTTCTTCTGATTCACCCTCCTGACTTCACCTTCTCCTTCTCCTTATTCTGCTTCTTCTGTTTCACCCTCCAGACTTCACCTTCTCCTTCTCCTCCTTCTGCTTCTTCTGATTCACCCTCCAGACTTCACCTTCTCCTTCTCCTTCTTCTGCTTCTTCTGATTCACCCTCCAGACTTCACCTTCTCCTTCTCCTTCTTCTACTTCTTCTGATTCACCCTCCAGACTTCACCTTCTCCTTCTCCTTCTTCTGCTTCTTCTGATTCACCCTCCAGACTTCACCTTCTCCTTCTCCTTCGTCTACTTCTTCTGATTCACCCTCCAGACTACACCTTCTCCTTCTCCTTCTTCTACTTCTTCTGATTCACCCTCCAGACTTCACCTTCTCCTTCTCCTTCTTCTGTTTCTTCTGATTCACCCTCCAGACTTCACCTTCTCCTTCTCCTTCTTCTACTTCTTCTGATTCACCCTCCAGACTTCACCTTCTCCTTCTCCTTCTTCTACTTCTTCTGATTCACCCTCCAGACTTCACCTTCTCCTTCTCCTTCTTCTACTTCTTCTGCTTCTCCCTCCAGACTTCACCTTCTCCTTCTCCTTCTTCTGCTTCTTCTGCTTCACCCTCCAGACTTCACCTTCTCCTTCTCCTTCTTCTGCTTCTTCTGCTGCGCCCTCCAGACTTCACCTTCTCCTTCTCCTTCTTCTGCTTCTTCTGTTTCACCCTCCAGACTTCACCTTCTCCTTCTCCTTCTTCTGCTTCTTCTGATTCACCCTCCAGACTTCACCTTCTCCTTCTCCTTCTTCTGCTTCTTCTGATTCACCCTCCAGACTTCACCTTCTCCTTCTCCTTCTTCTACTTCTTCTGATTCACCCTCCAGACTTCACCTTCTCCTTCTCCTTCTTCTGCTTCTTCTGATTCACCCTCCAGACTTCACCTTCTCCTTCTCCTTCGTCTACTTCTTCTGATTCACCCTCCAGACTACACCTTCTCCTTCTCCTTCTTCTACTTCTTCTGATTCACCCTCCAGACTTCACCTTCTCCTTCTCCTTCTTCTGTTTCTTCTGATTCACCCTCCAGACTTCACCTTCTCCTTCTCCTTCTTCTACTTCTTCTGATTCACCCTCCAGACTTCACCTTCTCCTTCTCCTTCTTCTACTTCTTCTGCTTCTCCCTCCAGACTTCACCTTCTCCTTCTCCTTCTTCTGCTTCTTCTGATTCGCCCTCCAGACATCACCTTCTCCTTCTCCTTCTTCTGCTTCTTCTGCTTCACCCTCCAGACTTCACCTTCTCCTTCTCCTTCTTCTGCTTCTTCTGCTTCACTCTCCTGACTTCACCTTCTCCTTCTCCTTCTTCTACTTCTTCTGATTCACCCTCCAGACTTCACCTTCTCCTTCTCCTTCTTCTGCTTCTCCTGCTTCACCCTCCAGACTTCACCTTCTCCTTCTCCTTCTTCTGCTTCTTCTGCTGCGCCCTCCAGACTTCACCTTCTCCTTCTCCTTCTTCTGCTTCTTCTGCTTCACCCTCCTGACTTCACCTTCTCCTTCTCCTTCTTCTACTTCTTCTGTTTCACCCTCCAGACTTCACCTTCTCCTTCTCCTTCTTCTGCTTCTTCTGTTTCACCCCCCAGACTTCACCTTCTCCTTCTCCTTCTTCTGCTTCTTCTGATTCACCCTCCAGACTTCATCTTCTTCTCCTTCTTCTGCTTCTTCTGATTCACCCTCCAGACTTCACCTTCTCCTTCTCCTTCTTCTGCTTCTTCTGATTCACCCTCCAGACTTCACCTTCTCCTTCTCCTTCTTCTACTTCTTCTGATTCACCCTCCAGACTTCACCTTCTCCTTCTCCTTCTTCTACTTCTTCAGATTCAACCTCCAGTCTTCACCTTCTCCTTCTCCTTCTTCTATTTCTTCTGCTTCACCCTCCAGACTTCACCTTCTCCTTCTCTTTCTTCTGCTTCTTCTGATTCACCCTCCAGACTTCACCTTCTCCTTCTCCTTCTTCTGATTCTTCTGATTCACCCTCCAAACTTCACCTTCTCCTTCTCCTTCTTCTGCTTCTTCTGATTCACCCTCCAGACTTCACCTTCTCCTTCTCCTTCTTCTGCTTCTTCTGATTCACCCTCCAGACTTCATCTTCTCCTTCTCCTTCTTCTGCTTCTTCTGATTCACCCTCCAGACTTCACCTTCTCCTTCTCCTTCTTCTGCTTCTTCTGATTCACCCTCCAGACTTCACCTTCTCCTTCTCCTTCTTCTACTTCTTCTGATTCACCCTCCAGACTTCACCTTCTCCTTCTCCTTCTTCTACTTCTTCAGATTCACCCTCCAGTCTTCACCTTCTCCTTCTCCTTCTTCTGTTTCTTCTGCTTCACCCTCCAGACTTCAGCTTCTCCTTCTCCTTCTTCTGCTTCTTCTGCTGCGCCCTCCAGACTTCACCTTCTCCTTCTCCTTCTTCTGCTTCTTCTGCTTCACCGTCCTGACTTCACCTTCTCCTTCTCCTTCTTCTACTTCTTCTGCTTCACCCCCCTGACTTCACCTGCTCCTTCTCCTTCTTCTGCTTCTTCTGATTCACCCTCCTAACTTCACCTTCTCCTTCTCCTTCTTCTGCTTCTTCTGATTCACCCTCCTGACTTCACCTTCTCCTTCTCCTTCTTCTGCTTCTTCTGATTCACCCTCCAGACTTCACCTTCTCCTTCTCCTTCTTCTGCTTCTTCTGTTTCACCCTCCAGACTTCACCTTCTCCTTCTCCTTCTCCTGCTTCTTCTGATTCACCCTCCAGACTTCATCTTCTTCTCCTTCTTCTGCTTCTTCTGATTCACCCTCCAGACTTCACCTTCTCCTTCTCCTTCTTCTGCTTCTTCTGATTCACCCTCCAGACTTCACCTTCTCCTTCTCCTTCTTCTACTTCTTCTGATTCACCCTCCAGACTTCACCTTCTCCTTCTCCTTCTTCTACTTCTTCAGATTCACCCTCCAGTCTTCACCTTCTCCTTCTCCTTCTTCTATTTCTTCTGCTTCACCCTCCAGACTTCACCTTCTCCTTCTCTTTCTTCTGCTTCTTCTGATTCACCCTCCAGACTTCACCTTCTCCTTCTCCTTCTTCTGATTCTTCTGATTCACCCTCCAAACTTCACCTTCTCCTTCTCCTTCTTCTGCTTCTTCTGATTCACCCTCCAGACTTCACCTTCTCCTTCTCCTTCTTCTGCTTCTTCTGATTCACCCTCCAGACTTCATCTTCTCCTTCTCCTTCTTCTGCTTCTTCTGATTCACCCTCCAGACTTCACCTTCTCCTTCTCCTTCTTCTGCTTCTTCTGATTCACCCTCCAGACTTCACCTTCTCCTTCTCCTTCTTCTACTTCTTCAGATTCACCCTCCAGACTTCACCTTCTCCTTCTCCTTCTTCTACTTCTTCAGATTCACCCTCCAGTCTTCACCTTCTCCTTCTCCTTCTTCTGTTTCTTCTGCTTCACACTCCAGACTTCACCTTCTCCTTCTCTTTCTTCTGCTTCTTCTGATTCACCCTCCAGACTTCACGTTCTCCTTCTCCTTCTTCTGATTCTTCTGATTCACCCTCCAGACTTCACCTTCTCCTTCTCCTTCTTCTACTTCTTCTGCTTCACCCTCCAGACTTCACCTTCTCCTTCTCCTTCTTCTACTTCTTCTGATTCACCCTCCAGACTTCACCTTCTCCTTCTCTTTCTTCTGCTTCTTCTGATTCACCCTCCAGACTTCACCTTCTCCTTCTCCTTCTTCTGATTCTTCTGATTCACCCTCCAAACTTCACCTTCTCCTTCTCCTTCTTCTGCTTCTTCTGATTCACCCTCCTGACTTCACCTTCTCCTTCTCCTTATTCTGCTTCTTCTGTTTCACCCTCCAGACTTCACCTTCTCCTTCTCCTCCTTCTGCTTCTTCTGATTCACCCTCCAGACTTCACCTTCTCCTTCTCCTTCTTCTGCTTCTTCTGATTCACCCTCCAGACTTCACCTTCTCCTTCTCCTTCTTCTACTTCTTCTGATTCACCCTCCAGACTTCACCTTCTACTTCTCCTTCTTCTGCTTCTTCTGATTCACCCTCCAGACTTCACCTTCTCCTTCTCCTTCGTCTACTTCTTCTGATTCACCCTCCAGACTAAACCTTCTCCTTCTCCTTCTTCTACTTCTTCTGATTCACCCTCCAGACTTCACCTTCTCCTTCTCCTTCTTCTGTTTCTTCTGATTCACCCTCCAGACTTCACCTTCTCCTTCTCCTTCTTCTACTTCTTCTGATTCACCCTCCAGACTTCACCTTCTCCTTCTCCTTCTTCTACTTCTTCTGATTCACCCTCCAGACTTCACCTTCTCCTTCTCCTTCTTCTACTTCTTCTGCTTCTCCCTCCAGACTTCACCTTCTCCTTCTCCTTCTTCTGCTTCTTCTGATTCACCCTCCAGACTTCACCTTCTCATTCTCCTTCTTCTACTTCTTCTGATTCACCCTCGTGACTTCACCTTCTCCTTCTCCTTCTTCTACTTCTTCTGATTCACCCTCCAGACTTCACCTTCTCCTTCTCCTTCTTCTACTTCTTCCGATTCACCCTCCTGACTTCACCTTCTCCTTCTCCTTCTTCTGCTTCTTCTGCTTCACCCTCCTGACTTCACCTTCTCCTTCTCCTTCTTCTACTTCTTCTGATTCACCCTCCAGACTTCACCTTCTCCTTCTCCTTCTTCTGCTTCTTCTGCTTCACCCTCCAGACTTCACCTTCTCCTTCTCCTTATTCTGCTTCTTCTGCTTCGCCCTCCAGACATCACCTTCTCCTTCTCCTTCTTCTGCTTCTTCTGCTTCACCCTCCAGACTTCACCTTCTCCTTCTCCTTCTTCTGCTTCTTCTGCTTCACTCTCCTGACTTCACCTTCTCCTTCACCTTCTTCTACTTCTTCTGATTCACCCTCCAGACTTCACCTTCTCCTTCTCCTTCTTCTGCTTCTTCTGCTTCACCCTCCAGACTTCACCTTCTCCTTCTCCTTCTTCTGCTTCTTCTGCTGCGCCCTCCAGACTTCACCTTCTCCTTCTCCTTCTTCTACTTCTTCTGCTTCACCCCCCTGACTTCACCTGCTCCTTCTCCTTCTTCTGCTTCTTCTGATTCACCCTCCTAACTTTACCTTCTCCTTCTCCTTCTTCTGCTTCTTCTGATTCACCCTCCTGACTTCACCTTCTCCTTCTACTTCTTCTGCTTCTTCTAATTCACCCTCCAGACTTCACCTTCTCCTTGTCCTTCTTCTGCTTCTTCTGATTCACCCTCCAGACTTCAGCTTCTCCTTCTCCTTCTTCTGCTTCTTCTGATTGACCCTCCAGACCTCACCTTCTCCTTCTCCTTCTTCTACTTCTTCTGATTCACCCTCCAGACTTCATCTTCTCCTTCTCCTTCTTCTGCTTCTTCTGATTCACCCTCCAGACTTCACCTTCTCCTTCTCCTTCTTCTGCTTCTTCTGATTCACCCTCCAGACTTCACCTTCTCCTTCTCCTTCTTCTACTTCTTCTGATTCACCATCCTGACTTCACCTTCTCCTTCTCCTTCTTCTGCTTCTTCTGCTTCACCCTCCAGACTTCACCTTCTCCTGCTCCTTCTTCTGCTTCTTCTGCTTCACCCTCCAGACTTCACCTTCTCCTTCTCCTTCTTCTGCTTCTTCTGCTTCTCCCTCCTGCCTTCACCTTCTCCTTCTCCTTCTTCTACTTCTTCTGATTCACCCTCCAGACTTCACCTTCTCCTTCTCCTTCTTCTACTTCTTCTGCTTCACCCCCCTGACTTCACCTGCTCCTTCTCCTTCTTCTGCTTCTTCTGATTCACCCTCCTAACTACACCTTCTCCTTCTCCTTCTTCTGCTTCTTCTGATTCACCCTCCTGACTTCACCTTCTCCTTCTCCTTCTTCTGCTTCTTCTGATTCACCCTCCAGACTTCACCTTCTCCTTCTCCTTCTTCTGTTTCTTCTGCTTCACCCTCCAGACTTCACCTTCTTCTTCTCTTTCTTCTGCTTCTTCTCATTCACCCTCCAGACTTCACCTTCTCCTTCTCCTTCTTGTGATTCTTCTGATTCACTCTCCAGACTTCACCTTCTCCTTCTCCTTCTTCTGCTTCTTCTGATTCACCCTCCTGACTTCACCTTCTCCTTCTCCTTCTTCTGCTTCTTCTGCTTCGCCCTCCAGACTTCACCTTCTCCTTCTCCATCTTCTGCTTCTTCTGCTTCACTCTCCTGACTTCACCTTCTCCTTCTCCTTCTTCTACTTCTTCTGATTCACCCTCCAGACTTCACCTTCTCCTTCTCCTTCTTCTGCTTCTTCTGCTTCACCCTCCAGACTTCAGCTTCTCCTTCTCCTTCTTCTGCTTCTTCTGATTCACCCTCCTGACTTCACCTTCTCCTCCTCCTTCTTCTGCTTCTTCTAATTCACCCTCCAGACTTCACCTTCTCCTTCTCCTTCTTCTGCTTCTTCTGCTGCGCCCTCGAGACTTCACCTTCTCCTTCTCCTTCTTCTGCTTCTTCTGCTTCACCCTGCTGACTTCACCTTCTCCTTCTCCTTCTTCTACTTCTTCTGTTTCACCCCCCTGACTTCACCTGCTCCTTCTCCTTCTTCTGCTTCTTCTGATTCACCCTCCTAACTTTACCTTCTCCTTCTCCTTCTTCTGCTTCTTCTGATTCACCCTCCTGACTTCACCTTCTCCTTCTCCTTCTTCTGCTTCTTCTAATTCACCCTCCAGACTTCACCTTCTCCTTCTCCTTCTTCTGCTTCTTCTGATTCACCCTCCAGACTTCACCTTCTCCTTCTCCTTCTTCTGCTTCTTCTGATTGACCCTCCAGACCTCACCTTCTCCTTCTCCTTCTTCTACTTCTTCTGATTCACCCTCCAGACTTCATCTTCTCCTTCTCCTTCTTCTGCTTCTTCTGATTCACCCTCCAGACTTCACCTTCTCCTTCTCCTTCTCCTGCTTCTTCTGATTCACCCTCCAGACTTCACCTTCTCCTTCTCCTTCTTCTACTTCTTCTGATTCACCCTCCTGACTTCACCTTCTCCTTCTCCTTCTTCTGCTTCTTCTGCTTCACCCTCCAGACTTCACCTTCTCCTGCTGCTTCTTCTGCTTCTTCTGCTTCACCCTCCAGACTTCACCTTCTCCTTCTCCTTCTTCTGCTCCTTCTGCTTCACCCTCCTGACTTCACCTTCTCCTACTCCTTCTTCTACTTCTTCTGATTCACCCTCCAGACTTCACCTTCTCCTTCTCCTTCTTCTGCTTCTTCTGCTTCACCCTCCAGACTTCACCTTCTCCTTCTCCTTCTTCTGCTTCTTCTGCTTCGCCCTCCAGACTTCACCTTCTCCTTCTCCATCTTCTGCTTCTTCTGCTTCACTCTCCTGACTTCACCTTCTCCTTCTCCTTCTTCTACTTCTTCTGATTCACCCTCCAGACTTCACCTTCTCCTTCTCCTTCTTCTGCTTCTTCTGCTTCACCCTCCAGACTTCAGCTTCTCATTCTCCTTCTTCTGCTTCTTCTGCTGCGCCCTCCAGACTTCACCTTCTCCTTCTCCTTCTTCTGCTTCTTCTGCTTCACCGTCCTGACTTCACCTTCTCCTTCTCCTTCTTCTACTTCTTCTGCTTCACCCCCCTGACTTCACCTGCTCCTTCTCCTTCTTCTGCTTCTTCTGATTCACCCTCCTAACTTCACCTTCTCCTTCTCCTTCTTCTGCTTCTTCTGATTCACCCTCCTGACTTCACCTTCTCCTTCTCCTTCTTCTGCTTCTTCTGATTCACCCTCCAGACTTCACCTTCTCCTTCTCCTTCTTCTGCTTCTTCTGTTTCACCCTCCAGACTTCACCTTCTCCTTCTCCTTCTTCTGCTTCTTCTGATTCACCCTCCAGACTTCATCTTCTTCTCCTTCTTCTGCTTCTTCTGATTCACCCTCCAGACTTCACCTTCTCCTTTTCCTTCTTCTGCTTCTTCTGATTCACCCTCCAGACTTCACCTTCTCCTTCTCCTTCTTCTACTTCTTCTGATTCACCCTCCAGACTTCACCTTCTCCTTCTCCTTCTTCTACTTCTTCAGATTCACCCTCCAGTCTTCACCTTCTCCTTCTCCTTCTTCTATTTCTTCTGCTTCACCCTCCAGACTTCACCTTCTCCTTCTCTTTCTTCTGCTTCTTCTGATTCACCCTCCAGACTTCACCTTCTCCTTCTCCTTCTTCTGATTCTTCTGATTCACCCTCCAAACTTCACCTTCTCCTTCTCGTTCTTCTGCTTCTTCTGATTCACCCTCCAGACTTCACCTTCTCCTTCTCCTTCTTCTGCTTCTTCTGATTCACCCTCCAGACTTCATCTTCTCCTTCTCCTTCTTCTGCTTCTTCTGATTCACCCTCCAGACTTCACCTTCTCCTTCTCCTTCTTCTGCTTCTTCTGATTCACCCTCCAGACTTCACCTTCTCCTTCTCCTTCTTCTACTTCTTCTGATTCACCCTCCAGACTTCACCTTCTCCTTCTCCTTCTTCTACTTCTTCAGATTCACCCTCCAGACTTCACCTTCTCCTTCTCCTTCTTCTGCTTCTTCTGCTTCGCCCTCCAGACATCACCTTCTCCTTCTCCTTCTTCTGCTTCTTCTGCTTCACCCTCCAGACTTCACCTTCTCCTTCTCCTTCTTCTGCTTCTTCTGCTTCACTCTCCTGACTTCACCTTCTCCTTCACCTTCTTCTACTTCTTCTGATTCACCCTCCAGACTTCACCTTCTCCTTCTCCTTCTTCTGCTTCTTCTGCTTCACCCTCCAGACTTCACCTTCTCCGTCTCCTTCTTCTGCTTCTTCTGCTGCGCCCTCCAGACTTCACCTTCTCCTTCTCCTTCTTCTGCTTCTTCTGCTTCACCCTCCTGACTTCACCTTCTCCTTCTCCTTCTTCTACTTCTTCTGCTTCACCCCCCTGACTTCACCTGCTCCTTCTCCTTCTTCTGCTTCTTCTGATTCACCCTCCTAACTTTACCTTCTCCTTCTCCTTCTTCTGCTTCTTCTGATTCACCCTCCTGACTTCACCTTCTCCTTCTCCTTCTTCTGCTTCTTCTAATTCACCCTCCAGACTTCACCTTCTCCTTGTCCTTCTTCTGCTTCTTCTGATTCACCCTCCAGACTTCAGCTTCTCCTTCTCCTTCTTCTGCTTCTTCTGATTGACCCTCCAGACCTCACCTTCTCCTTCTCCTTCTTCTACTTCTTCTGATTCACCCTCCAGACTTCATCTTCTCCTTCTCCTTCTTCTGCTTCTTCTGATTCACCCTCCAGACTTCACCTTCTCCTTCTCCTTCTTCTGCTTCTTCTGATTCACCCTCCAGACTTCACCTTCTCCTTCTCCTTCTTCTACTTCTTCTGATTCACCATCCTGACTTCACCTTCTCCTTCTCCTTCTTCTGCTTCTTCTGCTTCACCCTCCAGACTTCACCTTCTCCTGCTCCTTCTTCTGCTTCTTCTGCTTCACCCTCCAGACTTCACCTTCTCCTTCTCCTTCTTCTGCTTCTTCTGCTTCACCCTCCTGACTTCACCTTCTCCTTCTCCTTCTTCTACTTCTTCTGATTCACCCTCCAGACTTCACCTTCTCCTTCTCCTTCTTCTGCTTCTTCTGCTTCACCCTCCAGACTTCACCTTCTCCTTCTCCTTCTTCTGCTTCTTCTGCTTCGCCCTCCAGACTTCACCTTCTCCTTCTCCATCTTCTGCTTCTTCTGCTTCACTCTCCTGACTTCACCTTCTCCTTCTCCTTCTTCTACTTCTTCTGATTCACCCTCCAGACTTCACCTTCTCCTTCTCCTTCTTCTGCTTCTTCTGCTTCACCCTCCAGACTTCAGCTTCTCCTTCTCCTTCTTCTGCTTCTTCTGCTGCGCCCTCCAGACTTCACCTTCTCCTTCTCCTTCTTCTACTTCTTCTGATTCACCCTCCAGACTTCACCTTCTCCTTCTCCTTCTTCTACTTCTTCAGATTCACCCTCCAGTCTTCACCTTCTCCTTCTCCTTCTTCTATTTCTTCTGCTTCACCCTCCAGACTTCACCTTCTCCTTCTCTTTCTTCTGCTTCTTCTGATTCACCCTCCAGACTTCACCTTCTCCTTCTCCTTCTTCTGATTCTTCTGATTCACCCTCCAGACTTCACCTTCTCCTTCTCCTTCTTCTGCTTCTTCTGATTCACCCTCCAGACTTCATCTTCTCCTTCTCCTTCTTCTGCTTCTTCTGATTCACCCTCCAGACTTCACCTTCTCCTTCTCCATCTTCTGCTTCTTCTGCTTCACTCTCCTGACTTCACCTTCTCCTTCTCCTTCTTCTACTTCTTCTGATTCACCCTCCAGACTTCACCTTCTCCTTCTCCTTCTTCTGCTTCTTCTGCTTCACCCTCCAGACTTCAGCTTCTCCTTCTCCTTCTTCTGCTTCTTCTGATTCACCCTCCTGACTTCACCTTCTCCTTCTCCTTCTTCTGCTTCTTCTAATTCACCCTCCAGACTTCACCTTCTCCTTCTCCTTCTTCTGCTTCTTCTGCTGCGCCCTCGAGACTTCACCTTCTCCTTCTCCTTCTTCTGCTTCTTCTGCTTCACCCTGCTGACTTCACCTTCTCCTTCTCCTTCTTCTACTTCTTCTGTTTCACCCCCCTGACTTCACCTGCTCCTTCTCCTTCTTCTGCTTCTTCTGATTCACCCTCCTAACTTTACCTTCTCCTTCTCCTTCTTCTGCTTCTTCTGATTCACCCTCCTGACTTCACCTTCTCCTTCTCCTTCTTCTGCTTCTTCTAATTCACCCTCCAGACTTCACCTTCTCCTTCCCCTTCTTCTGCTTCTTCTGATTCACCCTCCAGACTTCACCTTCTCCTTCTCCTTCTTCTGCTTCTTCTGATTGACCCTCCAGACCTCACCTTCTCCTTCTCCTTCTTCTACTTCTTCTGATTCACCCTCCAGACTTCATCTTCTCCTTCTCCTTCTTCTGCTTCTTCTGATTCACCCTCCAGACTTCACCTTCTCCTTCTCCTTCTCTTGCTTCTTCTGATTCACCCTCCAGACTTCACCTTCTCCTTCTCCTTCTTCTACTTCTTCTGATTCACCCTCCTGACTTCACCTTCTCCTTCTCCTTCTTCTGCTTCTTCTGCTTCACCCTCCAGACTTCACCTTCTCCTGCTCCTTCTTCTGCTTCTTCTGCTTCACCCTCCAGACTTCACCTTCTCCTTCTCCTTCTTCTGCTCCTTCTGCTTCACCCTCCTGACTTCACCTTCTCCTACTCCTTCTTCTACTTCTTCTGATTCACCCTCCAGACTTCACCTTCTCCTTCTACTTCTTCTGCTTCTTCTGCTTCACCCTCCAGACTTCACCTTCTCCTTCTCCTTCTTCTGCTTCTTCTGCTTCGCCCTCCAGACTTCACCTTCTCCTTCTCCATCTTCTGCTTCTTCTGCTTCACTCTCCTGACTTCACCTTCTCCTTCTCCTTCTTCTACTTCTTCTGATTCACCCTCCAGACTTCACCTTCTCCTTCTCCTTCTTCTGCTTCTTCTGCTTCACCCTCCAGACTTCAGCTTCTCCTTCTCCTTCTTCTGCTTCTTCTGCTGCGCCCTCCAGACTTCACCTTCTCCTTCTCCTTCTTCTGCTTCTTCTGCTTCACCGTCCTGACTTCACCTTCTCCTTCTCCTTCTTCTACTTCTTCTGCTTCACCCCCCTGACTTCACCTGCTCCTTCTCCTTCTTCTGCTTCTTCTGATTCACCCTCCTAACTTCACCTTCTCCTTCTCCTTCTTCTGCTTCTTCTGATTCACCCTCCTGACTTCACCTTCTCCTTCTCCTTCTTCTGCTTCTTCTGATTCACCCTCCAGACTTCACCTTCTCCTTCTCCTTCTTCTGCTTCTTCTGTTTCACCCTCCAGACTTCACCTTCTCCTTCTCCTTCTTCTGCTTCTTCTGATTCACCCTCCAGACTTCATCTTCTTCTCCTTCTTCTGCTTCTTCTGATTCACCCTCCAGACTTCACCTTCTCCTTCTCCTTCTTCTGCTTCTTCTGATTCACCCTCCAGACTTCACCTTCTCCTTCTCCTTCTTCTACTTCTTCTGATTCACCCTCCAGACTTCACCTTCTCCTTCTCATTCTTCTACTTCTTCAGATTCACCCTCCAGTCTTCACCTTCTCCTTCTCCTTCTTCTATTTCTTCTGCTTCACCCTCCAGACTTCACCTTCTCCTTCTCTTTCTTCTGCTTCTTCTGATTCACCCTCCAGACTTCACCTTCTCCTTCTCCTTCTTCTGATTCTTCTGATTCACCCTCCAAACTTCACCTTCTCCTTCTCCTTCTTCTGCTTCTTCTGATTCACCCTCCAGACTTCACCTTCTCCTTCTCCTTCTTCTGCTTCTTCTGATTCACCCTCCAGTCTTCATCTTCTCCTTCTCCTTCTTCTGCTTCTTCTGATTCACCCTCCAGACTTCACCTTCTCCTTCTCCTTCTTTTGCTTCTTCTGATTCACCCTCCAGACTTCACCTTCTCCTTCTCCTTCTTCTACTTCTTCTGATTCACCCTCCAGACTTCACCTTCTCCTTCTCCTTCTTCTACTTCTTCAGATTCACCCTCCAGTCTTCACCTTCTCCTTCTCCTTCTTCTGTTTCTTCTGCTTCACACTCCAGACTTCACCTTCTCCTTCTCTTTCTTCTGCTTCTTCTGATTCACCCTCCAGACTTCACCTTCTCCTTCTCCTTCTTCTGCTTCTTCTGATTCACCCTCCTGACTTCACCTTCTCCTTCTCCTTCTTCTACTTCTTGTGATTCACCCTCCTGACTTCACCTTCTCCTTCTCCTTCTTCTACTTCTTCTGCTTCACCCTCCAGACTTCACCTTTTCCTTCTCCTTCTTCTACTTCTTCTGATTCACCCTCCAGACTTCACCTTCTCCTTCTCTTTCTTCTGCTTCTTCTGATTCACGCTCCAGACTTCACCTTCTCCTTCTCCTTCTTCTGATTCTTCTGATTCACCCTCCAAACTTCACCTTCTCCTTCTCCTTCTTCTGCTTCTTCTGATTCACCCTCCTGACTTCACCTTCTCCTTCTCCTTATTCTGCTTCTTCTGTTTCACCCTCCAGATTTCACCTTCTCCTTCTCCTCCTTCTGCTTCTTCTGATTCACCCTCCAGACTTCACCTTCTCCTTCTCCTTCTTCTGCTTCTTCTGATTCACCCTCCAGACTTCACCTTCTCCTTCTCCTTCTTCTACTTCTTCTGATTCACCCTCCAGACTTCACCTTCTCCTTCTCCTTCTTCTGCTTCTTCTGATTCACCCTCCAGACTTCACCTTCTCCTTCTCCTTCGTCTACTTCTTCTGATTCACCCTCCAGACTACACCTTCTCCTTCTCCTTCTTCTACTTCTTCTGATTCACCCTCCAGACTTCACCTTCTCCTTCTCCTTCTTCTGTTTCTTCTGATTCACCCTCCAGACTTCACCTTCTCCTTCTCCTTCTTCTACTTCTTCTGATTCACCCTCCAGACTTCACCTTCTCCTTCTCCTTCTTCTACTTCTTCTGATTCACCCTCCAGACTTCACCTTCTCCTTCTCCTTCTTCTACTTCTTCTGCTTCTCCCTCCAGACTTCACCTTCTCCTTCTCCTTCTTCTGCTTCTTCTGATTCACCCTCCAGACTTCACCTTCTCATTCTCCTTCTTCTACTTCTTCTGATTCACCCTCCAGACTTCACCTTCTCCTTCTCCTTCTTCTACTTCTTCTGATTCACCCTCCAGACTTCACCTTCTCCTTCTCCTTCTTCTACTTCTTCCGATTCACCCTCCTGACTTCACCTTCTCCTTCTCCTTCTTCTGCTTCTTCTGCTTCACCCTCCTGACTTCACCTTCTCCTTCTCCTTCTTCTACTTCTTCTGATTCACCCTCCAGACTTCACCTTCTCCTTCTCCTTCTTCTGCTTCTTCTGCTTCACCCTCCAGACTTCACCTTCTCCTTCTCCTTCTTCTGCTTCTTCTGCTTCGCCCTCCAGACATCACCTTCTCCTTCTCCTTCTTCTGCTTCTTCTGCTTCACCCTCCAGACTTCACCTTCTCCTTCTCCTTCTTCTGCTTCTTCTGCTTCACTCTCCTGACTTCACCTTCTCCTTCACCTTCTTCTACTTCTTCTGATTCACCCTCCAGACTTCACCTTCTCCTTCTCCTTCTTCTGCTTCTTCTGCTTCACCCTCCAGACTTCACCTTCTCCTTCTCCTTCTTCTGCTTCTTCTGCTGCGCCCTCCAGACTTCACCTTCTCCTTCTCCTTCTTCTGCTTCTTCTGTTTCACCCTCCAGACTTCACCTTCTCCTTCTCCTTCTTCTGCTTCTTCTGATTCACCCTCCAGACTTCACCTTCTCCTTCTCCTTCTTCTGCTTCTTCTGATTCACCCTCCAGACTTCACCTTCTCCTTCTCCTTCTTCTACTTCTTCTGATTCACCCTCCAGACTTCACCTTCTCCTTCTCCTTCTTCTGCTTCTTCTGATTCACCCTCCAGACTTCACCTTCTCCTTCTCCTTCGTCTACTTCTTCTGATTCACCCTCCAGACTACACCTTCTCCTTCTCCTTCTTCTACTTCTTCTGATTCACCCTCCAGACTTCACCTTCTCCTTCTCCTTCTTCTGTTTCTTCTGATTCACCCTCCAGACTTCACCTTCTCCTTCTCCTTCTTCTACTTCTTCTGATTCACCCTCCAGACTTCACCTTCTCCTTCTCCTTCTTCTACTTCTTCTGCTTCTCCCTCCAGACTTCACCTTCTCCTTCTCCTTCTTCTGCTTCTTCTGATTCGCCCTCCAGACATCACCTTCTCCTTCTCCTTCTTCTGCTTCTTCTGCTTCACCCTCCAGACTTCACCTTCTCCTTCTCCTTCTTCTGCTTCTTCTGCTTCACTCTCCTGACTTCACCTTCTCCTTCTCCTTCTTCTACTTCTTCTGATTCACCCTCCAGACTTCACCTTCTCCTTCTCCTTCTTCTGCTTCTCCTGCTTCACCCTCCAGACTTCACCTTCTCCTTCTCCTTCTTCTGCTTCTTCTGCTGCGCCCTCCAGACTTCACCTTCTCCTTCTCCTTCTTCTGCTTCTTCTGCTTCACCCTCCTGACTTCACCTTCTCCTTCTCCTTCTTCTACTTCTTCTGTTTCACCCTCCAGACTTCACCTTCTCCTTCTCCTTCTTCTGCTTCTTCTGTTTCACCCCCCAGACTTCACCTTCTCCTTCTCCTTCTTCTGCTTCTTCTGATTCACCCTCCAGACTTCATCTTCTTCTCCTTCTTCTGTTTCTTCTGATTCACCCTCCAGACTTCACCTTCTCCTTCTCCTTCTTCTGCTTCTTCTGATTCACCCTCCAGACTTCACCTTCTCCTTCTCCTTCTTCTACTTCTTCTGATTCACCCTCCAGACTTCACCTTCTCCTTCTCCTTCTTCTACTTCTTCAGATTCACCCTCCAGTCTTCACCTTCTCCTTCTCCTTCTTCTATATCTTCTGCTTCACCCTCCAGACTTCACCTTCTCCTTCTCTTTCTTCTGCTTCTTCTGATTCACCCTCCAGACTTCACCTTCTCCTTCTCCTTCTTCTGATTCTTCTGATTCACCCTCCAAACTTCACCTTCTCCTTCTCCTTCTTCTGCTTCTTCTGATTCACCCTCCAGACTTCACCTTCTCCTTCTCCTTCTTCTGCTTCTTCTGATTCACCCTCCAGACTTCATCTTCTCCTTCTCCTTCTTCTGCTTCTTCTGATTCACCCTCCAGACTTCACCTTCTCCTTCTCCTTCTTCTGCTTCTTCTGATTCACCCTCCAGACTTCACCTTCTCCTTCTCCTTCTTCTACTTCTTCTGATTCACCCTCCAGACTTCACCTTCTCCTTCTCCTTCTTCTACTTCTTCAGATTCACCCTCCAGTCTTCACCTTCTCCTTCTCCTTCTTCTGTTTCTTCTGCTTCACACTCCAGACTTCACCTTCTCCTTCTCCTTCTTCTGCTTCTTCTGCTTCACCCTCCAGACTTCAGCTTCTCCTTCTCCTTCTTCTGCTTCTTCTGCTGCGCCCTCCAGACTTCACCTTCTCCTTCTCCTTCTTCTGCTTCTTCTGCTTCACCGTCCTGACTTCACCTTCTCCTTCTCCTTCTTCTACTTCTTCTGCTTCACCCCCCTGACTTCACCTGCTCCTTCTCCTTCTTCTGCTTCTTCTGATTCACCCTCCTAACTTCACCTTCTCCTTCTCCTTCTTCTGCTTCTTCTGATTCACCCTCCTGACTTCACCTTCTCCTTCTCCTTCTTCTGCTTCTTCTGATTCACCCTCCAGACTTCACCTTCTCCTTCTCCTTCTTCTGCTTCTTCTGTTTCACCCTCCAGACTTCACCTTCTCCTTCTCCTTCTCCTGCTTCTTCTGATTCACCCTCCAGACTTCATCTTCTTCTCCTTCTTCTGCTTCTTCTGATTCACCCTCCAGACTTCACCTTCTCCTTCTCCTTCTTCTGCTTCTTCTGATTCACCCTCCAGACTTCACCTTCTCCTTCTCCTTCTTCTACTTCTTCTGATTCACCCTCCAGACTTCACCTTCTCCTTCTCCTTCTTCTACTTCTTCAGATTCACCCTCCAGTCTTCACCTTCTCCTTCTCCTTCTTCTATTTCTTCTGCTTCACCCTCCAGACTTCACCTTCTCCTTCTCTTTCTTCTGCTTCTTCTGATTCACCCTCCAGACTTCACCTTCTCCTTCTCCTTCTTCTGATTCTTCTGATTCACCCTCCAAACTTCACCTTCTCCTTCTCCTTCTTCTGCTTCTTCTGATTCACCCTCCAGACTTCACCTTCTCCTTCTCCTTCTTCTGCTTCTTCTGATTCACCCTCCAGACTTCATCTTCTCCTTCTCCTTCTTCTGCTTCTTCTGATTCACCCTCCAGACTTCACCTTCTCCTTCTCCTTCTTCTGCTTCTTCTGATTCACCCTCCAGACTTCACCTTCTCCTTCTCCTTCTTCTACTTCTTCAGATTCACCCTCCAGACTTCACCTTCTCCTTCTCCTTCTTCTACTTCTTCAGATTCACCCTCCAGTCTTCACCTTCTCCTTCTCCTTCTTCTGTTTCTTCTGCTTCACACTCCAGACTTCACCTTCTCCTTCTCTTTCTTCTGCTTCTTCTGATTCACCCTCCAGACTTCACCTTCTCCTTCTCCTTCTTCTGATTCTTCTGATTCACCCTCCAGACTTCACCTTCTCCTTCTCCTTCTTCTGCTTCTTCTGATTCACCCTCCTGACTTCACCTTCTCCTTCTCCTTCTTCTACTTCTTGTGATTCACCCTCCTGACTTCACCTTCTCCTTCTCCTTCTTCTACTTCTTCTGCTTCACCCTCCAGACTTCACCTTCTCCTTCTCCTTCTTCTACTTCTTCTGATTCACCCTCCAGACTTCACCTTCTCCTTCTCTTTCTTCTGCTTCTTCTGATTCACCCTCCAGACTTCACCTTCTCCTTCTCCTTCTTCTGATTCTTCTGATTCACCCTCCAAACTTCACCTTCTCCTTCTCCTTCTTCTGCTTCTTCTGATTCACCCTCCTGACTTCACCTTCTCCTTCTCCTTATTCTGCTTCTTCTGTTTCACCCTCCAGACTTCACCTTCTCCTTCTCCTCCTTCTGCTTCTTCTGATTCACCCTCCAGACTTCACCTTCTCCTTCTCCTTCTTCTGCTTCTTCTGATTCACCCTCCAGACTTCACCTTCTCCTTCTCCTTCTTCTACTTCTTCTGATTCACCCTCCAGACTTCACCTTCTACTTCTCCTTCTTCTGCTTCTTCTGATTCACCCTCCAGACTTCACCTTCTCCTTCTCCTTCGTCTACTTCTTCTGATTCACCCTCCAGACTAAACCTTCTCCTTCTCCTTCTTCTACTTCTTCTGATTCACCCTCCAGACTTCACCTTCTCCTTCTCCTTCTTCTGTTTCTTCTGATTCACCCTCCAGACTTCACCTTCTCCTTCTCCTTCTTCTACTTCTTCTGATTCACCCTCCAGACTTCACCTTCTCCTTCTCCTTCTTCTACTTCTTCTGATTCACCCTCCAGACTTCACCTTCTCCTTCTCCTTCTTCTACTTCTTCTGCTTCTCCCTCCAGACTTCACCTTCTCCTTCTCCTTCTTCTGCTTCTTCTGATTCACCCTCCAGACTTCACCTTCTCATTCTCCTTCTTCTACTTCTTCTGATTCACCCTCGTGACTTCACCTTCTCCTTCTCCTTCTTCTACTTCTTCTGATTCACCCTCCAGACTTCACCTTCTCCTTCTCCTTCTTCTACTTCTTCCGATTCACCCTCCTGACTTCACCTTCTCCTTCTCCTTCTTCTGCTTCTTCTGCTTCACCCTCCTGACTTCACCTTCTCCTTCTCCTTCTTCTACTTCTTCTGATTCACCCTCCAGACTTCACCTTCTCCTTCTCCTTCTTCTGCTTCTTCTGCTTCACCCTCCAGACTTCACCTTCTCCTTCTCCTTATTCTGCTTCTTCTGCTTCGCCCTCCAGACATCACCTTCTCCTTCTCCTTCTTCTGCTTCTTCTGCTTCACCCTCCAGACTTCACCTTCTCCTTCTCCTTCTTCTGCTTCTTCTGCTTCACTCTCCTGACTTCACCTTCTCCTTCACCTTCTTCTACTTCTTCTGATTCACCCTCCAGACTTCACCTTCTCCTTCTCCTTCTTCTGCTTCTTCTGCTTCACCCTCCAGACTTCACCTTCTCCTTCTCCTTCTTCTGCTTCTTCTGCTGCGCCCTCCAGACTTCACCTTCTCCTTCTCCTTCTTCTACTTCTTCTGCTTCACCCCCCTGACTTCACCTGCTCCTTCTCCTTCTTCTGCTTCTTCTGATTCACCCTCCTAACTTTACCTTCTCCTTCTCCTTCTTCTGCTTCTTCTGATTCACCCTCCTGACTTCACCTTCTCCTTCTCCTTCTTCTGCTTCTTCTAATTCACCCTCCAGACTTCACCTTCTCCTTGTCCTTCTTCTGCTTCTTCTGATTCACCCTCCAGACTTCAGCTTCTCCTTCTCCTTCTTCTGCTTCTTCTGATTGACCCTCCAGACCTCACCTTCTCCTTCTCCTTCTTCTACTTCTTCTGATTCACCCTCCAGACTTCATCTTCTCCTTCTCCTTCTTCTGCTTCTTCTGATTCACCCTCCAGACTTCACCTTCTCCTTCTCCTTCTTCTGCTTCTTCTGATTCACCCTCCAGACTTCACCTTCTCCTTCTCCTTCTTCTACTTCTTCTGATTCACCATCCTGACTTCACCTTCTCCTTCTCCTTCTTCTGCTTCTTCTGCTTCACCCTCCAGACTTCACCTTCTCCTGCTCCTTCTTCTGCTTCTTCTGCTTCACCCTCCAGACTTCACCTTCTCCTTCTCCTTCTTCTGCTTCTTCTGCTTCTCCCTCCTGCCTTCACCTTCTCCTTCTCCTTCTTCTACTTCTTCTGATTCACCCTCCAGACTTCACCTTCTCCTTCTCCTTCTTCTGCTTCTTCTGCTTCACCCTCCAGACTTCACCTTCTCCTTCTCCTTCTTCTGCTTCTTCTGCTTCGCCCTCCAGACTTCACCTTCTCCTTCTCCATCTTCTGCTTCTTCTGCTTCACTCTCCTGACTTCACCTTCTCCTTCTCCTTCTTCTACTTCTTCTGATTCACCCTCCAGACTTCACCTTCTCCTTCTCCTTCTTCTGCTTCTTCTGCTTCACCCTCCAGACTTCAGCTTCTCCTTCTCCTTCTTCTGCTTCTTCTGATTCACCCTCCTGACTTCACCTTCTCCTTCTCCTTCTTCTGCTTCTTCTAATTCACCCTCCAGACTTCACCTTCTCCTTCTCCTTCTTCTGCTTTTCTGCTGCGCCCTCGAGACTTCACCTTCTCCTTCTCCTTCTTCTGCTTCTTCTGCTTCACCCTGCTGACTTCACCTTCTCCTTCTCCTTCTTCTACTTCTTCTGTTTCACCCCCTGACTTCACCTGCTCCTTCTCCTTCTTCTGCTTCTTCTGATTCACCCTCCTAACTTTACCTTCTCCTTCTCCTTCTTCTGCTTCTTCTGATTCACCCTCCTGACTTCACCTTCTCCTTCTCCTTCTTCTGCTTCTTCTAATTCACCCTCCAGACTTCACCTTCTCCTTCTCCTTCTTCTGCTTCTTCTGATTCACCCTCCAGACTTCACCTTCTCCTTCTCCTTCTTCTACTTCTTCTGATTCACCCTCCAGACTTCACCTTCTCCATCTCCTTCTTCTGCTTCTTCTGATTCACCCTCCAGACTTCACCTTCTCCTTCTCCTTCGTCTACTTCTTCTGATTCACCCTCCAGACTTCACCTTCTCCTTCTCCTTCTTCTGCTTCTTCTGATTCACCCTCCAGACTTCACCTTCTCCTTCTCCTTCGTCTACTTCTTCTGATTCACCCTCCAGACTAAACCTTCTCCTTCTCCTTCTTCTACTTCTTCTGATTCACCCTCCAGACTTCACCTTCTCCTTCTCCTTCTTCTGTTTCTTCTGATTCACCCTCCAGACTTCACCTTCTCCTTCTCCTTCTTCTACTTCTTCTGATTCACCCTCCAGACTTCACCTTCTCCTTCTCCTTCTTCTACTTCTTCTGATTCACCCTCCAGACTTCACCTTCTCCTTCTCCTTCTTCTACTTCTTCTGCTTCTCCCTCCAGACTTCACCTTCTCCTTCTCCTTCTTCTGCTTCTTCTGATTCACCCTCCAGACTTCACCTTCTCATTCTCCTTCTTCTACTTCTTCTGATTCACCCTCGTGACTTCACCTTCTCCTTCTCCTTCTTCTACTTCTTCTGATTCACCCTCCAGACTTCACCTTCTCCTTCTCCTTCTTCTACTTCTTCCGATTCACCCTCCTGACTTCACCTTCTCCTTCTCCTTCTTCTGCTTCTTCTGCTTCACCCTCCTGACTTCACCTTCTCCTTCTCCTTCTTCTACTTCTTCTGATTCACCCTCCAGACTTCACCTTCTCCTTCTCCTTCTTCTGCTTCTTCTGCTTCACCCTCCAGACTTCACCTTCTCCTTCTCCTTATTCTGCTTCTTCTGCTTCGCCCTCCAGACATCACCTTCTCCTTCTCCTTCTTCTGCTTCTTCTGCTTCACCCTCCAGACTTCACCTTCTCCTTCTCCTTCTTCTGCTTCTTCTGCTTCACTCTCCTGACTTCACCTTCTCCTTCACCTTCTTCTACTTCTTCTGATTCACCCTCCAGACTTCACCTTCTCCTTCTCCTTCTTCTGCTTCTTCTGCTTCACCCTCCAGACTTCACCTTCTCCTTCTCCTTCTTCTGCTTCTTCTGCTGCGCCCTCCAGACTTCACCTTCTCCTTCTCCTTCTTCTACTTCTTCTGCTTCACCCCCCTGACTTCACCTGCTCCTTCTCCTTCTTCTGCTTCTTCTGATTCACCCTCCTAACTTTACCTTTTCCTTCTCCTTCTTCTGCTTCTTCTGATTCACCCTCCTGACTTCACCTTCTCCTTCTCCTTCTTCTGCTTCTTCTAATTCACCCTCCAGACTTCACCTTCTCCTTGTCCTTCTTCTGCTTCTTCTGATTCACCCTCCAGACTTCAGCTTCTCCTTCTCCTTCTTCTGCTTCTTCTGATTGACCCTCCAGACCTCACCTTCTCCTTCTCCTTCTTCTACTTCTTCTGATTCACCCTCCAGACTTCATCTTCTCCTTCTCCTTCTTCTGCTTCTTCTGATTCACCCTCCAGACTTCACCTTCTCCTTCTCCTTCTTCTGCTTCTTCTGATTCACCCTCCAGACTTCACCTTCTCCTTCTCCTTCTTCTACTTCTTCTGATTCACCATCCTGACTTCACCTTCTCCTTCTCCTTCTTCTGCTTCTTCTGCTTCACCCTCCAGACTTCACCTTCTCCTGCTCCTTCTTCTGCTTCTTCTGCTTCACCCTCCAGACTTCACCTTCTCCTTCTCCTTCTTCTGCTTCTTCTGCTTCTCCCTCCTGCCTTCACCTTCTCCTTCTCCTTCTTCTACTTCTTCTGATTCACCCTCCAGACTTCACCTTCTCCTTCTCCTTCTTCTGCTTCTTCTGCTTCACCCTCCAGACTTCACCTTCTCCTTCTCCTTCTTCTGCTTCTTCTGCTTCGCCCTCCAGACTTCACCTTCTCCTTCTCCATCTTCTGCTTCTTCTGCTTCACTCTCCTGACTTCACCTTCTCCTTCTCCTTCTTCTACTTCTTCTGATTCACCCTCCAGACTTCACCTTCTCCTTCTCCTTCTTCTGCTTCTTCTGCTTCACCCTCCAGACTTCAGCTTCTCCTTCTCCTTCTTCTGCTTCTTCTGATTCACCCTCCTGACTTCACCTTCTCCTTCTCCTTCTTCTGCTTCTTCTAATTCACCCTCCAGACTTCACCTTCTCCTTCTCCTTCTTCTGCTTTTCTGCTGCGCCCTCGAGACTTCACCTTCTCCTTCTCCTTCTTCTGCTTCTTCTGCTTCACCCTGCTGACTTCACCTTCTCCTTCTCCTTCTTCTACTTCTTCTGTTTCACCCCCTGACTTCACCTGCTCCTTCTCCTTCTTCTGCTTCTTCTGATTCACCCTCCTAACTTTACCTTCTCCTTCTCCTTCTTCTGCTTCTTCTGATTCACCCTCCTGACTTCACCTTCTCCTTCTCCTTCTTCTGCTTCTTCTAATTCACCCTCCAGACTTCACCTTCTCCTTCTCCTTCTTCTGCTTCTTCTGATTCACCCTCCAGACTTCACCTTCTCCTTCTCCTTCTTCTGCTTCTTCTGATTGACCCTCCAGACCTCACCTTCTCCTTCTCCTTCTTCTACTTCTTCTGATTCACCCTCCAGACTTCATCTTCTCCTTCTCCTTCTTCTGCTTCTTCTGATTCACCCTCCAGACTTCACCTTCTCCTTCTCCTTCTCCTGCTTCTTCTGATTCACCCTCCAGACTTCACCTTCTCCTTCTCCTTCTTCTACTTCTTCTGATTCACCCTCCTGACTTCACCTTCTCCTTCTCCTTCTTCTGCTTCTTCTGCTTCACCCTCCAGACTTCACCTTCTCCTGCTGCTTCTTCTGCTTCTTCTGCTTCACCCTCCAGACTTCACCTTCTCCTTCTCCTTCTTCTGCTCCTTCTGCTTCACCCTCCTGACTTCACCTTCTCCTACTCCTTCTTCTACTTCTTCTGATTCACCCTCCAGACTTCACCTTCTCCTTCTCCTTCTTCTGCTTCTTCTGCTTCACCCTCCAGACTTCACCTTCTCCTTCTCCTTCTTCTGCTTCTTCTGCTTCGCCCTCCAGACTTCACCTTCTCCTTCTCCATCTTCTGCTTCTTCTGCTTCACTCTCCTGACTTCACCTTCTCCTTCTCCTTCTTCTACTTCTTCTGATTCACCCTCCAGACTTCACCTTCTCCTTCTCCTTCTTCTGCTTCTTCTGCTTCACCCTCCAGACTTCAGCTTCTCATTCTCCTTCTTCTGCTTCTTCTGCTGCGCCCTCCAGACTTCACCTTCTCCTTCTCCTTCTTCTGCTTCTTCTGCTTCACCGTCCTGACTTCACCTTCTCCTTCTCCTTCTTCTACTTCTTCTGCTTCACCCCCCTGACTTCACCTGCTCCTTCTCCTTCTTCTGCTTCTTCTGATTCACCCTCCTAACTTCACCTTCTCCTTCTCCTTCTTCTGCTTCTTCTGATTCACCCTCCTGACTTCACCTTCTCCTTCTCCTTCTTCTGCTTCTTCTGATTCACCCTCCAGACTTCACCTTCTCCTTCTCCTTCTTCTGCTTCTTCTGTTTCACCCTCCAGACTTCACCTTCTCCTTCTCCTTCTTCTGCTTCTTCTGATTCACCCTCCAGACTTCATCTTCTTCTCCTTCTTCTGCTTCTTCTGATTCACCCTCCAGACTTCACCTTCTCCTTTTCCTTCTTCTGCTTCTTCTGATTCACCCTCCAGACTTCACCTTCTCCTTCTCCTTCTTCTACTTCTTCTGATTCACCCTCCAGACTTCACCTTCTCCTTCTCCTTCTTCTACTTCTTCAGATTCACCCTCCAGTCTTCACCTTCTCCTTCTCCTTCTTCTATTTCTTCTGCTTCACCCTCCAGACTTCACCTTCTCCTTCTCTTTCTTCTGCTTCTTCTGATTCACCCTCCAGACTTCACCTTCTCCTTCTCCTTCTTCTGATTCTTCTGATTCACCCTCCAAACTTCACCTTCTCCTTCTCGTTCTTCTGCTTCTTCTGATTCACCCTCCAGACTTCACCTTCTCCTTCTCCTTCTTCTGCTTCTTCTGATTCACCCTCCAGACTTCATCTTCTCCTTCTCCTTCTTCTGCTTCTTCTGATTCACCCTCCAGACTTCACCTTCTCCTTCTCCTTCTTCTGCTTCTTCTGATTCACCCTCCAGACTTCACCTTCTCCTTCTCCTTCTTCTACTTCTTCTGATTCACCCTCCAGACTTCACCTTCTCCTTCTCCTTCTTCTACTTCTTCAGATTCACCCTCCAGTCTTCACCTTCTCCTTCTCCTTCTTCTGTTTCTTCTGCTTCACACTCCAGACTTCACCTTCTCCTTCTCTTTCTTCTGCTTCTTCTGATTCACCCTCCAGACTTCACCTTCTCCTTCTCCTTCTTCTACTTCTTCTGATTCACCCTCCAGACTTCACCTTCTCCTTCTCCTTCTTCTACTTCTTCTGATTCACCCTCCAGACTTCACCTTCTCCTTCTCCTTTTTCTACTTCTTCTGCTTCTCCCTCCAGACTTCACCTTCTCCTTCTCCTTCTTCTGCTTCTTCTGATTCACCCTCCAGACTTCACCTTCTCATTCTCCTTCTTCTACTTCTTCTGATTCACACTCCAGACTTCACCTTCTCCTTCTCCTTCTTCTGCTTCTTCTGATTCACCCTCCAGACTTCACCTTCTCCTTCTCCTTCTTCTACTTCTTCCGATACACCCTCCTGACTTCACCTTCTCCTTCTCCTTCTTCTGCTTCTTCTGCTTCACCCTCCTGACTTCACCTTCTCCTTCTCCTTCTTCTACTTCTTCTGATTCACCCTCCAGACTTCACCTTCTCCTTCTCCTTCTTCTGCTTCTTCTGCTTCACCCTCCAGACTTCACCTTCTCCTTCTCCTTCTTCTGCTTCTTCTGCTTCGCCCTCCAGACATCACCTTCTCCTTCTCCTTCTTCTGCTTCTTCTGCTTCACCCTCCAGACTTCACCTTCTCCTTCTCCTTCTTCTGCTTCTTCTGCTTCACTCTCCTGACTTCACCTTCTCCTTCACCTTCTTCTACTTCTTCTGATTCACCCTCCAGACTTCACCTTCTCCTTCTCCTTCTTCTGCTTCTTCTGCTTCACCCTCCAGACTTCACCTTCTCCGTCTCCTTCTTCTGCTTCTTCTGCTGCGCCCTCCAGACTTCACCTTCTCCTTCTCCTTCTTCTGCTTCTTCTGCTTCACCCTCCTGACTTCACCTTCTCCTTCTCCTTCTTCTACTTCTTCTGCTTCACCCCCCTGACTTCACCTGCTCCTTCTCCTTCTTCTGCTTCTTCTGATTCACCCTCCTAACTTTACCTTCTCCTTCTCCTTCTTCTGCTTCTTCTGATTCACCCTCCTGACTTCACCTTCTCCTTCTCCTTCTTCTGCTTCTTCTAATTCACCCTCCAGACTTCACCTTCTCCTTGTCCTTCTTCTGCTTCTTCTGATTCACCCTCCAGACTTCAGCTTCTCCTTCTCCTTCTTCTGCTTCTTCTGATTGACCCTCCAGACCTCACCTTCTCCTTCTCCTTCTTCTACTTCTTCTGATTCACCCTCCAGACTTCATCTTCTCCTTCTCCTTCTTCTGCTTCTTCTGATTCACCCTCCAGACTTCACCTTCTCCTTCTCCTTCTTCTGCTTCTTCTGATTCACCCTCCAGACTTCACCTTCTCCTTCTCCTTCTTCTACTTCTTCTGATTCACCATCCTGACTTCACCTTCTCCTTCTCCTTCTTCTGCTTCTTCTGCTTCACCCTCCAGACTTCAACTTCTCCTGCTCCTTCTTCTGCTTCTTCTGCTTCACCCTCCAGACTTCACCTTCTCCTTCTCCTTCTTCTGCTTCTTCTGCTTCACCCTCCTGACTTCACCTTCTCCTTCTCCTTCTTCTACTTCTTCTGATTCACCCTCCAGACTTCACCTTCTCCTTCTCCTTCTTCTGCTTCTTCTGCTTCACCCTCCAGACTTCACCTTCTCCTTCTCCTTCTTCTGCTTCTTCTGCTTCGCCCTCCAGACTTCACCTTCTCCTTCTCCATCTTCTGCTTCTTCTGCTTCACTCTCCTGACTTCACCTTCTCCTTCTCCTTCTTCTACTTCTTCTCATTCACCCTCCAGACTTCACCTTCTCCTTCTCCTTCTTCTGCTTCTTCTGCTTCACCCTCCAGACTTCAGCTTCTCCTTCTCCTTCTTCTGCTTCTTCTGCTGCGCCCTCCAGACTTCACCTTCTCCTTCTCCTTCTTCTACTTCTTCTGATTCACCCTCCAGACTTCACCTTCTCCTTCTCCTTCTTCTACTTCTTCAGATTCACCCTCCAGTCTTCACCTTCTCCTTCTCCTTCTTCTATTTCTTCTGCTTCACCCTCCAGACTTCACCTTCTCCTTCTCTTTCTTCTGCTTCTTCTGATTCACCCTCCAGACTTCACCTTCTCCTTCTCCTTCTTCTGATTCTTCTGATTCACCCTCCAGACTTCACCTTCTCCTTCTCCTTCTTCTGCTTCTTCGGATTCACCCTCCAGACTTCATCTTCTCCTTCTCCTTCTTCTGCTTCTTCTGATTCACCCTCCAGACTTCACCTTCTCCTTCTCCATCTTCTGCTTCTTCTGCTTCACTCTCCTGACTTCACCTTCTCCTTCTCCTTCTTCTACTTCTTCTGATTCACCCTCCAGACTTCACCTTCTACTTCTCCTTCTTCTGCTTCTTCTGCTTCACCCTCCAGACTTCAGCTTCTCCTTCTCCTTCTTCTGCTTCTTCTGATTCACCCTCCTGACTTCACCTTCTCCTTCTCCTTCTTCTGCTTCTTCTAATTCACCCTCCAGACTTCACCTTCTCCTTCTCCTTCTTCTGCTTCTTCTGCTGCGCCCTCGAGACTTCACCTTCTCCTTCTCCTTCTTCTGCTTCTTCTGCTTCACCCTGCTGACTTCACCTTCTCCTTCTCCTTCTTCTACTTCTTCTGTTTCACCCCCCTGACTTCACCTGCTCCTTCTCCTTCTTCTGCTTCTTCTGATTCACCCTCCTAACTTTACCTTCTCCTTCTCCTTCTTCTGCTTCTTCTGATTCACCCTCCTGACTTCACCTTCTCCTTCTCCTTCTTCTGCTTCTTCTAATTCACCCTCCAGACTTCACCTTCTCCTTCTCCTTCTTCTGCTTCTTCTGATTCACCCTCCAGACTTCACCTTCTCCTTCTCCTTCTTCTGCTTCTTCTGATTGACCCTCCAGACCTCACCTTCTCCTTCTCCTTCTTCTACTTCTTCTGATTCACCCTCCAGACTTCATCTTCTCCTTCTCCTTCTTCTGCTTCTTCTGATTCACCCTCCTGACTTCACCTTCTCCTTCTCCTTCTTCTGCTTCTTCTGCTTCACCCTCCAGACTTCACCTTCTCCTTCTCCTTCTTCTGCTCCTTCTGCTTCACCCTCCTGACTTCACCTTCTCCTACTCCTTCTTCTACTTCTTCTGATTCACCCTCCAGACTTCACCTTCTCCTTCTCCTTCTTCTGCTTCTTCTGCTTCACCCTCCAGACTTCACCTTCTCCTTCTCCTTCTTCTGCTTCTTCTGCTTCGCCCTCCAGACTTCACCTTCTCCTTCTCCATCTTCTGCTTCTTCTGCTTCACTCTCCTGACTTCACCTTCTCCTTCTCCTTCTTCTACTTCTTCTGATTCACCCTCCAGACTTCACCTTCTCCTTCTCCTTCTTCTGCTTCTTCTGCTTCACCCTCCAGACTTCAGCTTCTCATTCTCCTTCTTCTGCTTCTTCTGCTGCGCCCTCCAGACTTCACCTTCTCCTTCTCCTTCTTCTGCTTCTTCTGCTTCACCGTCCTGACTTCACCTTCTCCTTCTCCTTCTTCTACTTCTTCTGCTTCACCCCCCTGACTTCACCTGCTCCTTCTCCTTCTTCTGCTTCTTCTGATTCACCCTCCTAACTTCACCTTCTCCTTCTCCTTCTTCTGCTTCTTCTGATTCACCCTCCTGACTTCACCTTCTCCTTCTCCTTCTTCTGCTTCTTCTGATTCACCCTCCAGACTTCACCTTCTCCTTCTCCTTCTTCTGCTTCTTCTGTTTCACCCTCCAGACTTCACCTTCTCCTTCTCCTTCTTCTGCTTCTTCTGATTCACCCTCCAGACTTCATCTTCTTCTCCTTCTTCTGCTTCTTCTGATTCACCCTCCAGACTTCACCTTCTCCTTTTCCTTCTTCTGCTTCTTCTGATTCACCCTCCAGACTTCACCTTCTCCTTCTCCTTCTTCTACTTCTTCTGATTCACCCTCCAGACTTCACCTTCTCCTTCTCCTTCTTCTACTTCTTCAGATTCACCCTCCAGTCTTCACCTTCTCCTTCTCCTTCTTCTATTTCTTCTGCTTCACCCTCCAGACTTCACCTTCTCCTTCTCTTTCTTATACTTCTTCTGATTCACCCTCCAGACTTCACCTTCTCCTTCTCCTTCTTCTGATTCTTCTGATTCACCCTCCAAACTTCATCTTCTCCTTCTCCTTCTTCTGCTTCTTCTGATTCACCCTCCAGACTTCACCTTCTCCTTCTCCTTCTTCTGCTTCTTCTGATTCACCCTCCAGACTTCATCTTCTCCTTCTCCTTCTTCTGCTTCTTCTGATTCACCCTCCAGACTTCACCTTCTCCTTCTCCTTCTTCTGCTTCTTCTGATTCACCCTCCAGACTTCACCTTCTCCTTCTCCTTCTTCTGCTTCTTCTGCTTCGCCCTCCAGACATCACCTTCTCCTTCTCCTTCTTCTGCTTCTTCTGCTTCACCCTCCAGACTTCACCTTCTCCTTCTCCTTCTTCTGCTTCTTCTGCTTCACTCTCCTGACTTCACCTTCTCCTTCACCTTCTTCTACTTCTTCTGATTCACCCTCCAGACTTCACCTTCTCCTTCTCCTTCTTCTGCTTCTTCTGCTTCACCCTCCAGACTTCACCTTCTCCTTCTCCTTCTTCTGCTTCTTCTGCTGCGCCCTCCAGACTTCACCTTCTCCTTCTCCTTCTTCTGCTTCTTCTGCTTCACCCTCCTGACTTCACCTTCTCCTTCTCCTTCTTCTACTTCTTCTGCTTCACCCCCCTGACTTCACCTGCTCCTTCTCCTTCTTCTGCTTCTTCTGATTCACCCTCCTAACTTTACCTTCTCCTTCTCCTTCTTCTGCTTCTTCTGATTCACCCTCCTGACTTCACCTTCTCCTTCTCCTTCTTCTGCTTCTTCTGATTGACCCTCCAGACCTCACCTTCTCCTTCTCCTTCTTCTACTTCTTCTGATTCACCCTCCAGACTTCATCTTCTCCTTCTCCTTCTTCTGCTTCTTCTGATTCACCCTCCAGACTTCACCTTCTCCTTCTCCTTCTTCTGCTTCTTCTGATTCACCCTCCAGACTTCACCTTCTCCTTCTCCTTCTTCTACTTCTTCTAATTCACCATCCTGACTTCACCTTCTCCTTCTCCTTCTTCTGCTTCTTCTGCTTCACCCTCCAGACTTCACCTTCTCCTGCTCCTTCTTCTGCTTCTTCTGCTTCACCCTCCAGACTTCACCTTCTCCTTCTCCTTCTTCTGCTTCTTCTGCTTCACACTCCTGACTTCACCTTCTCCTTCTCCTTCTTCTACTTCTTCTGATTCACCCTCCAGACTTCACCTTCTCCTTCTCCTTCTTCTGCTTCTTCTGCTTCACCCTCCAGACTTCACCTTCTCCTTCTCCTTCTTCTGCTTCTTCTGCTTCGCCCTCCAGACTTCACCTTCTCCTTCTCCATCTTCTGCTTCTTCTGCTTCACTCTCCTGACTTCACCTTCTCCTTCTCCTTCTTCTACTTCTTCTGATTCACCGTCCAGACTTCACCTTCTCCTTCTCCTTCTTCTGCTTCTTCTGCTTCACCCTCCAGACTTCAGCTTCTCCTTCTCCTTCTTCTGCTTCTTCTGCTGCGCCCTCCAGACTTCACCTTCTCCTTCTCCTTCTTCTACTTCTTCTGATTCACCCTCCAGACTTCACCTTCTCCTTCTCCTTCTTCTACTTCTTCAGATTCACCCTCCAGTCTTCACCTTCTCCTTCTCCTTCTTCTATTTCTTCTGCTTCACCCTCCAGACTTCACCTTCTCCTTCTCTTTCTTCTGCTTCTTCTGATTCACCCTCCAGACTTCACCTTCTCCTTCTCCTTCTTCTGATTCTTCTGATTCACCCTCCAGACTTCACCTTCTCCTTCTCCTTCTTCTGCTTCTTCTGATTCACCCTCCAGACTTCATCTTCTCCTTCTCCTTCTTCTGCTTCTTTTGATTCACCCTCCAGACTTCACCTTCTCCTTCTCCTTCTTTTGCTTCTTCTGATTCACCCTCCAGACTTCACCTTCTCCTTCTCCTTCTTCTACTTCTTCTGATTCACCCTCCAGACTTCACCTTCTCCTTCTCCTTCTTCTACTTCTTCAGATTCACCCTCCAGTCTTCACCTTCTCCTTCTCCTTCTTCTGTTTCTTCTGCTTCACACTCCAGACTTCACCTTCTCCTTCTCTTTCTTCTGCTTCTCCTGATTCACCCTCCAGACTTCACCTTCTCCTTCTCCTTCTTCTGATTCTTCTGATTCACCCTCCAGACTTCACCTTCTCCTTCTCCTTCTTCTGCTTCTTCTGATTCACCCTCCTGACTTCACTTTCTCCTTCTCCTTCTTCTACTTCTTGTGATTCACCCTCCTGACTTCACCTTCTCCTTCTCCTTCTTCTACTTCTTCTGCTTCACCCTCCAGACTTCACCTTCTCCTTCTCTTTCTTCTGCTTCTTCTGATTCACCCTCCAGACTTCACCTTCTCCTTCTCTTTCTTCTGATTCTTCTGATTCACCCTCCAAACTTCACCTTCTCCTTCTCCTTCTTCTGCTTCTTCTGATTCACCCTCCTGACTTCACCTTCTCCTTCTCCTTATTCTGCTTCTTCTGTTTCACCCTCCAGACTTCACCTTCTCCTTCTCCTCCTTCTGCTTCTTCTGATTCACCCTCCAGACTTCACCTTCTCCTTCTCCTTCTTCTGCTTCTTCTGATTCACCCTCCAGACTTCACCTTCTCCTTCTCCTTCTTCTACTTCTTCTGATTCACCCTCCAGACTTCACCTTCTCCTTCTCCTTCTTCTGCTTCTTCTGATTCACCCTCCAGACTTCACCTTCTCCTTCTCCTTCGTCTACTTCTTCTGATTCACCCTCCAAACTACACCTTCTCCTTCTCCTTCTTCTACTTCTTCTGATTCACCCTCCAGACTTCACCTTCTCCTTCTCCTTCTTCTGTTTCTTCTGATTCACCCTCCAGACTTCACCTTCTCCTTCTCCTTCTTCTACTTCTTCTGATTCACCCTCCAGACTTCACCTTCTCCTTCTCCTTCTTCTACTTCTTCTGATTCACCCTCCAGACTTCACCTTCTCCTTCTCCTTCTTCTACTTCTTCTGCTTCTCCCTCCAGACTTCACCTTCTCCTTCTCCTTCTTCTGCTTCTTCTGATTCACCCTCCAGACTTCACCTTCTCCTTCTCCTTCTTCTGCTTCTTCTGTTTCACCCTCCAGACTTCACCTTCTCCTTCTCCTTCTTCTGCTTCTTCTGATTCACCCTCCAGACTTCATCTTCTTCTCCTTCTTCTGCTTCTTCTGATTCACCCTCCAGACTTCACCTTCTCCTTTTCCTTCTTCTGCTTCTTCTGATTCACCCTCCAGACTTCACCTTCTCCTTCTCCTTCTTCTACTTCTTCTGATTCACCCTCCAGACTTCACCTTCTCCTTCTCCTTCTTCTACTTCTTCAGATTCACCCTCCAGTCTTCACCTTCTTCTTTTCCTTCTTCTATTTCTTCTGCTTCACCCTCCAGACTTCACCTTCTCCTTCTCTTTCTTCTGCTTCTTCTGATTCACCTACCAGACTTCACCTTCTCCTTCTCCTTCTTCTGATTCTTCTGATTCACCCTCCAAACTTCACCTTCTCCTTCTCCTTCTTCTGCTTCTTCTGATTCACCCTCCAGACTTCACCTTCTCCTTCTCCTTCTTCGGCTTCTTCTGATTCACCCTCCAGACTTCATCTTCTCCTTCTCCTTCTTCTGCTTCTTCTGATTCACCCTCCAGACTTCACCTTCTCCTTCTCCTTCTTCTGCTTCTTCTGATTCACCCTCCAGACTTCACCTTCTCCTTCTCCTTCTTCTACTTCTTCTGATTCACCCTCCAGACTTCACCTTCTCCTTCTCCTTCTTCTACTTCTTCAGATTCACCCTCCAGTCTTCACCTTCTCCTTCTCCTTCTTCTGTTTCTTCTGCTTCACACTCCAGACTTCACCTTCTCCTTGTCTTTCTTCTGCTTCTTCTGATTCACCCTCCAGACTTCACCTTCTCCTTCTCCTTCTTCTGATTCTTCTGATTCACCCTCCAGACTTCACCTTCTCCTTCTCCTTCTTCTGCTTCTTCTGATTCACCCTCCTGACTTCACCTTCTCCTTCTCCTTCTTCTACTTCTTGTGATTCACCCTCCTGACTTCACCTTCTCCTTCTCCTTCTTCTACTTCTTCTGCTTCACCCTCCAGACTTCACCTTCTCCTTCTCCTTCTTCTACTTCTTCTGATTCACCCTCCAGACTTCACCTTCTCCTTCTCTTTCTTCTGCTTCTTCTGATTCACCCTCCAGACTTCACCTTCTCCTTCTCCTTCTTCTGATTCTTCTGATTCACCCTCCAAACTTCACCTTCTCCTTCTCCTTCTTCTGCTTCTTCTGATTCACCCTCCTGACTTCACCTTCTCCTTCTCCTTATTCTGCTTCTTCTGTTTCACCCTCCAGACTTCACCTTCTCCTTCTCCTCCTTCTGCTTCTTCTGATTCACCCTCCAGACTTCACCTTCTTCTTCTCCTTCTTCTGCTTCTTCTGATTCACCCTCCAGACTTCACCTTCTCCTTCTCCTTCTTCTACTTCTTCTGATTCACCCTCCAGACTTCACCTTCTCCTTCTCCTTCTTCTGCTTCTTCTGATTCACCCTCCAGACCTCACCTTCTCCTTCTCCTTCGTCTACTTCTTCTGATTCACCCTCCAGACTACATCTTCTCCTTCCCCTTCTTCTACTTCTTCTGATTCACCCTCCAGACTTCACCTTCTCCTTCTCCTTCTTCTGTTTCTTCTGATTCACCCTCCAGACTTCACCTTCTCCTTCTCCTTCTTCTACTTCTTCTGATTCACCCTCCAGACTTCACCTTCTCCTTCTCCTTCTTCTACTTCTTCTGATTCACCCTCCAGACTTCACCTTCTCCTTCTCCTTCTTCTACTTCTTCTGCTTCTCCCTCCAGACTTCACCTTCTCCTTCTCCTTCTTCTGCTTCTTCTGATTCACCCTCCAGACTTCACCTTCTCTTTCTCCTTCTTCTACTTCTTCTGATTCACACTCCAGACTTCACCTTCTCCTTCTCCTCCTTCTACTTCTTCTGATTCACCCTCCAGACTTCACCTTCTCCTTCTCCTTCTTCTACTTCTTCCGATACACCCTCCTGACTTCACCTTCTCCTTCTCCTTCTTCTGCTTCTTCTGCTTCACCCTCCTGACTTCACCTTCTCCTTCTCCTTCTTCTACTTCTTCTGATTCACCCTCCAGACTTCACCTTCTCCTTCTCCTTCTTCTGCTTCTTCTGCTTCACCCTCCAGACTTCACCTTCTCCTTCTCCTTCTTCTGCTTCTTCTGCTTCGCCCTCCAGACATCACCTTCTCCTTCTCCTTCTTCTGCTTCTTCTGCTTCACTCTCCTGACTTCACCTTCTCCTTCACCTTCTTCTACTTCTTCTGATTCACCCTCCAGACTTCACCTTCTCCTTCTCCTTCTTCTGCTTCTTCTGCTTCACCCTCCAGACTTCACCTTCTCCTTCTCCTTCTTCTGCTTCTTCTGCTGCGCCCTCCAGACTTCACCTTCTCCTTCTCCTTCTTCTGCTTCTTCTGCTTCACCCTCCTGACTTCACCTTCTCCTTCTCCTTCTTCTACTTCTTCTGCTTCACCCCCCTGACTTCACCTGCTCCTTCTCCTTCTTCTGCTTCTTCTGATTCACCCTCCTAACTTTACCTTCTCCTTCTCCTTCTTCTGCTTCTTCTGATTCACCCTCCTGACTTCACCTTCTCCTTCTCCTTCTTCTGCTTCTTCTGCTGCGCCCTCCAGACTTCACCTTCTCCTTCTCCTTCTTCAGCTTCTTCTGCTTCACCCTCCTGACTTCACCTTCTCCTTCTCCTTCTTCTACTTCTTCTGCTTCACCCCCCTGACTTCACCTGCTCCTTCTCCTTCTTCTGCTTCTTCTGATTCACCCTCCTAACTTTACCTTCTCCTTCTCCTTCTTCTGCTTCTTCTAATTCACCCTCCAGACTTCACCTTCTCCTTGTCCTTCTTCTGCTTCTTCTAATTCACCCTCCAGACTTCAGCTTCTCCTTCTCCTTCTTCTGCTTCTTCTGATTGACCCTCCAGACCTCACCTTCTCCTTCTCCTTCTTCTACTTCTTCTGATTCACCCTCCAGACTTCATCTTCTCCTTCTCCTTCTTCTGCTTCTTCTGATTCACCCTCCAGACTTCACCTTCTCCTTCTCCTTCTTCTGCTTCTTCTGATTCACCCTCCAGACTTCACCTTCTCCTTCTCCTTCTTCTACTTCTTCTGATTCACCATCCTGACTTCACCTTCTCCTTCTCCTTCTTCTGCTTCTTCTGCTTCACCCTCCAGACTTCACCTTCTCCTGCTCCTTCTTCTGCTTCTTCTGCTTCACCCTCCAGACTTCACCTTCTCCTTCTCCTTCTTCTGCTTCTTCTGCTTCACCCTCCTGACTTCACCTTCTCCTTCTCCTTCTTCTACTTCTTCTGATTCACCCTCCAGACTTCACCTTCTCCTTCTCCTTCTTCTGCTTCTTCTGCTTCACCCTCCAGACTTCACCTTCTCCTTCTCCTTCTTCTGCTTCTTCTGCTTCGCCCTCCAGACTTCACCTTCTCCTTCTCCATCTTCTGCTTCTTCTGCTTCACTCTCCTGACTTCACCTTCTCCTTCTCCTTCTTCTACTTCTTCTGATTCACCCTCCAGACTTCACCTTCTCCTTCTCCTTCTTCTGCTTCTTCTGCTTCACCCTCCAGACTTCACCTTCTCCTTCTCCTTCTTCTGCTTCTTCTGATTCACCCTCCAGACTTCACCTTCTCCTTCTCCTTCTTCTGCTTCTTCTGATTCACCCTCCAGACTTCACCTTCTCCTTCTCCTTCTTCTACTTCTTCTGATTCACCATCCTGACTTCACCTTCTCCTTCTCCTTCTTCTGCTTCTTCTGCTTCACCCTCCAGACTTCACCTTCTCCTGCTCCTTCTTCTGCTTCTTCTGCTTCTTCTGCTTCACCCTCCTGACTTCACCTTCTCCTTCTCCTTCTTCTACTTCTTCTGATTCACCCTCCAGACTTCACCTTCTCCTTCTCCTTCTTCTGCTTCTTCTGCTTCACCCTCCAGACTTCACCTTCTCCTTCTCCTTCTTCTGCTTCTTCTGCTTCGCCCTCCAGACTTCACCTTCTCCTTCTCCTTCTTCTACTTCTTCTGATTCACCCTCCAGACTTCACCTTCTCCTTCTCCTTCTTCTACTTCTTCAGATTCACCCTCCAGTCTTCACCTTCTCCTTCTCCTTCTTCTATTTCTTCTGCTTCACCCTCCAGACTTCACCTTCTCCTTCTCTTTCTTCTGCTTCTTCTGATTCACCCTCCAGACTTCACCTTCTCCTTCTCCTTCTTCTGATTCTTCTGATTCACCCTCCAGACTTCACCTTCTCCTTCTCCTTCTTCTGCTTCTTCTGATTCACCCTCCAGACTTCATCTTCTCCTTCTCCTTCTTCTGCTTCTTCTGATTCACCCTCCAGACTTCACCTTCTCCTTCTCCTTCTTTTGCTTCTTCTGATTCACCCTCCAGACTTCACCTTCTCCTTCTCCTTCTTCTACTTCTTCTGATTCACCCTCCAGACTTCACCTTCTCCTTCTCCTTCTTCTACTTCTTCAGATTCACCCTCCAGTCTTCACCTTCTCCTTCTCCTTCTTCTGTTTCTTCTGCTTCACACTCCAGACTTCACCTTCTCCTTCTCTTTCCTCTGCTTCTCCTGATTCACCCTCCAGACTTCACCTTCTCCTTCTCCTTCTTCTGATTCTTCTGATTCACCCTCCAGACTTCACCTTCTCCTTCTCCTTCTTCTGCTTCTTCTGATTCACCCTCCTGACTTCACTTTCTCCTTCTCCTTCTTCTACTTCTTGTGATTCACCCTCCTGACTTCACCTTCTCCTTCTCCTTCTTCTACTTCTTCTGCTTCACCCTCCAGACTTCACCTTCTCCTTCTCTTTCTTCTGCTTCTTCTGATTCACCCTCCAGACTTCACCTTCTCCTTCTCCTTCTTCTGATTCTTCTGATTCACCCTCCAAACTTCACCTTCTCCTTCTCCTTCTTCTGCTTCTTCTGATTCACCCTCCTGACTTCACCTTCTCCTTCTCCTTATTCTGCTTCTTCTGTTTCACCCTCCAGACTTCACCTTCTCCTTCTCCTCCTTCTGCTTCTTCTGATTCACCCTCCAGACTTCACCTTCTCCTTCTCCTTCTTCTGCTTCTTCTGATTCACCCTCCAGACTTCACCTTCTCCTTCTCCTTCTTCTACTTCTTCTGATTCACCCTCCAGACTTCACCTTCTCCTTCTCCTTCTTCTGCTTCTTCTGATTCACCCTCCAGACTTCACCTTCTCCTTCTCCTTCGTCTACTTCTTCTGATTCACCCTCCAGACTACACCTTCTCCTTCTCCTTCTTCTACTTCTTCTGATTCACCCTCCAGACTTCACCTTCTCCTTCTCCTTCTTCTACTTCTTCTGATTCACCCTCCAGACTTCACCTTCTCCTTCTCCTTCTTCTACTTCTTCTGATTCACCCTCCAGACTTCACCTTCTCCTTCTCCTTCTTCTACTTCTTCTGCTTCTCCCTCCAGACTTCACCTTCTCCTTCTCCTTCTTCTGCTTCTTCTGATTCACCCTCCAGACTTCACCTTCTCCTTCTCCTTCTTCTGCTTCTTCTGTTTCACCCTCCAGACTTCACCTTCTCCTTCTCCTTCTTCTGCTTCTTCTGATTCACCCTCCAGACTTCATCTTCTTCTCCTTCTTCTGCTTCTTCTGATTCACCCTCCAGACTTCACCTTCTCCTTTTCCTTCTTCTGCTTCTTCTGATTCACCCTCCAGACTTCACCTTCTCCTTCTCCTTCTTCTACTTCTTCTGATTCACCCTCCAGACTTCACCTTCTCCTTCTCCTTCTTCTACTTCTTCAGATTCACCCTCCAGTCTTCACCTTCTCCTTCTCCTTCTTCTATTTCTTCTGCTTCACCCTCCAGACTTCACCTTCTCCTTCTCTTTCTTCTGCTTCTTCTGATTCACCCTCCAGACTTCACCTTCTCCTTCTCCTTCTTCTGATTCTTCTGATTCACCCTCCAAACTTCACCTTCTCCTTCTCCTTCTTCTGCTTCTTCTGATTCACCCTCCAGACTTCACCTTCTCCTTCTCCTTCTTCTGCTTCTTCTGATTCACCCTCCAGACTTCATCTTCTCCTTCTCCTTCTTCTGCTTCTTCTGATTCACCCTCCAGACTTCACCTTCTCCTTCTCCTTCTTCTGCTTCTTCTGATTCACCCTCCAGACTTCACCTTCTCCTTCTCCTTCTTCTACTTCTTCTGATTCACCCTCCAGACTTCACCTTCTCCTTCTCCTTCTTCTACTTCTTCAGATTCACCCTCCAGTCTTCACCTTCTCCTTCTCCTTCTTCTGTTTCTTCTGCTTCACACTCCAGCTTCACCTTCTCCTTCTCTTTCTTCTGCTTCTTCTGATTCACCCTCCAGACTTCACCTTCTCCTTCTCCTTCTTCTGATTCTTCTGATTCACCCTCCAGACTTCACCTTCTCCTTCTCCTTCTTCTGCTTCTTCTGATTCACCCTCCTGACTTCACCTTCTCCTTCTCCTTCTTCTACTTCTTGTGATTCACCCTCCTGACTTCACCTTCTCCTTCTCCTTCTTCTACTTCTTCTGCTTCACCCTCCAGACTTCACCTTCTCCTTCTCCTTCTTCTACTTCTTCTGATTCACCCTCCAGACTTCACCTTCTCCTTCTCTTTCTTCTGCTTCTTCTGATTCACCCTCCAGACTTCACCTTCTCCTTCTCCTTCTTCTGATTCTTCTGATTCACCCTCCAAACTTCACCTTCTCCTTCTCCTTCTTCTGCTTCTTCTGATTCACCCTCCTGACTTCACCTTCTCCTTCTCCTTATTCTGCTTCTTCTGTTTCACCCTCCAGACTTCACCTTCTCCTTCTCCTCCTTCTGCTTCTTCTGATTCACCCTCCAGACTTCACCTTCTTCTTCTCCTTCTTCTGCTTCTTCTGATTCACCCTCCAGACTTCACCTTCTCCTTTTCCTTCTTCTACTTCTTCTTATTCACCCTCCAGACTTCACCTTCTCCTTCTCCTTCTTCTGCTTCTTCTGATTCACCCTCCAGACTTCACCTTCTCCTTCTCCTTCGTCTACTTCTTCTGATTCACCCTCCAGACTACATCTTCTCCTTCTCCTTCTTCTACTTCTTCTGATTCACCCTCCAGACTTCACCTTCTCCTTCTCCTTATTCTGCTTCTTCTGTTTCACCCTCCAGACTTCACCTTCTCCTTCTCCTCCTTCTGCTTCTTCTGATTCACCCTCCAGACTTCACCTTCTTCTTCTCCTTCTTCTGCTTCTTCTGATTCACCCTCCAGACTTCACCTTCTCCTTTTCCTTCTTCTACTTCTTCTTATTCACCCTCCAGACTTCACCTTCTCCTTCTCCTTCTTCTGCTTCTTCTGATTCACCCTCCAGACTTCACCTTCTCCTTCTCCTTCGTCTACTTCTTCTGATTCACCCTCCAGACTACATCTTCTCCTTCTCCTTCTTCTACTTCTTCTGATTCACCCTCCAGACTTCACCTTCTCCTTCTCCTTCTTCTGTTTCTTCTGATTCACCCTCCAGACTTCACCTTCTCCTTCTCCTTCTTCTACTTCTTCTGATTCACCCTCCAGACTTCACCTTCTCCTTCTCCTTCTTCTACTTCTTCTGATTCACCCTCCAGACTTCACCTTCTCCTTCTCCTTCTTCTACTTCTTCTGCTTCTCCCTCCAGACTTCACCTTCTCCTTCTCCTTCTTCTGCTTCTTCTGATTCACCCTCCAGACTTCACCTTCTCTTTCTCCTTCTTCTACTTCTTCTGATTCACACTCCAGACTTCACCTTCTCCTTCTCCTTCTTCTACTTCTTCTGATTCACCCTCCAGACTTCACCTTCTCCTTCTCCTTCTTCTACTTCTTCCGATACACCCTCCTGACTTCACCTTCTCCTTCTCCTTCTTCTGCTTCTTCTGCTTCACCCTCCTGACTTCACCTTCTCCTTCTCCTTCTTCTACTTCTTCTGATTCACCCTCCAGACTTCACCTTCTCCTTCTCCTTCTTCTGCTTCTTCTGCTTCACCCTCCAGACTTCACCTTCTCCTTCTCCTTCTTCTGCTTCTTCTGCTTCGCCCTCCAGACATCACCTTCTCCTTCTCCTTCTTCTGCTTCTTCTGCTTCGCCCTCCAGACTTCACCTTCTCCTTCTCCTTCTTCTGCTTCTTCTGCTTCACTCTCCTGACTTCACCTTCTCCTTCACCTTCTTCTACTTCTTCTGATTCACCCTCCAGACTTCACCTTCTCCTTCTCCTTCTTCTGCTTCTTCTGCTTCACCCTCCAGACTTCACCTTCTCCTTCTCCTTCTTCTGCTTCTTCTGCTGCGCCCTCCAGACTTCACCTTCTCCTTCTCCTTCTTCTGCTTCTTCTGCTTCACCCTCCTGACTTCACCTTCTCCTTCTCCTTCTTCTACTTCTTCTGCTTCACCCCCCTGACTTCACCTGCTCCTTCTCCTTCTTCTGCTTCTTCTGATTCACCCTCCTAACTTTAGCTTCTCCTTCTCCTTCTTCTGCTTCTTCTGATTCACCCTCCTGACTTCACCTTCTCCTTCTCCTTCTTCTGCTTCTTCTAATTCACCCTCCAGACTTCACCTTCTCCTTGTCCTTCTTCTGCTTCTTCTGATTCACCCTCCAGACTTCAGCTTCTCCTTCTCCTTCTTCTGCTTCTTCTGATTGACCCTCCAGACCTCACCTTCTCCTTCTCCTTCTTCTACTTCTTCTGATTCACCCTCCAGACTTCATCTTCTCCTTCTCCTTCTTCTGCTTCTTCTGATTCACCCTCCAGACTTCACCTTCTCCTTCTCCTTCTTCTGCTTCTTCTGATTCACCCTCCAGACTTCACCTTCTCCTTCTCCTTCTTCTACTTCTTCTGATTCACCATCCTGACTTCACCTTCTCCTTCTCCTTCTTCTGCTTCTTCTGCTTCACCCTCCAGACTTCACCTTCTCCTGCTCCTTCTTCTGCTTCTTCTGCTTCACCCTCCAGACTTCACCTTCTCCTTCTCCTTCTTCTGCTTCTTCTGCTTCACCCTCCTGACTTCACCTTCTCCTTCTCCTTCTTCTACTTCTTCTGATTCACCCTCCAGACTTCACCTTCTCCTTCTCCTTCTTCTGCTTCTTCTGCTTCACCCTCCAGACTTCACCTTCTCCTTCTCCTTCTTCTGCTTCTTCTGCTTCGCCCTCCAGACTTCACCTTCTCCTTCTCCATCTTCTGCTTCTTCTGCTTCACTCTCCTGACTTCACCTTCTCCTTCTCCTTCTTCTACTTCTTCTGATTCACCCTCCAGACTTCACCTTCTCCTTCTCCTACTTCTGCTTCTTCTGCTTCACCCTCCAGACTTCAGCTTCTCCTTCTCCTTCTTCTGCTTCTTCTGCTGCGCCCTCCAGACTTCACCTTCTCCTTCTCCTTCTTCTACTTCTTCTGATTCACCCTCCAGACTTCACCTTCTCCTTCTCCTTCTTCTACTTCTTCAGATTCACCCTCCAGTCTTCACCTTCTCCTTCTCCTTCTTCTATTTCTTCTGCTTCACCCTCCAGACTTCACCTTCTCCTTCTCTTTCTTCTGCTTCTTCTGATTCACACTCCAGACTTCACCTTCTCCTTCTCCATCTTCTGATTCTTCTGATTCACCCTCCAAACTTCACCTTCTCCTTCTCCTTCTTCTGCTTCTTCTGATTCACCCTCCAGACTTCACCTTCTCCTTCTCCTTCTTCTGCTTCTTCTGATTCACCCTCCAGACTTCATCTTCTCCTTCTCCTTCTTCTGCTTCTTCTGATTCACCCTCCAGACTTCACCTTCTCCTTCTCCTTCTTCTACTTCTTCTGATTCACCCTCCAGACTTCACCTTCTCCTTCTCCTTCTTCTGCTTCTTCTGCTTCACCCTCCAGACTTCACCTTCTCCTTCTCCTTCTTCTGCTTCTTCTGCTTCGCCCTCCAGACTTCACCTTCTCCTTCTCCATCTTCTGCTTCTTCTGCTTCACTTTCCTGACTTCACCTTCTCCTTCTCCTTCTTCTACTTCTTCTGATTCACCCTCCAGACTTCACCTTCTCCTTCTCCTACTTCTGCTTCTTCTGCTTCACCCTCCAGACTTCAGCTTCTCCTTCTCCTTCTTCTGCTTCTTCTGCTGCGCCCTCCAGACTTCACCTTCTCCTTCTCCTTCTTCTACTTCTTCTGATTCACCCTCCAGACTTCACCTTCTCCTTCTCCTTCTTCTACTTCTTCAGATTCACCCTCCAGTCTTCACCTTCTCCTTCTCCTTCTTCTATTTCTTCTGCTTCACCCTCCAGACTTCACCTTCTCCTTCTCTTTCTTCTGCTTCTTCTGATTCACCCTCCAGACTTCACCTTCTCCTTCTCCTTCTTCTGATTCTTCTGATTCACCCTCCAAACTTCACCTTCTCCTTCTCCTTCTTCTGCTTCTTCTGATTCACCCTCCAGACTTCACCTTCTCCTTCTCCTTCTTCTGCTTCTTCTGATTCACCCTCCAGACTTCATCTTCTCCTTCTCCTTCTTCTGCTTCTTCTGATTCACCCTCCAGACTTCACCTTCTCCTTCTCCTTCTTTTGCTTCTTCTGATTCACCCTCCAGACTTCACCTTCTCCTTCTCCTTCTTCTACTTCTTCTGATTCACCCTCCAAACTTCACCTTCTCCTTCTCCTTCTTCTGCTTCTTCTGATTCACCCTCCTGACTTCACCTTCTCCTTCTCCTTATTCTGCTTCTTCTGTTTCACCCTCCAGACTTCACCTTCTCCTTCTCCTCCTTCTGCTTCTTCTGATTCACCCTCCAGACTTCACCTTCTCCTTCTCCTTCTTCTGCTTCTTCTGATTCACCCTCCAGACTTCACCTTCTCCTTCTCCTTCTTCTACTTCTTCTGATTCACCCTCCAGACTTCACCTTCTCCTTCTCCTTCTTCTGCTTCTTCTGATTCACCCTCCAGACTTCACCTTCTCCTTCTCCTTCGTCTACTTCTTCTGATTCACCCTCCAGACTACACCTTCTCCTTCTCCTTCTTCTACTTCTTCTGATTCACCCTCCAGACTTCACCTTCTCCTTCTCCTTCTTCTGTTTCTTCTGATTCACCCTCCAGACTTCACCTTCTCCTTCTCCTTCTTCTACTTCTTCTGATTCACCCTCCAGACTTCACCTTCTCCTTCTCCTTCTTCTACTTCTTCTGATTCACCCTCCAGACTTCACCTTCTCCTTCTCCTTCTTCTGCTTCTTCTGATTCACCCTCCAGACTTCACCTTCTCATTCTCCTTCTTCTACTTCTTCTGATTCACCCTCCAGACTTCACCTTCTCCTTCTCCTTCTTCTACTTCTTCTGATTCACCCTCCAGACTTCACCTTCTCCTTCTCCTTCTTCTACTTCTTCCGATTCACCCTCCTGACTTCACCTTCTCCTTCTCCTTCTTCTGCTTCTTCTGCTTCACCCTCCTGACTTCACCTTCTCCTTCTCCTTCTTCTACTTCTTCTGATTCACCCTCCAGACTTCACCTTCTCCTTCTCCTTCTTCTGCTTCTTCTGCTTCACCCTCCAGACTTCACCTTCTCCTTCTCCTTCTTCTGCTTCTTCTGCTTCGCCCTCCAGACATCACCTTCTCCTTCTCCTTCTTCTGCTTCTTCTGCTTCACCCTCCAGACTTCACCTTCTCCTTCTCCTTCTTCTGCTTCTTCTGCTTCACTCTCCTGACTTCACCTTCTCCTTCACCTTCTTCTACTTCTTCTGATTCACCCTCCAGACTTCACCTTCTCCTTCTCCTTCTTCTGCTTCTTCTGCTTCACCCTCCAGACTTCACCTTCTCCTTCTCCTTCTTCTGCTTCTTCTGCTGCGCCCTCCAGACTTCACCTTCTCCTTCTCCTTCTTCTGCTTCTTCTGCTTCACCCTCCTGACTTCACCTTCTCCTTCTCCTTCTTCTACTTCTTCTGCTTCACCCCCCTGACTTCACCTGCTCCTTCTCCTTCTTCTGCTTCTTCTGATTCACCCTCCTAACTTTACCTTCTCCTTCTCCTTCTTCTGCTTCTTCTGATTCACCCTCCTGACTTCACCTTCTCCTTCTCCTTCTTCTGCTTCTTCTAATTCACCCTCCAGACTTCACCTTCTCCTTGTCCTTCTTCTGCTTCTTCTGATTCACCCTCCAGACTTCAGCTTCTCCTTCTCCTTCTTCTGCTTCTTCTGATTGACCCTCCAGACCTCACCTTCTCCTTCTCCTTCTTCTACTTCTTCTGATTCACCCTCCAGACTTCATCTTCTCCTTCTCCTTCTTCTGCTTCTTCTGATTCACCCTCCAGACTTCACCTTCTCCTTCTCCTTCTTCTGCTTCTTCTGATTCACCCTCCAGACTTCACCTTCTCCTTCTCCTTCTTCTACTTCTTCTGATTCACCATCCTGACTTCACCTTCTCCTTCTCCTTCTTCTGCTTCTTCTGCTTCACCCTCCAGACTTCACCTTCTCCTGCTCCTTCTTCTGCTTCTTCTGCTTCACCCTCCAGACTTCACCTTCTCCTTCTCCTTCTTCTGCTTCTTCTGCTTCACCCTCCTGACTTCACCTTCTCCTTCTCCTTCTTCTACTTCTTCTGATTCACCCTCCAGACTTCACCTTCTCCTTCTCCTTCTTCTGCTTCTTCTGCTTCACCCTCCAGACTTCACCTTCTCCTTCTCCTTCTTCTGCTTCTTCTGCTTCGCCCTCCAGACTTCACCTTCTCCTTCTCCATCTTCTGCTTCTTCTGCTTCACTCTCCTGACTTCACCTTCTCCTTCTCCTTCTTCTACTTCTTCTGATTCACCCTCCAGACTTCACCTTCTCCTTCTCCTTCTTCTGCTTCTTCTGATTCACCCTCCAGACTTCACCTTCTTCTTCTCTTTCTTCTGCTTCTTCTGATTCACCCTCCAGACTTCACCTTCTCCTTCTCCTTCTTGTGATTCTTCTGATTCACTCTCCAGACTTCACCTTCTCCTTCTCCTTCTTCTGCTTCTTCTGATTCACCCTCCTGACTTCACCTTCTCCTTCTCCTTCTTCTACTTCTTCTGATTCACACTCCTGACTTCACCTTCTCCTTCTCCTTCTTCTACTTCTTCTGCTTCACCCTCCAGACTTCACCTTCTCCTTCTCCTTCTTCTACTTCTTCTGATTCACCCTCCAGACTTCACCTTCTCCTTCTCCTTCTTCTGCTTCTTCTGATTCACCCTCCAGACTTCACCTTCTCCTTCTCCTTATTCTGCTTCTTCTGATTCACCCTCCAGACTTCACCTTCTCCTTCTCCTTCTTCTGCTTCTTCTGATTCACCCTCCAGACTTCACCTTCTCCTTCTCCTTCTTCTGCTTCTTCTGATTCACCCTCCAGACTTCACCTTCTCCTTCTCCTTCTTCTGCTTCTTCTGATTCACCCTCCAGACTTCACCTTCTCCTTCTCCTTCTTCTACTCCTTCTGATTCACCCTCCAGACTTCACCTTCTCCTTCTCCTTCTTCTGCTTCTTCTGATTCACCCTCCAGACTTCACCTTCTCCTTCTCCTTATTCTGCTTCTTCTGATTCACCCTCCAGACTTCACCTTCTCCTTCTCCTTCTTCTGCTTCTGCTGATTCACCCTGCAGACTTCACCTTCTCCTTCTCCTTCTTCTGCTTCTTCTGATTCACCCTCCAGACTTCACCTTCTCCTTCTCCTTCTTCTGCTTCTTCTGATTCACCCTCCAGACTTCACCTTCTCCTTCTCCTTCTTTTACTTCTTCTGATTCACCCTCCAGACTTCACCTTCTCCTTCTCCTTCTTCTGCTTCTTCTGATTCACCCTCCAGACTTCGCCTTCTCCTTCTCCTTCTTCTACTTCTTCTGCTTCACCCTCCAGACTACACCTTCTCCTTCTCCTTCTTCTACTTCTTCTGATTCACCCTCCAGACTTCACCTTCTCCTTCTCCTTCTTCTGCTTCTTCTGATTCACCCTCCAGACTTCACCTTCTCCTTCTCCTTATTCTGCTTCTTCTGATTCACCCTCCAGACTTCACCTTCTCCTTCTCCTTCTTCTGCTTCTTCTGATTCACCCTCCAGACTTCACCTTCTCCTTCTCCTTCTTCTGCTTCTTCTGATTCACCCTCCAGACTTCACCTTCTCCTTCTCCTTATTCTGCTTCTTCTGATTCACCCTCCAGACTTCACCTTCTCCTTCTCCTTCTTCTGCTTCTGCTGATTCACCCTGCAGACTTCACCTTCTCCTTCTCCTTCTTCTGCTTCTTCTGATTCACCCTCCAGACTTCACCTTCTCCTTCTCCTTCTTCTGCTTCTTCTGATTCACCCTCCAGACTTCACCTTCTCCTTCTCCTTCTTTTACTTCTTCTGATTCACCCTCCAGACTTCACCTTCTCCTTCTCCTTCTTCTGCTTCTTCTGATTCACCCTCCAGACTTCGCCTTCTCCTTCTCCTTCTTCTACTTCTTCTGCTTCACCCTCCAGACTACACCTTCTCCTTCTCCTTCTTCTACTTCTTCTGATTCACCCTCCAGACTTCACCTTCTCCTTCTCCTTCTTCTGCTTCTTCTGATTCACCCTCCAGACTTCACCTTCTCCTTCTCCTTATTCTGCTTCTTCTGATTCACCCTCCAGACTTCACCTTCTCCTTCTCCTTCTTCTGCTTCTTCTGATTCACCCTCCAGACTTCACCTTCTCCTTCTCCTTCTTCTGCTTCTTCTGATTCACCCTCCAGACTTCATCTTCTCCTTCTCCTTCTTCTGCTTCTTCTGATTCACCCTCCAGACTTCACCTTCTCCTTCTCCTTCTTCTACTTCTTCTGATTCACCCTCCAGACTTCACCTTCTCCTTCTCCTTCTTCTGCTTCTTCTGCTTCACCCTCCAGACTTCACCTTCTCCTTCTCCTTCTTCTGCTTCTTCTGCTTCACTTTCCTGACTTCACCTTCTCCTTCTCCTTCTTCTACTTCTTCTGATTCACCCTCCAGACTTCACCTTCTCCTTCTCCTACTTCTGCTTCTTCTGCTTCACCCTCCAGACTTCAGCTTCTCCTTCTCCTTCTTCTGCTTCTTCTGCTGCGCCCTCCAGACTTCACCTTCTCCTTCTCCTTCTTCTACTTCTTCTGATTCACCCTCCAGACTTCACCTTCTCCTTCTCCTTCTTCTACTTCTTCAGATTCACCCTCCAGTCTTCACCTTCTCCTTCTCCTTCTTCTATTTCTTCTGCTTCACCCTCCAGACTTCACCTTCTCCTTCTCTTTCTTCTGCTTCTTCTGATTCACCCTCCAGACTTCACCTTCTCCTTCTCCTTCTTCTGATTCTTCTGATTCACCCTCCAAACTTCACCTTCTCCTTCTCCTTCTTCTGCTTCTTCTGATTCACCCTCCAGACTTCACCTTCTCCTTCTCCTTCTTCTGCTTCTTCTGATTCACCCTCCAGACTTCATCTTCTCCTTCTCCTTCTTCTGCTTCTTCTGATTCACCCTCCAGACTTCACCTTCTCCTTCTCCTTCTTTTGCTTCTTCTGATTCACCCTCCAGACTTCACCTTCTCCTTCTCCTTCTTCTACTTCTTCTGATTCACCCTCCAAACTTCACCTTCTCCTTCTCCTTCTTCTGCTTCTTCTGATTCACCCTCCTGACTTCACCTTCTCCTTCTCCTTATTCTGCTTCTTCTGTTTCACCCTCCAGACTTCACCTTCTCCTTCTCCTCCTTCTGCTTCTTCTGATTCACCCTCCAGACTTCACCTTCTCCTTCTCCTTCTTCTGCTTCTTCTGATTCACCCTCCAGACTTCACCTTCTCCTTCTCCTTCTTCTACTTCTTCTGATTCACCCTCCAGACTTCACCTTCTCCTTCTCCTTCTTCTGCTTCTTCTGATTCACCCTCCAGACTTCACCTTCTCCTTCTCCTTCGTCTACTTCTTCTGATTCACCCTCCAGACTACACCTTCTCCTTCTCCTTCTTCTACTTCTTCTGATTCACCCTCCAGACTTCACCTTCTCCTTCTCCTTCTTCTGTTTCTTCTGATTCACCCTCCAGACTTCACCTTCTCCTTCTCCTTCTTCTACTTCTTCTGATTCACCCTCCAGACTTCACCTTCTCCTTCTCCTTCTTCTACTTCTTCTGATTCACCCTCCAGACTTCACCTTCTCCTTCTCCTTCTTCTGCTTCTTCTGATTCACCCTCCAGACTTCACCTTCTCATTCTCCTTCTTCTACTTCTTCTGATTCACCCTCCAGACTTCACCTTCTCCTTCTCCTTCTTCTACTTCTTCTGATTCACCCTCCAGACTTCACCTTCTCCTTCTCCTTCTTCTACTTCTTCCGATTCACCCTCCTGACTTCACCTTCTCCTTCTCCTTCTTCTGCTTCTTCTGCTTCACCCTCCTGACTTCACCTTCTCCTTCTCCTTCTTCTACTTCTTCTGATTCACCCTCCAGACTTCACCTTCTCCTTCTCCTTCTTCTGCTTCTTCTGCTTCACCCTCCAGACTTCACCTTCTCCTTCTCCTTCTTCTGCTTCTTCTGCTTCGCCCTCCAGACATCACCTTCTCCTTCTCCTTCTTCTGCTTCTTCTGCTTCACCCTCCAGACTTCACCTTCTCCTTCTCCTTCTTCTGCTTCTTCTGCTTCACTCTCCTGACTTCACCTTCTCCTTCACCTTCTTCTACTTCTTCTGATTCACCCTCCAGACTTCACCTTCTCCTTCTCCTTCTTCTGCTTCTTCTGCTTCACCCTCCAGACTTCACCTTCTCCTTCTCCTTCTTCTGCTTCTTCTGCTGCGCCCTCCAGACTTCACCTTCTCCTTCTCCTTCTTCTGCTTCTTCTGCTTCACCCTCCTGACTTCACCTTCTCCTTCTCCTTCTTCTACTTCTTCTGCTTCACCCCCCTGACTTCACCTGCTCCTTCTCCTTCTTCTGCTTCTTCTGATTCACCCTCCTAACTTTACCTTCTCCTTCTCCTTCTTCTGCTTCTTCTGATTCACCCTCCTGACTTCACCTTCTCCTTCTCCTTCTTCTGCTTCTTCTAATTCACCCTCCAGACTTCACCTTCTCCTTGTCCTTCTTCTGCTTCTTCTGATTCACCCTCCAGACTTCAGCTTCTCCTTCTCCTTCTTCTGCTTCTTCTGATTGACCCTCCAGACCTCACCTTCTCCTTCTCCTTCTTCTACTTCTTCTGATTCACCCTCCAGACTTCATCTTCTCCTTCTCCTTCTTCTGCTTCTTCTGATTCACCCTCCAGACTTCACCTTCTCCTTCTCCTTCTTCTGCTTCTTCTGATTCACCCTCCAGACTTCACCTTCTCCTTCTCCTTCTTCTACTTCTTCTGATTCACCATCCTGACTTCACCTTCTCCTTCTCCTTCTTCTGCTTCTTCTGCTTCACCCTCCAGACTTCACCTTCTCCTGCTCCTTCTTCTGCTTCTTCTGCTTCACCCTCCAGACTTCACCTTCTCCTTCTCCTTCTTCTGCTTCTTCTGCTTCACCCTCCTGACTTCACCTTCTCCTTCTCCTTCTTCTACTTCTTCTGATTCACCCTCCAGACTTCACCTTCTCCTTCTCCTTCTTCTGCTTCTTCTGCTTCACCCTCCAGACTTCACCTTCTCCTTCTCCTTCTTCTGCTTCTTCTGCTTCGCCCTCCAGACTTCACCTTCTCCTTCTCCATCTTCTGCTTCTTCTGCTTCACTCTCCTGACTTCACCTTCTCCTTCTCCTTCTTCTACTTCTTCTGATTCACCCTCCAGACTTCACCTTCTCCTTCTCCTTCTTCTGCTTCTTCTGATTCACCCTCCAGACTTCACCTTCTTCTTCTCTTTCTTCTGCTTCTTCTGATTCACCCTCCAGACTTCACCTTCTCCTTCTCCTTCTTGTGATTCTTCTGATTCACTCTCCAGACTTCACCTTCTCCTTCTCCTTCTTCTGCTTCTTCTGATTCACCCTCCTGACTTCACCTTCTCCTTCTCCTTCTTCTACTTCTTCTGATTCACCCTCCTGACTTCACCTTCTCCTTCTCCTTCTTCTACTTCTTCTGCTTCACCCTCCAGACTTCACCTTCTCCTTCTCCTTCTTCTACTTCTTCTGATTCACCCTCCAGACTTCACCTTCTCCTTCTCCTTCTTCTGCTTCTTCTGATTCACCCTCCAGACTTCACCTTCTCCTTCTCCTTATTCTGCTTCTTCTGATTCACCCTCCAGACTTCACCTTCTCCTTCTCCTTCTTCTGCTTCTTCTGATTCACCCTCCAGACTTCACCTTCTCCTTCTCCTTCTTCTGCTTCTTCTGATTCACCCTCCAGACTTCACCTTCTCCTTCTCCTTCTTCTGCTTCTTCTGATTCACCCTCCAGACTTCACCTTCTCCTTCTCCTTCTTCTACTCCTTCTGATTCACCCTCCAGACTTCACCTTCTCCTTCTCCTTCTTCTGCTTCTTCTGATTCACCCTCCAGACTTCACCTTCTCCTTCTCCTTATTCTGCTTCTTCTGATTCACCCTCCAGACTTCACCTTCTCCTTCTCCTTCTTCTGCTTCTGCTGATTCACCCTGCAGACTTCACCTTCTCCTTCTCCTTCTTCTGCTTCTTCTGATTCACCCTCCAGACTTCACCTTCTCCTTCTCCTTCTTCTGCTTCTTCTGATTCACCCTCCAGACTTCACCTTCTCCTTCTCCTTCTTTTACTTCTTCTGATTCACCCTCCAGACTTCACCTTCTCCTTCTCCTTCTTCTGCTTCTTCTGATTCACCCTCCAGACTTCGCCTTCTCCTTCTCCTTCTTCTACTTCTTCTGCTTCACCCTCCAGACTACACCTTCTCCTTCTCCTTCTTCTACTTCTTCTGATTCACCCTCCAGACTTCACCTTCTCCTTCTCCTTCTTCTGCTTCTTCTGATTCACCCTCCAGACTTCACCTTCTCCTTCTCCTTATTCTGCTTCTTCTGATTCACCCTCCAGACTTCACCTTCTCCTTCTCCTTCTTCTGCTTCTTCTGATTCACCCTCCAGACTTCACCTTCTCCTTCTCCTTCTTCTGCTTCTTCTGATTCACCCTCCAGACTTCACCTTCTCCTTCTCCTTCTTCTACTTCTTCTGATTCACCCTCCAGACTTCGCCTTCTCCTTCTCCTTCTTCTGCTTCTTCTGATTCACCCTCCTGACTTCAGCTTCTCCTTCTCCTTCTTCTAAATCTTCTGATTCACCCTCCTGACTTCACCTTCTCCTTCTCCTCTTCTACTTCTTCTGCTTCACCCTCCAGACTTCACCTTCTCCTTCTCCTTCTTCTACTTCTTCTGATTCACCCTCCAGACTTCACCTTCTCCTTCTCCTTCTTCTACTTCTTCTGATTCACCCTCCAGACTTCGCCTTCTCCTTCTCCTTCTTCTACTTCTTCTGCTTCACCCCCCTGACTTCACCTGCTCCTTCTCCTTCTTCTGCTTCTTCTGATTCACCCTCCTAACTACACCTTCTCCTTCTCCTTCTTCTGCTTCTTCTGATTCATCCTCCTGACTTCACCTTCTCCTTCTCCTTCTTCTGCTTCTTCTGATTCACCCTCCAGACTTCACCTTCTCCTTCTCCTTCTTCTGTTTCTTCTGCTTCACCCTCCAGACTTCACCTTCTTCTTCTCTTTCTTCTGCTTCTTCTCATTCACCCTCCAGACTTCACCTTCTCCTTCTCCTTCTTGTGATTCTTCTGATTCACTCTCCAGACTTCACCTTCTCCTTCTCCTTCTTCTGCTTCTTCTGATTCACCCTCCTGACTTCACCTTCTCCTTCTCCTTCTTCTACTTCTTCTGATTCACCCTCCTGACTTCACCTTCTCCTTCTCCTTCTTCTACTTCTTCTGCTTCACCCTCCAGACTTCACCTTCTCCTTCTCCTTCTTCTACTTCTTCTGATTCACCCTCCAGACTTCACCTTCTCCTTCTCCTTCTTCTGCTTCTTCTGATTCACCCTCCAGACTTCACCTTCTCCTTCTCCTTATTCTGCTTCTTCTGATTCACCCTCCAGACTTCACCTTCTCCTTCTCCTTCTTCTGCTTCTTCTGATTCACCCTCCAGACTTCACCTTCTCCTTCTCCTTCTTCTGCTTCTTCTGATTCACCCTCCAGACTTCACCTTCTCCTTCTCCTTCTTCTGCTTCTTCTGATTCACCCTCCAGACTTCACCTTCTCCTTCTCCTTCTTCTACTCCTTCTGATTCACCCTCCAGACTTCACCTTCTCCTTCTCCTTCTTCTGCTTCTTCTGATTCACCCTCCAGACTTCACCTTCTCCTTCTCCTTATTCTGCTTCTTCTGATTCACCCTCCAGACTTCACCTTCTCCTTCTCCTTCTTCTGCTTCTTCTGATTCACCCTGCAGACTTCACCTTCTCCTTCTCCTTCTTCTGCTTCTTCTGATTCACCCTCCAGACTTCACCTTCTCCTTCTACTTCTTCTGCTTCTTCTGATTCACCCTCCAGACTTCACCTTCTCCTTCTCCTTCTTTTACTTCTTCTGATTCACCCTCCAGACTTCACCTTCTCCTTCTCCTTCTTCTGCTTCTTCTGATTCACCCTCCAGACTTCACCTTCTCCTTCTCCTTCTTCTACTTCTTCTGCTTCACCCTCCAGACTACACCTTCTCCTTCTCCTTCTTCTACTTCTTCTGATTCACCCTCCAGACTTCACCTTCTCCTTCTCCTTCTTCTGCTTCTTCTGATTCACCCTCCAGACTTCACCTTCTCCTTCTCCTTATTCTGCTTCTTCTGATTCACCCTCCAGACTTCACCTTCTCCTTCTCCTTCTTCTGCTTCTTCTGATTCACCCTCCAGACTTCACCTTCTCCTTCTCCTTCTTCTGCTTCTTCTGATTCACCCTCCAGACTTCACCTTCTCCTTCTCCTTCTTCTACTTCTTCTGATTCACCCTCCAGACTTCGCCTTCTCCTTCTCCTTCTTCTGCTTCTTCTGATTCACCCTCCTGACTTCAGCTTCTCCTTCTCCTTCTTCTAAATCTTCTGATTCACCCTCCTGACTTCACCTTCTCCTTCTCCTCTTCTACTTCTTCTGCTTCACCCTCCAGACTTCACCTTCTCCTTCTCCTTCTTCTACTTCTTCTGATTCACCCTCCAGACTTCACCTTCTCCTTCTCCTTCTTCTACTTCTTCTGATTCACCCTCCAGACTTCACCTTCTCCTTCTCCTTCTTCTGCTTCTTCTGCTTCACCCTCCAGACTTCACCTTCTCCTTCTCCTTCTTCTGCTTCTTCTGATTCGCCCTCCAGACATCACCTTCTCCTTCTCCTTCTTCTGCTTCTTCTGCTTCACCCTCCAGACTTCACCTTCTCCTTCTCCTTCTTCTGCTTCTTCTGCTTCACTCTCCTGACTTCACCTTCTCCTTCTCCTTCTTCTACTTCTTCTGATTCACCCTCCAGACTTCACCTTCTCCTTCTCCTTCTTCTGCTTCTTCTGCTTCACCCTCCAGACTTCACCTTCTCCTTCTCCTTCTTCTGCTTCTTCTGCTGCGCCCTCCAGACTTCACCTTCTCCTTCTCCTTCTTCTGCTTCTTCTGCTTCACCCTCCTGACTTCACCTTCTCCTTCTCCTTCTTCTACTTCTTCTGTTTCACCCCCCTGACTTCACCTGCTCCTTCTCCTTCTTCTGCTTCTTCTGATTCACCCTCCTAACTTTACCTTCTCCTTCTCCTTCTTCTGCTTCTTCTGATTCACCCTCCTGACTTCACCTTCTCCTTCTCCTTCTTCTGCTTCTTCTAATTCACCCTCCAGACTTCACCTTCTCCTTCTCCTTCTTCTGCTTCTTCTGATTCACCCTCCAGACTTCACCTTCTCCTTCTCCTTCTTCTGCTTCTTCTGATTCACCCTCCAGACTTCACCTTCTTCTTCTCTTTCTTCTGCTTCTTCTCATTCACCCTCCAGACTTCACCTTCTCCTTCTCCTTCTTGTGATTCTTCTGATTCACTCTCCAGACTTCACCTTCTCCTTCTCCTTCTTCTGCTTCTTCTGATTCACCCTCCTGACTTCACCTTCTCCTTCTCCTTCTTCTACTTCTTCTGATTCACCCTCCTGACTTCACCTTCTCCTTCTCCTTCTTCTACTTCTTCTGCTTCACCCTCCAGACTTCACCTTCTCCTTCTCCTTCTTCTACTTCTTCTGATTCACCCTCCAGACTTCACCTTCTCCTTCTCCTTCTTCTGCTTCTTCTGATTCACCCTCCAGACTTCACCTTCTCCTTCTCCTTATTCTGCTTCTTCTGATTCACCCTCCAGACTTCACCTTCTCCTTCTCCTTCTTCTGCTTCTTCTGATTCACCCTCCAGACTTCACCTTCTCCTTCTCCTTCTTCTGCTTCTTCTGATTCACCCTCCAGACTTCACCTTCTCCTTCTCCTTCTTCTGCTTCTTCTGATTCACCCTCCAGACTTCACCTTCTCCTTCTCCTTCTTCTACTCCTTCTGATTCACCCTCCAGACTTCACCTTCTCCTTCTCCTTCTTCTGCTTCTTCTGATTCACCCTCCAGAATTCACCTTCTCCTTCTCCTTATTCTGCTTCTTCTGATTCACCCTCCAGACTTCACCTTCTCCTTCTCCTTCTTCTGCTTCTTCTGATTCACCCTGCAGACTTCACCTTCTCCTTCTCCTTCTTCTGCTTCTTCTGATTCACCCTCCAGACTTCACCTTCTCCTTCTACTTCTTCTGCTTCTTCTGATTCACCCTCCAGACTTCACCTTCTCCTTCTCCTTCTTTTACTTCTTCTGATTCACCCTCCAGACTTCACCTTCTCCTTCTCCTTCTTCTGCTTCTTCTGATTCACCCTCCAGACTTCACCTTCTCCTTCTCCTTCTTCTACTTCTTCTGCTTCACCCTCCAGACTACACCTTCTCCTTCTCCTTCTTCTACTTCTTCTGATTCACCCTCCAGACTTCACCTTCTCCTTCTCCTTCTTCTGCTTCTTCTGATTCACCCTCCAGACTTCACCTTCTCCTTCTCCTTATTCTGCTTCTTCTGATTCACCCTCCAGACTTCACCTTCTCCTTCTCCTTCTTCTGCTTCTTCTGATTCACCCTCCAGACTTCACCTTCTCCTTCTCCTTCTTCTGCTTCTTCTGATTCACCCTCCAGACTTCACCTTCTCCTTCTCCTTCTTCTACTTCTTCTGATTCACCCTCCAGACTTCGCCTTCTCCTTCTCCTTCTTCTGCTTCTTCTGATTCACCCTCCTGACTTCAGCTTCTCCTTCTCCTTCTTCTAAATCTTCTGATTCACCCTCCTGACTTCACCTTCTCCTTCTCCTCTTCTACTTCTTCTGCTTCACCCTCCAGACTTCACCTTCTCCTTCTCCTTCTTCTACTTCTTCTGATTCACCCTCCAGACTTCACCTTCTCCTTCTCCTTCTTCTACTTCTTCTGATTCACCCTCCAGACTTCACCTTCTCCTTCTCCTTCTTCTGCTTCTTCTGCTTCACCCTCCAGACTTCACCTTCTCCTTCTCCTTCTTCTGCTTCTTCTGATTCGCCCTCCAGACATCACCTTCTCCTTCTCCTTCTTCTGCTTCTTCTGCTTCACCCTCCAGACTTCACCTTCTCCTTCTCCTTCTTCTGCTTCTTCTGCTTCACTCTCCTGACTTCACCTTCTCCTTCTCCTTCTTCTACTTCTTCTGATTCACCCTCCAGACTTCACCTTCTCCTTCTCCTTCTTCTGCTTCTTCTGCTTCACCCTCCAGACTTCACCTTCTCCTTCTCCTTCTTCTGCTTCTTCTGCTGCGCCCTCCAGACTTCACCTTCTCCTTCTCCTTCTTCTGCTTCTTCTGCTTCACCCTCCTGACTTCACCTTCTCCTTCTCCTTCTTCTACTTCTTCTGTTTCACCCCCCTGACTTCACCTGCTCCTTCTCCTTCTTCTGCTTCTTCTGATTCACCCTCCTAACTTTACCTTCTCCTTCTCCTTCTTCTGCTTCTTCTGATTCACCCTCCTGACTTCACCTTCTCCTTCTCCTTCTTCTGCTTCTTCTAATTCACCCTCCAGACTTCACCTTCTCCTTCTCCTTCTTCTGCTTCTTCTGATTCACCCTCCAGACTTCACCTTCTCCTTCTCCTTCTTCTGCTTCTTCTGATTGACCCTCCAGACCTCACCTTCTCCTTCTCCTTCTTCTACTTCTTCTGATTCACCCTCCAGACTTCATCTTCTCCTTCTCCTTCTTCTGCTTCTTCTGATTCACCCTCCAGACTTCACCTTCTCCTTCTCCTTCTTCTGCTTCTTCTGATTCACCCTCCAGACTTCACCTTCTCCTTCTCCTTCTTCTACTTCTTCTGATTCACCCTCCTGACTTCACCTTCTCCTTCTCCTTCTTCTGCTTCTTCTGCTTCACCCTCCAGACTTCACCTTCTACTTCTCCTTCTTCTGCTTCTTCTGCTGCGCCCTCCAGACTGCACCTTCTCCTTCTCCTTCTTCTGCTTCTTCTGCTTCACCCTCCTGACTTCACCTTCTCCTTCTCCTTCTTCTACTTCTTCTGTTTCACCCCCCTGACTTCACCTGCTCCTTCTCCTTCTTCTGCCTCTTCTGATTCACTCTCCAGACTTCACCTTCTCCTTCTCCTTCTTCTGCTTCTTCTGATTGACCCTCCAGACCTCACCTTCTCCTTCTCCTTCTTCTACTTCTTCTGATTCACCCTCCAGACTTCATCTTCTCCTTCTCCTTCTTCTGCTTCTTCTGATTCACCCTCCAGACTTCACCTTCTCCTTCTCCTTCTTCTGCTTCTTCTGATTCACCCTCCAGACTTCACCTTCTCCTTCTCCTTCTTCTACTTCTTCTGATTCACCCTCCTGACTTCACCTTCTCCTTCTCCTTCTTCTGCTTCTTCTGCTTCACCCTCCAGACTTCACCTTCTCCTGCTCCTTCTTCTGCTTCTTCTGTTTCACCCTCCAGACTTCACCTTCTCCTTCTCCTTCTTCTGCTTCTTCTGCTTCACCCTCCTGACTTCACCTTCTCCTTCTCCTTCTTCTACTTCTTCTGATTCACCCTCCAGACTTCACCTTCTCCTTCTCCTTCTTCTGCTTCTTCTGCTTCACCCTCCAGACTTCACCTTCTCCTTCTCCTTCTTCTGCTTCTTCTGCTTCGCCCTCCAGACTTCACCTTCTACTTCTCCATCTTCTGCTTCTTCTGCTTCACTCTCCTGACTTCACCTTCTCCTTCTCCTTCTTCTACTTCTTCTGATTCACCCTCCAGACTTCACCTTCTCCTTCTCCTTCTTCTGCTTCTTCTGCTTCACCCTCCAGACTCCAGCTTCTCCTTCTCCTTCTTCTGCTTCTTCTGCTGCGCCCTCCAGACGTCACCTTCTCCTTCTCCTTCTTCTGCTTCTTCTGCTTCACCGTCCTGACTTCACCTTCTCCTTCTCCTTCTTCTACTTCTTCTGCTTCTCCCCCTGACTTCACCTGCTCCTTCTCCTTCTTCTGCTTCTTCTGATTCACCCTCCTAACTTCACCTTCTCCTTCTCCTTCTTCTGCTTCTTCTGATTCGCCCTCCTGACTTCACCTTCTCCTTCTCCTTCTTCTGCTTCTTCTGATTCACCCTCCAGACTTCACCTTCCCCTTCTCCTTCTTCTGCTTCTTCTGTTTCACCCTCCAGACTTCACCTTCTACTTCTCCTTCTTCTGCTTCTTCTGGTTCACCCTCCAGACTTCACCTTCTCCTTCTCCTTCTTCTGCTTCTTCTGATTCACCCTCCAGAATTCACCTTCTCCTTCTCCTTCTTCTACTTCTTCTGATTCACCCTCCAGTCTTCACCTTCTCCTTCTCCTTCTTCTACTTCTTCAGATTCACCCTCCAGTCTTCACCTTCTCCTTCTCCTTCTTCTGTTTCTTCTGCTTCACCCTCCAGACTTCACCTTCTCCTTCTCTTTCTTCTGCTTCTTCTGATTCACCCTCCAGACTTCACCTTCTCCTTCTCTTTCTTCTGATTCTTCTGATTCACCCTCCAAACTTCACCTTCTCTTTCTCCTTCTTCTGCTTCTTCTGATTCACCCTCCAGACTTCATCTTCTCCTTCTCCTTCTTCTGCTTCTTCTGATTCACCCTCCAGACTTCATCTTCTGCTTCTCCTTCTTCTGCTTCTTCTGATTCACCCTCCAGACTTCACCTTCTCCTTCTCCTTCTTCTGCTTCTTCTGATTCACCCTCCAGACTTCACCTTCTCCTTCTCCTTCTTCTACTTCTTCTGATTCACCCTCCAGACTTCACCTTCTCCTTCTCCTTCTTCTACTTCTTCAGATTCACCCTCCAGTCTTCACCTTCTCCTTCTCCTTCTTCTGTTTCTTCTGCTTCACCCTCCAGACTTCACCTTCTCCTTCTCTTTCTTCTGCTTCTTCTGATTCACCCTCCAGACTTCACCTTCTCCTTCTCCTTCTTCTGATTCTTCTGATTCACCCTCCAGACTTCACCTTCTCCTTCTCCTTCTTCTGCTTCTTCTGATTCACCCTCCTGACTTCACCTTCTCCTTCTCCTTCTTCTACTTCTTCTGATTCACCCTCCTGACTTCACCTTCTCCTTCTCCTTATTCTGCTTCTTCTGTTTCACCCTCCAGACTTCACCTTCTCCTTCTCCTTCTTCTGCTTCTTCTGATTCACCCTCCAGACTTCACATTCTCCTTCTCCTTCTTCTGCTTCTTCTGATTCACCCTCCAGACTTCACCTTCTCCTTCTCCTTCTTCTACTTCTTCTGATTCACCCTCCAGACTTCACCTTCTCCTTCTCCTTCTTCTACTTCTTCCGATTCACCCTCCTGACTTCACCTTCTCCTTCTCCTTCTGCTGCTTCTTCTGCTTCACCCTCCTGACTTCACCTTCTCCTTCTCCTTCTTCTGCTTCTTCTGATTCACCCTCCTGACTTCACCTTCTCCTTCTCCTTCTTCTGCTTCTTCTGATTCACCCTGCAGACTTCACCTTCTCCTTCTCCTTCTTCTGCTTCTTCTGATTGACCCTCCAGACCTCACCTTCTCCTTCTCCTTCTTCTACTTCTTCTGATTCACCCTCCAGACTTCATCTTCTCCTTCTCCTTCTTCTGCTTCTTCTGATTCACCCTCCAGACTTCACCTTCTCCTTCTCCTTCTTCTGCTTCTTCTGATTCACCCTCCAGACTTCACCTTCTCCTTCTCCTTCTTCTACTTCTTCTGATTCACCCTCCTGACTTCACCTTCTCCTTCTCCTTCTTCTGCTTCTTCTGCTTCACCCTCCAGACTTCACCTTCTCCTGCTCCTTCTTCTGCTTCTTCTGCTTCACCCTCCAGGCTTCACCTTCTCCTTCTCCTTCTTCTGCTTCTTCTGCTTCACCCTCCTGACTTCACCTTCTCCTTCTCCTTCTTCTACTTCTTCTGATTCACCCTCCAGACTTCACCTTCTCCTTCTCCTTCTTCTGCTTCTTCTGCTTCACCCTCCAGACTTCACCTTCTCCTTCTCCTTCTTCTGCTTCTTCTGCTTCGCCCTCCAGACTTCACCTTCTACTTCTCCATCTTCTGCTTCTTCTGCTTCACTCTCCTGACTTCACCTTCTCCTTCTCCTTCTTCTACTTCTTCTGATTCACCCTCCAGACTTCACCTTCTCCTTCTCCTTCTTCTGCTTCTTCTGCTTCACCCTCCAGACTTCAGCTTCTCCTTCTCCTTCTTCTGCTTCTTCTGCTGCGCCCTCCAGACGTCACCTTCTCCTTCTCCTTCTTCTGCTTCTTCTGCTTCACCGTCCTGACTTCACCTTCTCCTTCTCCTTCTTCTACTTCTTCTGCTTCTCCCCCTGACTTCACCTGCTCCTTCTCCTTCTTCTGCTTCTTCTGATTCACCCTCCTAACTTCACCTTCTCCTTCTCCTTCTTCTGCTTCTTCTGATTCACCCTCCTGACTTCACCTTCTCCTTCTCCTTCTTCTGCTTCTTCTGATTCACCCTCCAGACTTCACCTTCCCCTTCTCCTTCTTCTGCTTCTTCTGTTTCACCCTCCAGACTTCACCTTCTACTTCTCCTTCTTCTGCTTCTTCTGGTTCACCCTCCAGACTTCACCTTCTCCTTCTCCTTCTTCTGCTTCTTCTGATTCACCCTCCAGAATTCACCTTCTCCTTCTCCTTCTTCTACTTCTTCTGATTCACCCTCCAGTCTTCACCTTCTCCTTCTCCTTCTTCTACTTCTTCAGATTCACCCTCCAGTCTTCACCTTCTCCTTCTCCTTCTTCTGTTTCTTCTGCTTCACCCTCCAGACTTCACCTTCTCCTTCTCTTTCTTCTGCTTCTTCTGATTCACCCTCCAGACTTCACCTTCTCCTTCTCTTTCTTCTGATTCTTCTGATTCACCCTCCAAACTTCACCTTCTCCTTCTCCTTCTTCTGCTTCTTCTGATTCACCCTCCAGACTTCACCTTCTCCTTCTCCTTCTTCTGCTTCTTCTGATTCACCCTCCAGACTTCATCTTCTGCTTCTCCTTCTTCTGCTTCTTCTGATTCACCCTCCAGACTTCACCTTCTCCTTCTCCTTCTTCTGCTTCTTCTGATTCACCCTCCAGACTTCACCTTCTCCTTCTCCTTCTTCTACTTCTTCTGATTCACCCTCCAGACTTCACCTTCTCCTTCTCCTTCTTCTACTTCTTCAGATTCACCCTCCAGTCTTCACCTTCTCCTTCTCCTTCTTCTGTTTCTTCTGCTTCACCCTCCAGACTTCACCTTCTCCTTCTCTTTCTTCTGCTTCTTCTGATTCACCCTCCAGACTTCACCTTCTCCTTCTCCTTCTTCTGATTCTTCTGATTCACCCTCCAGACTTCACCTTCTCCTTCTCCTTCTTCTGCTTCTTCTGATTCACCCTCCTGACTTCACCTTCTCCTTCTCCTTCTTCTACTTCTTCTGATTCACCCTCCTGACTTCACCTTCTCCTTCTCCTTATTCTGCTTCTTCTGTTTCACCCTCCAGACTTCACCTTCTCCTTCTCCTTCTTCTGCTTCTTCTGATTCACCCTCCAGACTTCACATTCTCCTTCTCCTTCTTCTGCTTCTTCTGATTCACCCTCCAGACTTCACCTTCTCCTTCTCCTTCTTCTACTTCTTCTGATTCACCCTCCAGACTTCACCTTCTCCTTCTCCTTCTTCTACTTCTTCCGATTCACCCTCCTGACTTCACCTTCTCCTTCTCCTTCTGCTGCTTCTTCTGCTTCACCCTCCTGACTTCACCTTCTCCTTCTCCTTCTTCTGCTTCTTCTGATTCACCCTCCTGACTTCACCTTCTCCTTCTCCTTCTTCTGCTTCTTCTGATTCACCCTGCAGACTTCACCTTCTCCTTCTCCTTATTCTGCTTCTTCTGATTCACCCTCCAGACTTCACCTTCTCCTTCTCCTTCTTCTGCTTCTTCTGATTCACCCTCCAGACTTCACCTTCTCCTTCTCCTTCTTCTGCTTCTTCTGATTCACCCTCCAGACTTCACCTTCTCCTTCTCCTTCTTCTGCTTCTTCTGCTTCACCCTCCTGACTTCACCTTCTCCTTCTCCTTCTTCTACTTCTTCTGATTCACCCTCCAGACTTCACCTGCTCCTTCTCCTTCTTCTGCTTCTTCTGCTTCACCCTCCAGACTTCACCTTCTCCTTCTCCTTCTTCTGCTTCTTCTGCTTCGCCCTCCAGACTTCACCTTCTCCTTCTCCATCTTCTGCTTCTTCTGCTTCACTCTCCTGACTTCACCTTCTCCTTCTCATTCTTCTACTTCTTCTGATTCACCCTCCAGACTTCACCTTCTCCTTCGCCTTCTTCTGATTCTTCTGATTCACCCTCCAGACTTCACCTTCTCCTTCTCCTTCTTCTGCTTCTTCTGATTCACCCTCCTGACTTCACCTTCTCCTTCTCCTTCTTCTACTTCTTCTGATTCACCCTCCTGACTTCACCTTCTCCGTCTCCTTCTTCTACTTCTTCTGCTTCACCCTCCAGACTTCACCTTCTCCTTCTCCTTCTTCTACTTCTTCTGATTCACCCTCCAGACTTCACCTTCTCCTTCTCCTTCTTCTGCTTCTTCTGATTCACCCTCCAGACTTCACCTTCTCCTTCTCCTTATTCTGCTTCTTCTGATTCACCCTCCAGACTTCACCTTCTCCTTCTACTTCTTCTGTTTCTTCTGATTCACCCTCCAGACTTCACCTTCTCCTTCTCCTTCTTCTGCTTCTTCTGATTCACCCTCCAGACTTCACCTTCTCCTTCTCCTTCTTCTGCTTCTTCTGATTCACCCTCCTGACTTCACCTTCTCCTTCTCCTTCTTCTACTTCTTCTGATTCACCCTCCTGACTTCACCTTCTCCTTCTCCTTCTTCTACTTCTTCTGCTTCACCCTCCAGACTTCACCTTCTCCTTCTCCTTCTTCTACTTCTTCTGATTCACCCTCCAGACTTCACCTTATCCTTCTCCTTCGTTTGCTTCTTCTGCTTCACACTCCAGACTTCACCTTCTCCTTCTCCTTCTTCTGCTTCTTCTGATTCACCCTCCTTACTTCACCTTCTCCTGCTCCTTCTTCTGCTTCTTCTGATTCACCCTCCTGACTTCACCTTCTCCTTCTCCTTATTCTGCTTCTTCTGTTTCACCCTCCAGACTTCACCTTCTCCTTCTCCTTCTTCTGCTTCTTCTGATTCACCCTCCAGACTTCACATTCTCCTTCTCCTTCTTCTGCTTCTTCTGATTCACCCTCCAGACTTCACCTTCTCCTTCTCCTTCTTCTACTTCTTCTGATTCACCCTCCAGACTTCACCTTCTCCTTCTCCTTCTTCTGCTTCTTCTGATTCACCCTCCAGACTTCACCTTCTCCTTCTCCTTCGTCGACTTCTTCTGATTCACCCTCCAGACCACACCTTCTCCTTCTCCTTCTTCTACTTCTTCTGATTCACCCTCCAGACTTCACCTTCTCCTTCTCCTTCTTCTGTTTCTTCTGATTCACCCTCCAGACTTCACCTTCTCCTTCTCCTTCTTCTACTTCTTCTGATTCACCCTCCAGACTTCACCTTCTCCTTCTCCTTCTTCTACTTCTTCTGATTCACCCTCCAGACTTCACCTTCTCCTTCTCCTTCTTCTACTTCTTCTGCTTCTCCCTCCAGACTTCACCTTCTCCTTCTCCTTCTTCTGCTTCTTCTGATTCACCCTCCAGACTTCACCTTCTCATTCTCCTTCTTCTACTTCTTCTGATTCACCCTCCAGACTTCACCTTCTCCTTCTCCTTCTTCTACTTCTTCTGATTCACCCTCCAGACTTCACCTTCTCCTTCTCCTTCTTCTACTTCTTCCGATTCACCCTCCTGACTTCACCTTCTCCTTCTCCTTCTGCTGCTTCTTCTGCTTCACCCTCCTGACTTCACCTTCTCCTTCTCCTTCTTCTGCTTCTTCTGATTCACCCTCCTGACTTCACCTTCTCCTTCTCCTTCTTCTGCTTCTTCTGATTCACCCTGCAGACTTCACCTTCTCCTTCTCCTTATTCTGCTTCTTCTGATTCACCCTCCAGACTTCACCTTCTCCTTCTCCTTCTTCTGCTTCTTCTGATTCACCCTCCAGACTTCACCTGCTCCTTCTCCTTCTTCTGCTTCTTCTGCTTCACCCTCCAGACTTCACCTTCTCCTTCTCCTTCTTCTGCTTCTTCTGCTTCGCCCTCCAGACTTCACCTTCTCCTTCTCCATCTTCTGCTTCTTCTGCTTCACTCTCCTGACTTCACCTTCTCCTTCTCATTCTTCTACTTCTTCTGATTCACCCTCCAGACTTCACCTTCTCCTTCTCCTTTTTCTGCTTCTTCTGCTTCACCCTCCAGACTTCAGCTTCTCCTTCTCCTTCTTCTGCTTCTTCTGCTGCGCCCTCCAGACTTCACCTTCTCCTTCTCCTTCTTCTGCTTCTTCTGCTTCACCGTCCTGACTTCACCTTCTCCTTCTCCTTCTTCTACTTCTTCTGCTTCACCCCCCTGACTTCACCTGCTCCTTCTCCTTCTTCTGCTTCTTCTGATTCACCCTCCTAACTACACCTTCTCCTTCTCCTTCTTCTGCTTCTTCTGATTCACCCTCCTGACTTCACCTTCTCCTTCTCCTTCTTCTGCTTCTTCTGATTCACCCTCCAGACTTCACCTTCTCCTTCTCCTTCTTCTGCTTCTTCTGATTCACCCTCCAGACTCCACCTTCTCCTTCTCCTTCTTCTGCTTCTTCTGATTCACCCTCCAGACTTCATCTTCTCCTTCTCCTTCTTCTGCTTCTTCTGATTCACCCTCCAGACTTCACCTTCTCCTTCTCCTTCTTCTGCTTCTTCTGATTCACCCTCCAGACTTCACCTTCTCCTTCTCCTTCTTCTACTTCTTCTGATTCACCCTCCAGACTTCACCTTCTCCTTCTCCTTCTTATACTTCTTCAGATTCACCCTCCAGTCTTCACCTTCTCCTTCTCCTTCTTCTGTTTCTTCTGCTTCACCCTCCAGACTTCACCTTCTTCTTCTCTTTCTTCTGCTTCTTCTGATTCACCCTCCAGACTTCACCTTCTCCTTCGCCTTCTTCTGATTCTTCTGATTCACCCTCCAGACTTCACCTTCTCCTTCTCCTTCTTCTGCTTCTTCTGATTCACCCTCCTGACTTCACCTTCTCCTTCTCCTTCTTCTACTTCTTCTGATTCACCCTCCTGACTTCACCTTCTCCTTCTCCTTCTTCTACTTCTTCTGCTTCACCCTCCAGACTTCACCTTCTCCTTCTCCTTCTTCTACTTCTTCTGATTCACCCTCCAGACTTCACCTTCTCCTTCTCCTTCTTCTGCTTCTTCTGATTCACCCTCCAGACTTCACCTTCTCCTTCTCCTTATTCTGCTTCTTCTGATTCACCCTCCAGACTTCACCTTCTCCTTCTACTTCTTCTGCTTCTTCTGATTCACCCTCCAGACTTCACCTTCTCCTTCTCCTTCTTCTGCTTCTTCTGATTCACCCTCCAGACTTCACCTTCTCCTTCTCCTTCTTCTGCTTCTTCTGATTCACCCTCCAGACTTCACCTTCTCCTTCTCCTTCTTCTACTCCTTCTGATTCACCCTCCAGACTTCACCTTCTCCTTCTCCTTCTTCTACTTCTTCTGATTCACCCTCCAGACTTCACCTTCTCCTTCTCCTTCTTCTGCTTCTTCTGATTCACCCTCCTGACTTCACCTTCTCCTTCTCCTTCTTCTACTTCTTCTGATTCACCCTCCTGACTTCACCTTCTCCTTCTCCTTCTTCTACTTCTTCTGCTTCACCCTCCAGACTTCACCTTCTCCTTCTCCTTCTTCTACTTCTTCTGATTCACCCTCCAGACTTCACCTTCTCCTTCTCCTTCTTCTGCTTCTTCTGATTCACCCTCCAGACTTCACCTTCTCCTTCTCCTTATTCTGCTTCTTCTGATTCACCCTCCAGACTTCACCTTCTCCTTCTCCTTCTTCTGCTTCTTCTGATTCACCCTCCAGACTTCACCTTCTCCTTCTCCTTCTTCTGCTTCTTCTGATTCACCCTCCAGACTTCACCTTCTCCTTCTCCTTCTTCTGCTTCTTCTGATTCACCCTCCAGACTTCACCTTCTCCTTCTCCTTCTTCTACTCCTTCTGATTCACCCTCCAGACTTCACCTTCTCCTTCTCCTTCTTCTGCTTCTTCTGATTCACCCTCCAGACTTCACCTTCTCCTTCTCCTTATTCTGCTTCTTCTGATTCACCCTCCAGACTTCACCTTCTCCTTCTCCTTCTTCTGCTTCTTCTGATTCACCCTGCAGACTTCACCTTCTCCTTCTCCTTCTTCTGCTTCTTCTGATTAACCCTCCAGACTTCACCTTCTCCTTCTCCTTCTTCTGCTTCTTCTGATTCACCCTCCAGACCTCACCTTCTCCTTCTCCTTCTTCTACTTCTTCTGATTCACACTCCAGACTTCACCTTCTCCTTCTCCTTCTTCTGCTTCTTCTGATTCACCCTCCAGACTTCACCTTCTCCTTCTCCTTCTTCTACTTCTTCTGCTTCACCCTCCAGACTACACCTTCTCCTTCTCCTTCTTCTACTTCTTCTGATTCACCCTCCAGACTTCACCTTCTCCTTCTCCTTCTTCTGCTTCTTCTGATTCACCCTCCAGACTTCACCTTCTCCTTCTCCTTATTCTGCTTCTTCTGATTCACCCTCCAGACTTCACCTTCTCCTTCTCCTTCTTCTGCTTCTTCTGATTCACCCTCCAGACTTCACCTTCTCCTTCTCCTTCTTCTGCTTCTTCTGATTCACCCTCCAGACTTCACCTTCTCCTTCTCCTTCTTCTGCTTCTTCTGCTTCACCCTCCAGACTTCACCTTCTCCTTCTCCTTCTTCTGCTTCTTCTGCTTCGCCCTCCAGACATCACCTTCTCCTTCTCCTTCTTCTGCTTCTTCTGCTTCACCCTCCAGACTTCACCTTCTCCTTCTCCTTCTTCTGCTTCTTCTGCTTCACTCTCCTGACTTCACCTTCTCCTTCACCTTCTTCTACTTCTTCTGATTCACCCTCCAGACTTCACCTTCTCCTTCTCCTTCTTCTGCTTCTTCTGCTTCACCCTCCAGACTTCACCTTCTCCTTCTCCTTCTTCTGCTTCTTCTGCTGCGCCCTCCAGACTTCACCTTCTCCTTCTCCTTCTTCTGCTTCTTCTGCTTCACCCTCCTGACTTCCCCTTCTCCTTCTCCTTCTTCTACTTCTTCTGCTTCACCCCCCTGACTTCACCTGCTCCTTCTCCTTCTTCTGCTTCTTCTGATTCACCCTCCTAACTTTACCTTCTCCTTCTCCTTCTTCTGCTTCTTCTGATTCACCCTCCTGACTTCACCTTCTCCTTCTCCTTCTTCTGCTTCTTCTAATTCACCCTCCAGACTTCACCTTCTCCTTGTCCTTCTTCTGCTTCTTCTGATTCACCCTCCAGACTTCACCTTCTCCTTCTCCTTCTTCTGCTTCTTCTGATTGACCCTCCAGACCTCACCTTCTCCTTCTCCTTCTTCTACTTCTTCTGATTCACCCTCCAGACTTCATCTTCTCCTTCTCCTTCTTCTGCTTCTTCTGATTCACCCTCCAGACTTCACCTTCTCCTTCTCCTTCTTCTGCTTCTTCTGATTCACCCTCCAGACTTCACCTTCTCCTTCTCCTTCTTCTACTTCTTCTGATTCACCATCCTGACTTCACCTTCTCCTTCTCCTTCTTCTGCTTCTTCTGCTTCACCCTCCAGACTTCACCTTCTCCTGCTCCTTCTTCTGCTTCTTCTGCTTCACCCTCCAGACTTCACCTTCTCCTTCTCCTTCTTCTGCTTCTTCTGCTTCACCCTCCTGACTTCACCTTCTCCTTCTCCTTCTTCTACTTCTTCTGATTCACCATCCAGACTTCACCTGCTCCTTCTCCTTCTTCTGCTTCTTCTGCTTCACCCTCCAGACTTCACCTTCTCCTTCTCCTTCTTCTGCTTCTTCTGCTTCGCCCTCCAGAATTCACCTTCTCCTTCTCCATCTTCTGCTTCTTCTGCTTCACTCTCCTGACTTCACCTTCTCCTTCTCATTCTTCTACTTCTTCTGATTCACCCTCCAGACTTCACCTTCTCCTTCTCCTTTTTCTGCTTCTTCTGCTTCACCCTCCAGACTTCAGCTTCTCCTTCTCCTTCTTCTGCTTCTTCTGCTGCGCCCTCCAGACTTCACCTTCTCCTTCTCCTTCTTCTGCTTCTTCTGCTTCACCGTCCTGACTTCACCTTCTCCTTCTCCTTCTTCTACTTCTTCTGCTTCACCCCCCTGACTTCACCTGCTCCTTCTCCTTCTTCTGCTTCTTCTGATTCACCCTCCTAACTACACCTTCTCCTTCTCCTTCTTCTGCTTCTTCTGATTCACCCTCCTGACTTCACCTTCTCCTTCTCCTTCTTCTGCTTCTTCTGATTCACCCTCCAGACTTCACCTTCTCTTCTGCTTCTTCTGCTTCTTCTGATTCACCCTCCAGACTTCACCTTCTCCTTCTCCTTCTTCTGCTTCTTCTGATTCACCCTCCAGACTTCACCTTCTCCTTCTCCTTCTTCTACTTCTTCTGATTCACCCTCCAGACTTCACCTTCTCCTTCTCCTTCTTATACTTCTTCAGATTCACCCTCCAGTCTTCACCTTCTCCTTCTCCTTCTTCTGTTTCTTCTTCTTCACCCTCCAGACTTCACCTTCTTCTTCTCTTTCTTCTGCTTCTTCTGATTCACCCTCCAGACTTCACCTTCTCCTTCGCCTTCTTCTGCTTCTTCTGATTCACCCTCCAGACTTCACCTTCTCCTTCTCCTTATTCTGCTTCTTCTGATTCACCCTCCAGACTTCACCTTCTCCTTCTCCTTCTTCTGCTTCTTTTGATTCACCCTGCAGACCTCACCTTCTCCTTCTCCTTCTTCTACTTCTTCTGATTCACCCTCCAGACTTCACCTTCTCCTTCTCCTTCTTCTGCTTCTTCTGATTGACCCTCCAGACCTCACCTTCTCCTTCTCCTTCTTCTACTTCTTCTGATTCACCCTCCAGACTTCATCTTCTCCTTCTCCTTCTTCTGCTTCTTCTGATTCACCCTCCAGACTTCACCTTCTCCTTCTCCTTATTCTGCTTCTTCTGATTCACCCTCCAGACTTCACCTTCTCCTTCTCCTTCTTCTGCTTCTTTTGATTCACCCTGCAGACCTCACCTTCTCCTTCTCCTTCTTCTACTTCTTCTGATTCACCCTCCAGACTTCACCTTCTCCTTCTCCTTCTTCTGCTTCTTCTGATTCACCCTCCAGACCTCACCTTCTCCTTCTCCTTCTTCTACTTCTTCTGATTCACCCTCCAGACTTCACCTTCTCCTTCTCCTTCTTCTGCTTCTTCTGATTCACCCTCCAGACTTCACCTTCTCCTTCTCCTTCTTCTACTTCTTCTGCTTCACCCTCCAGACTACACCTTCTCCTTCTCCTTCTTCTACTTCTTCTGATTCACCCTCCAGACTTCACCTTCTCCTTCTCCTTCTTCTGCTTCTTCTGATTCACCCTCCAGACTTCACCTTCTCCTTCTCCTTATTCTGCTTCTTCTGATTCACCCTCCAGACTTCACCTTCTCCTTCTCCTTCTTCTGCTTCTTCTGATTCACCCTCCAGACTTCACCTTCTCCTTCTCCTTCTTCTGCTTCTTCTGATTCACCCTCCAGACTTCACCTTCTCCTTCTCCTTCTTCTACTTCTTCTGATTCACCCTCCAGACTTCACCTTCTCCTTCTCCTTCTTCTGCTTCTTCTGATTCACCCTCCTGACTTCACCTTCTCCTTCTCCTTCTTCTACATCTTCTGATTCACCCTCCTGACTTCACCTTCTCCTTCTCCTTCTTCTACTTCTTCTGATTCACCCTCCAGACTTCACCTTCTCCTTCTCCTTCTTCTACTTCTTCTGATTCACCCTCCAGATTTCACCTTCTCCTTCTCCTTCTTCTACTTCTTCTGATTCACCCTCCAGACTTCACCTTCTCCTTCTCCTTCTTCTACTTCTTCTGATTCACCCTCCAGACTTCACCTTCTCCTTCTCCTTCTTCTGCTTCTTCTGTTTCACCCTCCAGACTTCACCTTCTCCTTCTCCTTATTCTGCTTCTTCTGAATCACCCTCCAGACTTCACCTTCTCCTTCTCCTTCTTCTGCTTCTTCTGATTCACCCTCCAGACTTCACCTTCTCCTTCTCCTTCTTCTGCTTCTTCTGATTCACCCTCCAGACTTCACCTTCTCCTTCTCCTTCTTCTACTTCTTCTGATTCACCCTCCAGACTTCACATTCTCCATCTCCTTCTTCTGCTTCTTCTGATTCACCCTCCAGACTTCACCTTCTCCTTCTCCTTCTTCTACTTCTTCTGATTCACCCTCCAGACTTCACCTTCTCCTTCTCTTTCTTCTGCTTCTTCTGATTCACCCTCCAGACTTCACCTTCTCCTTCTCCTTCTTCTGATTCTACTGCTTCACCCTCCAGAATTCACCTTCTCCTTCTCCTTCTTCTGCTTCGTCTGCTTCACTCTCCTGACTTCACCTTCTCCTTCTCCTTCTTCTACTTCTTCTGATTCACCATCCAGACTTCACCTGCTCCTTCTCCTTCTTCTGCTTCTTCTGCTTCACCCTCCAGACTTCACCTTCTCCTTCTCCTTCTTCTGCTTCTTCTGCTTCGCCCTCCAGAATTCACCTTCTCCTTCTCCTTCTTCTACTTCTTCTGATTCACCCTCCAGACTTCACCTTCTCCTTCTCTTTCTTCTGCTTCTTCTGATTCACCCTCCAGACTTCACCTTCTCCTTCTCCTTCTTCTGATTCTTCTGATTCACCCTCCAGACTTCACCTTCTCCTTCTCCTTCTTCTGCTTCTTCTGATTCACCCTCCTGACTTCACCTTCTCCTTCTCCTTCTTCTACATCTTCTGATTCACCCTCCTGACTTCACCTTCTCCTTCTCCTTCTTCTACTTCTTCTGCTTCACCCTCCAGACTTCAGCTTCTCCTTCTCCTTCTTCTACTTCTTCTGATTCACCCTCCAGACTTCACCTTCTCCTTCTCCTTCTTCTACTTCTTCTGATTCACCCTCCAGACTTCACCTTCTCCTTCTCCTTCTTCTACTTCTTCTGATTCACCCTCCAGACTTCACCTTCTCCTTCTCCTTCTTCTGCTTCTTCTGATTCACCCTCCAGACTTCACCTTCTCCTTCTCCTTATTCTGCTTCTTCTGAATCACCCTCCAGACTTCACCTTCTCCTTCTCCTTCTTCTGCTTCTTCTGATTCACCCTCCAGACTTCACCTTCTCCTTCTCCTTCTTCTGCTTCTTCTGATTCACCCTCCAGACTTCACCTTCTCCTTCTCCTTCTTCTACTTCTTCTGATTCACCCTCCAGACTTCACCTTCTCCATCTCCTTCTTCTGCTTCTGCTGATTCACCCTCCAGACTTCACCTTCTCCTTCTCCTTCGTCTACTTCTTCTGATTCACCCTCCAGACTACACCTTCTCCTTCTCCTTCTTCTACTTCTTCTGATTCACCCTCCAGACTTCACCTTCTCCTTCTCCTTCTTCTGTTTCTTCTGATTCACCCTCCAGACTTCACCTTCTCCTTCTCCTTCTTCTACTACTTCTGATTCACCCTCCAGACTTCACCTTCTCCTTCTCCTTCTTCTACTTCTTCTGATTCAACCTCCAGACTTCATCTTCTCCTTCTCCTTCTTCTGCTTCTTCTGATTCACCCTCCAGACTTCACCTTCTCCTTCTCCTTCTTCTGCTTCTTCTGATTCACCCTCCAGACTTCACCTTCTCCTTCTCCTTCTTCTACTTCTTCTGATTCACCCTCCAGACTTCACCTTCTCCTTCTCCTTCTTCTACTTCTTCTGATTCACCCTCCAGTCTTCACCTTCTCCTTCTCCTTCTTCTGTTTCTTCTGCTTCACCCTCCAGACTTCACCTTCTCCTTCTCTTTCTGCTGCTTCTTCTGATTCACCCTCCAGACTTCACCTTCTCCTTCTCCTTCTTCTGATTCTTCTGATTCACCCTCCAGACTTCACCTTCTCCTTCTCCTTCTTCTGCTTCTTCTGATTCACCCTCCTGACTTCACCTTCTCCTTCTCCTTCTTCTACTTCTTCTGATTCACCCACCTGACTTCACCTTCTCCTTCTCCTTCTTCTACTTCTTCTGCTTCACCCTCCAGACTTCACCTTCTCCTTCTCCTTCTTCTACTTCTTCTGATTCACCCTCCAGACTTCACCTTCTCCTTCTCCTTCTTCTGCTTCTTCTGATTCACCCTCCAGACTTCACCTTCTCCATCTCCTTCTTCTGCTTCTTCTGATTCACCCTCCAGACTTCACCTTCTCCTTCTCCTTCGTCTACTTCTTCTGATTCACCCTCCAGACTTCACCTTCTCCTTCTCCTTCTTCTGCTTCTTCTGATTCACCCTCCAGACTTCACCTTCTCCTTCTCCTTCTTCTGATTCACCCTCCAGACTTCACCTTCTCCTTCTCTTTCTTCTGCTTCTTCTGATTCACCCTCCAGACTTCACCTTCTCCTTCTCTTTCTTCTGATTCTTCTGATTCACCCTCCAGACTTCACCTTCTCCTTCTCCTTCTTCTGCTTCTTCTGATTCACCCTCCTGACTTCACCTTCTCCTTCTCCTTCTTCTACATCTTCTGATTCACCCTCCTGACTTCACCTTCTCCTTCTCCTTCTTCTACTTCTTCTGCTTCACCCTCCAGACTTCAGCTTCTCCTTCTCCTTCTTCTACTTCTTCTGATTCACCCTCCAGACTTCACCTTCTCCTTCTCCTTCTTCTAATTCTTCTGATTCACCCTCCAGACTTCACCTTCTCCTTCTCCTTCTTCTACTTCTTCTGATTCACCCTCCAGACTTCACCTTCTCCTTCTCCTTCTTCTGCTTCTTCTGATTCACCCTCCAGACTTCACCTTCTCCTTCTCCTTATTCTGCTTCTTCTGAATCACCATCCAGACTTCACCTTCTCCTTCTCCTTCTTCTGCTTCTTCTGATTCACCCTCCAGACTTCACCATCTCCTTCTCCTTCTTCTGCTTCTTCTGATTCACCCTCCAGACTTCACCTTCTCCTTCTCCTTCTTCTGCTTCTTCTGATTCACCCTCCAGACTTCACCTTCTCCTTCTCCTTCTTCTGTTTCTTCTGATTCACCCTCCAGACTTCACCTTCTCCTTCTCCTTCTTCTACTACTTCTGATTCACCCTCCAGACTTCACCTTCTCCTTCTCCTTCTTCTACTTCTTCTGATTCACCCTCCAGACTTCATCTTCTCCTTCTCCTTCTTCTGCTTCTTCTGATTCACCCTCCAGACTTCACCTTCTCCTTCTCCTTCTTCTGCTTCATCTGATTCACCCTCCAGACTTCACCTACTCCTTCTCCTTCTTCTACTTCTTCTGATTCACCCTCCAGACTTCACCTTCTCCTTCTCCTTCTTCTACTTCTTCTGATTCACCCTCCAGTCTTCACCTTCTCCTTCTCCTTCTTCTGTTTCTTCTGCTTCACCCTCCAGACTTCACCTTCTCCTTCTCTTTCTTCTGCTTCTTCTGATTCACCCTCCAGACTTCACCTTCTCCTTCTCCTTCTTCTGATTCTTCTGATTCACCCTCCAGACTTCACCTTCTCCTTCTCCTTCTTCTGCTTCTTCTGATTCACCCTCCTGACTTCACCTTCTCCTTCTCCTTCTTCTACTTCTTCTGATTCACCCACCTGACTTCACCTTCTCCTTCTCCTTCTTCTACTTCTTCAGCTTCACCCTCCAGACTTCACCTTCTCCTTCTCCTTCTTCTACTTCTTCTGATTCACCCTCCAGACTTCACCTTCTCCTTCTCCTTCTTCTGCTTCTTCTGATTCACCCTCCAGACTTCACCTTCTCCTTCTCCTTATTCTGCTTCTGCTGATTCACCCTCCAGACTTCACCTTCTCCTTCTCCTTATTCTGCTTCTTCTGATTCACCCTCCAGACTTTACCTTCTCCTTCTCCTTCCTCTGCTTCTTCTGATTCACCCTCCAGACTTCACCTTCTCCTTCTCCTTCTTCTGATTCTTCTGATTCACCCTCCAGACTTCACCTTCTCCTTCTCCATCTTCTGCTTCTTCCGATTCACCCTCCTGACTTCACCTTCTCCTTCTCCTTCTTCTACTTCTTCTGATTCACCCTCCTGACTTCACCTTCTCCTTCTCCATCTTCTAATTCTTCTGCTTCACCCTCCAGACTTCAACTTCTCCTTCTCCTTCTTCTACTTCTTCTGATTCACCCTCCAGACTTCACCTTCTCCTTCTCCTTCTTCTGCTTCTTCTGATTCACCCTCCAGACTTCACCTTCTCCTTCTCCTTCTTCTGCTTCTTCTGATTCACCCTCCAGACTTCACCTTCTCCTTCTCCTTATTCTGCTTCTTCTGATTCACCCTCCAGACTTCACCTTCTCCTTCTCCTTCTTCTGCTTCTTCTGATTCACCCTGCAGACTTCACCTTCTCCTTCTCCTTCTTCTGCTTCTTCTGATTCACCCTCCAGACTTCACCTTCTACTTCTCCTTCTTCTGCTTCTTCTGATTCACCCTCCAGACTTCACCTTCTCCTTCTCCTTCTTCTACTTCTTCTGATTCACCCTCCAGACTTCACCTTCTCCTTCTCCTTCTTCTGCTTCTTCTGATTCACCCTCCAGACTTCACCTTCTCCTTCTCCTTCTTCTACTTCTTCTGCTTCACCCTCCAGACTACACCTTCACCTTCTCCTTCTTCTACTTCTTCTGATTCACCCTCCAGACTTCACCTTCTCCTTCTCCTTCTTCTGCTTCTTCTGATTCACCCTCCAGACTTCACCTTCTCCTTCTCCTTATTCTGCTTCTTCTGATTCACCCTCCAGACTTCACCTTCTCCTTCTCCTTCTTCTGCTTCTTCTGATTCACCCTCCAGACTTCACCTTCTCCTTCTCCTTCTTCTGCTTCTTCTGATTCACCCTCCAGACTTCACCTTCTCCTTCTCCTTCTTCTACTTCTTCTGATTCACCCTCCAGACTTCACCTTCTCCTTCTCCTTCTTCTGCTTCTTCTGATTCACCCTCCTGACTTCACCTTCTCCTTCTCCTTCTTCTACATCTTCTGATTCACCCTCCAGACTTCACCTTCTCCTTCTCCTTCTTCTGCTTCTTCTGATTCACCCTCCAGACTTCACCTTCTCCTTCTCCTTCTTCTACTTCTTCTGCTTCACCCTCCAGACTACACCTTCACCTTCTCCTTCTTCTACTTCTTCTGATTCACCCTCCAGACTTCACCTTCTCCTTCTCCTTCTTCTGCTTCTTCTGATTCACCCTCCAGACTTCACCTTCTCCTTCTCCTTATTCTGCTTCTTCTGATTCACCCTCCAGACTTCACCTTCTCCTTCTCCTTCTTCTGCTTCTTCTGATTCACCCTCCAGACTTCACCTTCTCCTTCTCCTTCTTCTGCTTCTTCTGATTCACCCTCCAGACTTCACCTTCTCCTTCTCCTTCTTCTACTTCTTCTGATTCACCCTCCAGACTTCACCTTCTCCTTCTCCTTCTTCTGCTTCTTCTGATTCACCCTCCTGACTTCACCTTCTCCTTCTCCTTCTTCTACATCTTCTGATTCACCCTCCTGACTTCACCTTCTCCTTCTCCTTCTTCTACTTCTTCTGCTTCACCCTCCAGACTTCCCCTTCTCCTTCTGCTTCTTCTACTTCTTCTGATTCACCCTCCAGACTTCACCTTCTCCTTCTCCTTCTTCTACTTCTTCTGATTCACCCTCCAGACTTCACCTTCTCCTTCTCCTTCTTCTACTTCTTCTGATTCACCCTCCAGACTTCACCTTCTCCTTCTCCTTCTTCTGCTTCTTCTGTTTCACCCTCCAGACTTCACCTTCTCCTTCTCCTTATTCTGCTTCTTCTGAGTCACCCTCCAGACTTCACCTTCTCCTTCTCCTTCTTCTGCTTCTTCTGATTCATCCTCCAGACTTCACCTTCTCCTTCTCCTTCTTCTGCTTCTTCTGATTCACCCTCCAGACTTCACCTTCTCCTTCTCCTTCTTCTACTTCTTCTGATTCACCCTCCAGACTTCACCTTCTCCATCTCCTTCTTCTGCTTCTTCTGATTCACCCTCCAGACTTCACCTTCTCCTTCTCCTTCGTCTACTTCTTCTGATTCACCCTCCAGACTTCACCTTCTCCTTCTCCTTCTTCTGCTTCTTCTGATTCACCCTCCAGACTTCTCCTTCTCCTTCTCCTTCTTCTACTTCTTCTGATTCACCCTCCAGACTTCACCTTCTCCTTCTCTTTCTTCTGCTTCTTCTGATTCACCCTCCAGACTTCACCTTCTCCTTCTCCTTCTTCTGATTCTTCTGATTCACCCTCCAGACTTCACCTTCTCCTTCTCCTTCTTCTGCTTCTTCTGATTCACCCTCCTGACTTCACCTTCTCCTTCTCCTTCTTCTGCTTCTTCTGATTCACCCTCCAGACTTCACCTTCTCCTTCTCCTTCTTCTACTTCTTCTGATTCACCCTCCAGACTTTACCTTCTCCATCTCCTTCTTCTGCTGCTTCTGATTCACCCTCCAGACTTCACCTTCTCCTTCTCCTTCGTCTACTTCTTCTGATTCACCCTCCAGACTACACCTTCTCCTTCTCCTTCTTCTACTTCTTCTGATTCACCCTCCAGACTTCACCTTCTCCTTCTCCTTCTTCTGTTTCTTCTGATTCACCCTCCAGACTTCACCTTCTCCTTCTCCTTCTTCTACTACTTCTGATTCACCCTCCAGACTTCACCTTCTCCTTCTCCTTCTTCTACTTCTTCTGATTCAACCTCCAGACTTCATCTTCTCCTTCTCCTTCTTCTGCTTCTTCTGATTCACCCTCCAGACTTCACCTTCTCCTTCTCCTTCTTCTGCTTCTTCTGATTCACCCTCCAGACTTCACCTTCTCCTTCTCCTTCTTCTACTTCTTCTGATTCACCCTCCAGACTTCACCTTCTCCTTCTCCTTCTTCTACTTCTTCTGATTCACCCTCCAGTCTTCACCTTCTCCTTCTCCTTCTTCTGTTTCTTCTGCTTCACCCTCCAGACTTCACCTTCTCCTTCTCTTTCTGCTGCTTCTTCTGATTCACCCTCCAGACTTCACCTTCTCCTTCTCCTTCTTCTGATTCTTCTGATTCACCCTCCAGACTTCACCTTCTCCTTCTCCTTCTTCTACTTCTTCTGATTCACCCTCCAGACTTCATCTTCTCCTTCTCCTTCTTCTGCTTCTTCTGATTCACCCTCCAGACTTCACCTTCTCCTTCTCCTTCTTCTGCTTCATCTGATTCACCCTCCAGACTTCACCTTCTCCTTCTCCTTCTTCTACTTCTTCTGATTCACCCTCCAGACTTCACCTTCTCCTTCTCCTTCTTCTACTTCTTCTGATTCACCCTCCAGTCTTCACCTTCTCCTTCTCCTTCTTCTGTTTTTTCTGCTTCACCCTCCAGACTTCACCTTCTCCTTCTCTTTCTTCTGCTTCTTCTGATTCACCCTCCAGACTTCACCTTCTCCTTCTCCTTCTTCTGATTCTTCTGATTCACCCTCCAGACTTCACCTTCTCCTTCTCCTTCTTCTGCTTCTTCTGATTCACCCTCCAGACTTCTCCTTCTCCTTCTCCTTCTTCTACTTCTTCTGATTCACCCTCCAGACTTCACCTTCTCCTTCTCTTTCTTCTGCTTCTTCTGATTCACCCTCCAGACTTCACCTTCTCCTTCTCCTTCTTCTGATTCTTCTGATTCACCCTCCAGACTTCACCTTCTCCTTCTCCTTCTTCTGCTTCTTCTGATTCACCCTCCTGACTTCACCTTCTCCTTCTCCTTCTTCTGCTTCTTCTGATTCACCCTCCAGACTTCACCTTCTCCTTCTCCTTCTTCTACTTCTTCTGATTCACCCTCCAGACTTCACCTTCTCCATCTCCTTCTTCTGCTTCTTCTGATTCACCCTCCAGACTTCACCTTCTCCTTCTCCTTCGTCTACTTCTTCTGATTCACCCTCCAGACTACACCTTCTCCTTCTCCTTCTTCTACTTCTTCTGATTCACCCTCCAGACTTCACCTTCTCCTTCTTCTGTTTCTTCTGATTCACCCTCCAGACTTCACCTTCTCCTTCTCCTTCTTCTACTACTTCTGATTCACCCTCCAGACTTCACCTTCTCCTTCTCCTTCTTCTACTTCTTCTGATTCAACCTCCAGACTTCATCTTCTCCTTCTCCTTCTTCTGCTTCTTCTGATTCACCCTCCAGACTTCACCTTCTCCTTCTCCTTCTTCTGCTTCTTCTGATTCACCCTCCAGACTTCACCTTCTCCTTCTCCTTCTTCTACTTCTTCTGATTCACCCTCCAGACTTCACCTTCTCCTTCTCCTTCTTCTACTTCTTCTGATTCACCCTCCAGTCTTCACCTTCTCCTTCTCCTTCTTCTGTTTCTTCTGCTTCACCCTCCAGACTTCACCTTCTCCTTCTCTTTCTGCTGCTTCTTCTGATTCACCCTCCAGACTTCACCTTCTCCTTCTCCTTCTTCTGATTCTTCTGATTCACCCTCCAGACTTTACCTTCTCCTTCTCCTTCTTCTACTTCTTCTGATTCACCCTCCAGACTTCATCTTCTCCTTCTCCTTCTTCTGCTTCTTCTGATTCACCCTCCAGACTTCACCTTCTCCTTCTCCTTCTTCTGCTTCTTCTGATTCACCCTCCAGACTTCACCTTCTCCTTCTCCTTATTCTGCTTCTTCTGATTCACCCTCCAGACTTCACCTTCTCCTTCTCCTTATTCTGATTCTTCTGATTCACCCTCCAGACTTCACCTTCTCCTTCTCCATCTTCTGCTTCTTCCGATTCACCCTCCTGACTTCACCTTCTCCTTCTCCTTCTTCTACTTCTTCTGATTCACCCTCCTGACTTCACCTTCTCCTTCTCCATCTTCTAATTCTTCTGCTTCACCCTCCAGACTTCAACTTCTCCTTCTCCTTCTTCTACTTCTTCTGATTCACCCTCCAGACTTCACCTTCTCCTTCTCCTTCTTCTGCTTCTTCTGATTCACCCTCCAGACTTCACCTTCTCCTTCTCCTTCTTCTGCTTCTTCTGATTCACCCTCCAGACTTCACCTTCTCCTTCTCCTTATTCTGCTTCTTCTGATTCACCCTCCAGACTTCACCTTCTCCTTCTCCTTCTTCTGCTTCTTCTGATTCACCCTGCAGACTTCACCTTCTCCTTCTCCTTCTTCTGCTTCTTCTGATTCACCCTCCAGACTTCACCTTCTACTTCTCCTTCTTCTGCTTGTTCTGATTCACCCTCCAGACTTCACCTTCTCCTTCTCCTTCTTCTACTTCTTCTGATTCACCCTCCAGACTTCACCTTCTCCTTCTCCTTCTTCTGCTTCTTCTGATTCACCCTCCAGACTTCACCTTCTCCTTCTCCTTCTTCTACTTCTTCTGCTTCACCCTCCAGACTACACCTTCACCTTCTCCTTCTTCTACTTCTTCTGATTCACCCTCCAGACTTCACCTTCTCCTTCTCCTTCTTCTGCTTCTTCTGATTCACCCTCCAGACTTCACCTTCTCCTTCTCCTTATTCTGCTTCTTCTGATTCACCCTCCAGACTTCACCTTCTCCTTCTCCTTCTTCTGCTTCTTCTGATTCACCCTCCAGACTTCACCTTCTCCTTCTCCTTCTTCTGCTTCTTCTGATTCACCCTCCAGACTTCACCTTCTCCTTCTCCTTCTTCCACTTCTTCTGATTCACCCTCCAGACTTCACCTTCTCCTTCTCCTTCTTCTGCTTCTTCTGATTCACCCTCCTGACTTCACCTTCTCCTTCTCCTTCTTCTACTTCTTCTGATTCACCCTCCAGACTTCACCTTCTCCTTCTCCTTCTTCTGCTTCTTCTGATTCACCCTCCAGACTTCACCTTCTCCTTCTCCTTCTTCTACTTCTTCTGCTTCACCCTCCAGACTACACCTTCACCTTCTCCTTCTTCTACTTCTTCTGATTCACCCTCCAGACTTCACCTTCTCCTGCTCCTTCTTCTGCTTCTTCTGATTCACCGTCCAGACTTCACCTTCTCCTTCTCCTTATTCTGCTTCTTCTGATTCACCCTCCAGACTTCACCTTCTCCTTCTCCTTCTTCTGCTTCTTCTGATTCACCCTCCAGACTTCACCTTCTCCTTCTCCTTCTTCTGCTTCTTCTAATTCACCCTCCAGACTTCACCTTCTCCTTCTCCTTCTTCTACTTCTTCTGATTCACCCTCCAGACTTCACCTTCTCCTTCTCCTTCTTCTGCTTCTTCTGATTCACCCTCCTGACTTCACCTTCTCCTTCTCCTTCTTCTACATCTTCTGATTCACCCTCCTGACTTCACCTTCTCCTTCTCCTTCTTCTACTTCTTCTGCTTCACCCTCCAGACTTCACCTTCTCCTTCTCCTTCTTCTACTTCTTCTGATTCACCCTCCAGACTTCACCTTCTCCTTCTCCTTCTTCTACTTCTTCTGATTCACCCTCCAGACTTCACCTTCTCCTTCTCCTTCTTCTACTTCTTCTGATTCACCCTCCAGACTTCACCTTCTCCTTCTCCTTCTTCTGCTTCTTCTGTTTCACCCTCCAGACTTCACCTTCTCCTTCTCCTTATTCTGCTTCTTCTGAGTCACCCTCCAGACTTCACCTTCTCCTTCTCCTTCTTCTGCTTCTTCTGATTCACCCTCCAGACTTCACCTTCTCCTTCTCCTTCTTCTGCTTCTTCTGATTCACCCTCCAGACTTCACCTTCTCCTTCTCCTTCTTCTACTTCTTCTGATTCACCCTCCAGACTTCACCTTCTCCATCTCCTTCTTCTGCTTCTTCTGATTCACCCTCCAGACTTCACCTTCTCCTTCGTCTACTTCTTCTGATTCACCCTCCAGACTTCACCTTCTCCTTCTCCTTCTTCTGCTTCTTCTGATTCACCCTCCAGACTTCTCCTTCTCCTTCTCCTTCTTCTACTTCTTCTGATTCACCCTCCAGACTTCACCTTCTCCTTCTCTTTCTTCTGCTTCTTCTGATTCACCCTCCAGACTTCACCTTCTCCTTCTCCTTCTTCTGATTCTTCTGATTCACCCTCCAGACTTCACCTTCTCTTTCTCCTTCTTCTGCTTCTTCTGATTCACCTTCCTGACTTCACCTTCTCCTTCTCCTTCTTCTGCTTCTTCTGATTCACCCTCCAGACTTCACCTTCTCCTTCTCCTTCTTCTACTTCTTCTGATTCACCCTCCAGACTTCACCTTCTCCATCTCCTTCTTCTGCTTCTTCTGATTCACCCTCCAGACTTCACCTTCTCCTTCTCCTTCGTCTACTTCTTCTGATTCACCCTCCAGACTACACCTTCTCCTTCTCCTTCTTCTACTTCTTCTGATTCACCCTCCAGACTTCACCTTCTCCTTCTCCTTCTTCTGTTTCTTCTGATTCACCCTCCAGACTTCACCTTCTCCTTCTCCTTCTTCTACTACTTCTGATTCACCCTCCAGACTTCACCTTCTCCTTCTCCTTCTTCTACTTCTTCTGATTCAACCTCCAGACTTCATCTTCTCCTTCTCCTTCTTCTGCTTCTTCTGATTCACCCTCCAGACTTCACCTTCTCCTTCTCCTTCTTCTGCTTCTTCTGATTCACCCTCCAGACTTCACCTTCTCCTTCTCCTTCTTCTACTTCTTCTGATTCACCCTCCAGACTTCACCTTCTCCTTCTCCTTCTTCTACTTCTTCTGATTCACCCTCCAGTCTTCACCTTCTCCTTTTCCTTCTTCTGTTTCTTCTGCTTCACCCTCCAGACTTCACCTTCTCCTTCTCTTTCTGCTGCTTCTTCTGATTCACCCTCCAGACTTCACCTTCTCCTTCTCCTTCTTCTGATTCTTCTGATTCACCCTCCAGACTTCACCTTCTCCTTCTCCTTCTTCTGCTTCTTCTGATTCACCCTCCTGACTTCACCTTCTCCTTCTCCTTCTTCTACTTCTTCTGATTCACCCACCTGACTTCACCTTCTCCTTCTCCTTCTTCTACTTCTTCTGCTTCACCCTCCAGCCTTCACCTTCTCCTTCTCCTTCTTCTACTTCTTCTGATTCACCCTCCAGACTTCACCTTCTCCTTCTCCTTCTTCTGCTTCTTCTGATTCACCCTCCAGACTTCACCTTCTCCATCTCCTTCTTCTGCTTCTTCTGATTCACCCTCCAGACTTCACCTTCTCCTTCTCCTTCGTCTACTTCTTCTGATTCACCCTCCAGACTTCACCTTCTCCTTCTCCTTCTTCTGCTTCTTCTGATTCACCCTCCAGACTTCACCTTCTCCTTCTCCTTCTTCTGATTCACCCTCCAGACTTCACCTTCTGCTTCTCTTTCTTCTGCTTCTTCTGATTCACCCTCCAGACTTCACCTTCTCCTTCTCCTTCTTCTACTTCTTCTGATTCACCCTCCAGACTTCACCTTCTCCTTCTCCTTCTTCTGCTTCTTCTGATTCACCCTCCTGACTTCACCTTCTCCTTCTCCTTCTTCTACATCTTCTGATTCACCCTCCTGACTTCACCTTCTCCTTCTCCTTCTTCTACTTCTTCTGCTTCACCCTCCAGACTTCACCTTCTCCTTCTCCTTCTTCTACTTCTTCTGATTCACCCTCCAGACTTCACCTTCTCCTTCTCCTTCTTCTACTTCTTCTGATTCACCCTCCAGACTTCACCTTCTCCTTCTCCTTCTTCTACTTCTTCTGATTCACCCTCCAGACTTCACCTTCTCCTTCTCCTTCTTCTGCTTCTTCTGTTTCACCCTCCAGACTTCACCTTCTCCTTCTCCTTATTCTGCTTCTTCTGAATCACCCTCCAGACTTCACCTTCTCCTTCTCCTTCTTCTGCTTCTTCTGATTCACCCTCCAGACTTCACCTTCTCCTTCTCCTTCTTCTGCTTCTTCTGATTCACCCTCCAGACTTCACCTTCTCCTTCTCCTTCTTCTACTTCTTCTGATTCACCCTCCAGACTTCACCTTCTCCTTCTCCTTCTTCTGCTTCTTCTGATTCACCCTCCAGACTTCACCTTCTCCTTCTCCTTGTTCAACTTCTTCTGCTTCACCCTCCAGACTACACCTTCACCTTCTCCTTCTTCTACTTCTTCTGATTCACCCTCCAGACTTCACCTTCTCCTTCTCCTTCTTCTGCTTCTTCTGATTCACCCTCCAGACTTCACCTTCTCCTTCTCCTTATTCTGCATCTTCTGATTCACCCTCCAGACTTCACCTTCTCCTTCTCCTTCTTCTGCTTCTTCTGATTCACCCTCCAGACTTCACCTTCTCCTTCTCCTTCTTCTGCTTCTTCTGATTCACCCTCCAGACTTCACCTTCTCCTTCTCCTTCTTCTACTTCTTCTGATTCACCCTCCAGACTTCACCTTCTCCTTCTCCTTCTTCTGCTTCTTCTGATTCACCCTCCTGACTTCACCTTCTCCTTCTCCTTCTTCTACATCTTCTGATTCACCCTCCTGACTTCACCTTCTCCTTCTCCTTCTTCTACTTCTTCTGCTTCACCCTCCAGACTTCACCTTCTCCTTCTCCTTCTTCTACTTCTTCTGATTCACCCTCCAGACTTCACCTTCTCCTTCTCCTTCTTCTACTTCTTCTGATTCACCCTCCAGACTTCACCTTCTCCTTCTCCTTCTTCTACTTCTTCTGATTCACCCTCCAGACTTCACCTTCTCCTTCTCCTTCTTCTGCTTCTTCTGTTTCACCCTCCAGACTTCACCTTCTCCTTCTCCTTATTCTGCTTCTTCTGAATCACCCTCCAGACTTCACCTTCTCCTTCTCCTTCTTCTGCTTCTTCTGATTCACCCTCCAGACTTCACCTTCTCCTTCTCCTTCTTCTGCTTCTTCTGATTCACCCTCCAGACTTCACCTTCTCCTTCTCCTTCTTCTACTTCTTCTGATTCACCCTCCAGACTTCACCTTCTCCATCTCCTTCTTCTGCTTCTTCTGATTCACCCTCCAGACTTCACCTTCTCCTTCTCCTTCGTCTACTTCTTCTGATTCACCCTCCAGACTTCACCTTCTCCTTCTCCTTCTTCTGCTTCTTCTGATTCACCCTCCAGACTTCTCCTTCTCCTTCTCCTTCTTCTACTTCTTCTGATTCACCCTCCAGACTTCACCTTCTCCTTCTCTTTCTTCTGCTTCTTCTGATTCACCCTCCAGACTTCACCTTCTCCTTCTCCTTCTTCTGATTCTTCTGATTCACCCTCCAGACTTCACCTTCTCCTTCTCCTTCTTCTGCTTCTTCTGATTCACCCTCCTGACTTCACCTTCTCCTTCTCCTTCTTCTACATCTTCTGATTCACCCTCCTGACTTCACCTTCTCCTTCTCCTTCTTCTACTTCTTCTGCTTCACCCTCCAGACTTCAGCTTCTCCTTCTCCTTCTTCTACTTCTTCTGATTCACCCTCCAGACTTCACCTTCTCCTTCTCCTTCTTCTACTTCTTCTGATTCACCCTCCAGACTTCACCTTCTCCTTCTCCTTCTTCTACTTCTTCTGATTCACCCTCCAGACTTCACCTTCTCCTTCTCCTTCTTCTGCTTCTTCTGATTCACCCTCCAGACTTCACCTTCTCCTTCTCCTTATTCTGCTTCTTCTGAATCACCCTCCAGACTTCACCTTCTCCTTCTCCTTCTTCTGCTTCTTCTGATTCACCCTCCAGACTTCACCTTCTCCTTCTCCTTCTTCTGCTTCTTCTGATTCACCCTCCAGACTTCACCTTCTCCTTCTCCTTCTTCTACTTCTTCTGATTCACCCTCCAGACTTCACCTTCTCCATCTCCTTCTTCTGCTTCTGCTGATTCACCCTCCAGACTTCACCTTCTCCTTCTCCTTCGTCTACTTCTTCTGATTCACCCTCCAGACTACACCTTCTCCTTCTCCTTCTTCTACTTCTTCTGATTCACCCTCCAGACTTCACCTTCTCCTTCTCCTTCTTCTGTTTCTTCTGATTCACCCTCCAGACTTCACCTTCTCCTTCTCCTTCTTCTACTACTTCTGATTCACCCTCCAGACTTCACCTTCTCCTTCTCCTTCTTCTACTTCTTCTGATTCAACCTCCAGACTTCATCTTCTCCTTCTCCTTCTTCTGCTTCTTCTGATTCACCCTCCTGACTTCACCTTCTCCTTCTCCTTCTTCTACTTCTTCTGATTCACCCACCTGACTTCACCTTCTCCTTCTCCTTCTTCTACTTCTTCTGCTTCACCCTCCAGCCTTCACCTTCTCCTTCTCCTTCTTCTACTTCTTCTGATTCACCCTCCAGACTTCACCTTCTCCTTCTCCTTCTTCTGCTTCTTCTGATTCACCCTCCAGACTTCACCTTCTCCATCTCCTTCTTCTGCTTCTTCTGATTCACCCTCCAGACTTCACCTTCTCCTTCTCCTTCGTCTACTTCTTCTGATTCACCCTCCAGACTTCACCTTCTCCTTCTCCTTCTTCTGCTTCTTCTGATTCACCCTCCAGACTTCACCTTCTCCTTCTCCTTCTTCTGATTCACCCTCCAGACTTCACCTTCTGCTTCTCTTTCTTCTGCTTCTTCTGATTCACCCTCCAGACTTCACCTTCTCCTTCTCCTTCTTCTACTTCTTCTGATTCACCCTCCAGACTTCACCTTCTCCTTCTCCTTCTTCTGCTTCTTCTGATTCACCCTCCTGACTTCACCTTCTCCTTCTCCTTCTTCTACATCTTCTGATTCACCCTCCTGACTTCACCTTCTCCTTCTCCTTCTTCTACTTCTTCTGCTTCACCCTCCAGACTTCACCTTCTCCTTCTCCTTCTTCTACTTCTTCTGATTCACCCTCCACACTTCACCTTCTCCTTCTCCTTCTTCTACTTCTTCTGATTCACCCTCCAGACTTCACCTTCTCCTTCTCCTTCTTCTACTTCTTCTGATTCACCCTCCAGACTTCACCTTCTCCTTCTCCTTCTTCTGCTTCTTCTGTTTCACCCTCCAGACTTCACCTTCTCCTTCTCCTTATTCTGCTTCTTCTGAATCACCCTCCAGACTTCACCTTCTCCTTCTCCTTCTTCTGCTTCTTCTGATTCACCCTCCAGACTTCACCTTCTCCTTCTCCTTCTTCTGCTTCTTCTGATTCACCCTCCAGACTTCACCTTCTCCTTCTCCTTCTTCTACTTCTTCTGATTCACCCTCCAGACTTCACCTTCTCCTTCTCCTTCTTCTGCTTCTTCTGATTCACCCTCCAGACTTCACCTTCTCCTTCTCCTTGTTCAACTTCTTCTGCTTCACCCTCCAGACTACACCTTCACCTTCTCCTTCTTCTACTTCTTCTGATTCACCCTCCAGACTTCACCTTCTCCTTCTCCTTCTTCTGCTTCTTCTGATTCACCCTCCAGACTTCACCTTCTCCTTCTCCTTATTCTGCATCTTCTGATTCACCCTCCAGACTTCACCTTCTCCTTCTCCTTCTTCTGCTTCTTCTGATTCACCCTCCAGACTTCACCTTCTCCTTCTCCTTCTTCTGCTTCTTCTGATTCACCCTCCAGACTTCACCTTCTCCTTCTCCTTCTTCTACTTCTTCTGATTCACCCTCCAGACTTCACCTTCTCCTTCTCCTTCTTCTGCTTCTTCTGATTCACCCTCCTGACTTCACCTTCTCCTTCTCCTTCTTCTACATCTTCTGATTCACCCTCCTGACTTCACCTTCTCCTTCTCCTTCTTCTACTTCTTCTGCTTCACCCTCCAGACTTCACCTTCTCCTTCTCCTTCTTCTACTTCTTCTGATTCACCCTCCAGACTTCACCTTCTCCTTCTCCTTCTTCTACTTCTTCTGATTCACCCTCCAGACTTCACCTTCTCCTTCTCCTTCTTCTACTTCTTCTGATTCACCCTCCAGACTTCACCTTCTCCTTCTCCTTCTTCTGCTTCTTCTGTTTCACCCTCCAGACTTCACCTTCTCCTTCTCCTTATTCTGCTTCTTCTGAATCACCCTCCAGACTTCACCTTCTCCTTCTCCTTCTTCTGCTTCTTCTGATTCACCCTCCAGACTTCACCTTCTCCTTCTCCTTCTTCTGCTTCTTCTGATTCACCCTCCAGACTTCACCTTCTCCTTCTCCTTCTTCTACTTCTTCTGATTCACCCTCCAGACTTCACCTTCTCCATCTCCTTCTTCTGCTTCTTCTGATTCACCCTCCAGACTTCACCTTCTCCTTCTCCTTCGTCTACTTCTTCTGATTCACCCTCCAGACTTCACCTTCTCCTTCTCCTTCTTCTGCTTCTTCTGATTCACCCTCCAGACTTCTCCTTCTCCTTCTCCTTCTTCTACTTCTTCTGATTCACCCTCCAGACTTCACCTTCTCCTTCTCTTTCTTCTGCTTCTTCTGATTCACCCTCCAGACTTCACCTTCTCCTTCTCCTTCTTCTGATTCTTCTGATTCACCCTCCAGACTTCACCTTCTCCTTCTCCTTCTTCTGCTTCTTCTGATTCACCCTCCTGACTTCACCTTCTCCTTCTCCTTCTTCTACATCTTCTGATTCACCCTCCTGACTTCACCTTCTCCTTCTCCTTCTTCTACTTCTTCTGCTTCACCCTCCAGACTTCAGCTTCTCCTTCTCCTTCTTCTACTTCTTCTGATTCACCCTCCAGACTTCACCTTCTCCTTCTCCTTCTTCTACTTCTTCTGATTCACCCTCCAGACTTCACCTTCTCCTTCTCCTTCTTCTACTTCTTCTGATTCACCCTCCAGACTTCACCTTCTCCTTCTCCTTCTTCTGCTTCTTCTGATTCACCCTCCAGACTTCACCTTCTCCTTCTCCTTATTCTGCTTCTTCTGAATCACCCTCCAGACTTCACCTTCTCCTTCTCCTTCTTCTGCTTCTTCTGATTCACCCTCCAGACTTCACCTTCTCCTTCTCCTTCTTCTGCTTCTTCTGATTCACCCTCCAGACTTCACCTTCTCCTTCTCCTTCTTCTACTTCTTCTGATTCACCCTCCAGACTTCACCTTCTCCATCTCCTTCTTCTGCTTCTGCTGATTCACCCTCCAGACTTCACCTTCTCCTTCTCCTTCGTCTACTTCTTCTGATTCACCCTCCAGACTACACCTTCTCCTTCTCCTTCTTCTACTTCTTCTGATTCACCCTCCAGACTTCACCTTCTCCTTCTCCTTCTTCTGTTTCTTCTGATTCACCCTCCAGACTTCACCTTCTCCTTCTCCTTCTTCTACTACTTCTGATTCACCCTCCAGACTTCACCTTCTCCTTCTCCTTCTTCTACTTCTTCTGATTCAACCTCCAGACTTCATCTTCTCCTTCTCCTTCTTCTGCTTCTTCTGATTCACCCTCCAGACTTCACCTTCTCCTTCTCCTTCTTCTGCTTCTTCTGATTCACCCTCCAGACTTCACCTTCTCCTTCTCCTTCTTCTACTTCTTCTGATTCACCCTCCAGACTTCACCTTCTCCTTCTCCTTCTTCTACTTCTTCTGATTCACCCTCCAGTCTTCACCTTCTCCTTCTCCTTCTTCTGTTTCTTCTGCTTCACCCTCCAGACTTCACCTTCTCCTTCTCTTTCTGCTGCTTCTTCTGATTCACCCTCCAGACTTCACCTTCTCCTTCTCCTTCTTCTGATTCTTCTGATTCACCCTCCAGACTTCACCTTCTCCTTCTCCTTCTTCTGCTTCTTCTGATTCACCCTCCTGACTTCACCTTCTCCTTCTCCTTCTTCTACTTCTTCTGATTCACCCACCTGACTTCACCTTCTCCTTCTCCTTCTTCTACTTCTTCTGCTTCACCCTCCAGACTTCACCTTCTCCTTCTCCTTCTTCTACTTCTTCTGATTCACCCTCCAGACTTCACCTTCTCCTTCTCCTTCTTCTGCTTCTTCTGATTCACCCTCCAGACTTCACCTTCTCCATCTCCTTCTTCTGCTTCTTCTGATTCACCCTCCAGACTTCACCTTCTCCTTCTCCTTCGTCTACTTCTTCTGATTCACCCTCCAGACTTCACCTTCTCCTTCTCCTTCTTCTGCTTCTTCTGATTCACCCTCCAGACTTCACCTTCTCCTTCTCCTTCTTCTGATTCACCCTCCAGACTTCACCTTCTCCTTCTCTTTCTTCTGCTTCTTCTGATTCACCCTCCAGACTTCACCTTCTCCTTCTCTTTCTTCTGATTCTTCTGATTCACCCTCCAGACTTCACCTTCTCCTTCTCCTTCTTCTGCTTCTTCTGATTCACCCTCCTGACTTCACCTTCTCCTTCTCCTTCTTCTACATCTTCTGATTCACCCTCCTGACTTCACCTTCTCCTTCTCCTTCTTCTACTTCTTCTGCTTCACCCTCCAGACTTCAGCTTCTCCTTCTCCTTCTTCTACTTCTTCTGATTCACCCTCCAGACTTCACCTTCTCCTTCTCCTTCTTCTACTTCTTCTGATTCACCCTCCAGACTTCACCTTCTCCTTCTCCTTCTTCTACTTCTTCTGATTCACCCTCCAGACTTCACCTTCTCCTTCTCCTTCTTCTGCTTCTTCTGATTCACCCTCCAGACTTCACCTTCTCCTTCTCCTTATTCTGCTTCTTCTGAATCACCATCCAGACTTCACCTTCTCCTTCTCCTTCTTCTGCTTCTTCTGATTCACCCTCCAGACTTCACCTTCTCCTTCTCCTTCTTCTGCTTCTTCTGATTCACCCTCCAGACTTCACCTTCTCCTTCTCCTTCTTCTACTTCTTCTGATTCACCCTCCAGACTTCACCTTCTCCATCTCCTTCTTCTGCTTCTTCTGATTCAACCTCCAGACTTCACCTTCTCCTTCTCCTTCGTCTACTTCTTCTGATTCACCCTCCAGACTACACCATCTCCTTCTCCTTCTTCTACTTCTTCTGATTCACCCTCCAGACTTCACCTTCTCCTTCTCCTTCTTCTGTTTCTTCTGATTCACCCTCCAGACTTCACCTTCTCCTTCTCCTTCTTCTACTACTTCTGATTCACCCTCCAGACTTCAACTTCTCCTTCTCCTTCTTCTACTTCTTCTGATTCACCCTCCAGACTTCATCTTCTCCTTCTCCTTCTTCTGCTTCTTCTGATTCACCCTCCAGACTTCACCTTCTCCTTCTCCTTCTTCTGCTTCATCTGATTCACCCTCCAGGCTTCACCTTCTCCTTCTCCTTCTTCTACTTCTTCTGATTCACCCTCCAGACTTCACCTTCTCCTTCTCCTTCTTCTACTTCTTCTGATTCACCCTCCAGTCTTCACCTTCTCCTTCTCCTTCTTCTGTTTCTTCTGCTTCACCCTCCAGACTTCACCTTCTCCTTCTCTTTCTTCTGCTTCTTCTGATTCACCCTCCAGACTTCACCTTCTCCTTCTCCTTCTTCTGATTCTTCTGATTCACCCTCCAGACTTCACCTTCTCCTTCTCCTTCTTCTGCTTCTTCTGATTCACCCTCCTGACTTCACCTTCTCCTTCTCCTTCTTCTACTTCTTCTGATTCACCCACCTGACTTCACCTTCTCCTTCTCCTTCTTCTACTTCTTCTGATTCACCCTCCAGACTTCACCTTCTCCTTCTCCTTCTTCTACTTCTTCTGATTCACCCTCCAGACTTCACCTTCTCCATCTCCTTCTTCTGCTTCTTCTGATTCAACCTCCAGACTTCACCTTCTCCTTCTCCTTCGTCTACTTCTTCTGATTCACCCTCCAGACTACACCATCTCCTTCTCCTTCTTCTACTTCTTCTGATTCACCCTCCAGACTTCACCTTCTCCTTCTCCTTCTTCTGTTTCTTCTGATTCACCCTCCAGACTTCACCTTCTCCTTCTCCTTCTTCTACTACTTCTGATTCACCCTCCAGACTTCAACTTCTCCTTCTCCTTCTTCTACTTCTTCTGATTCACCCTCCAGACTTCATCTTCTCCTTCTCCTTCTTCTGCTTCTTCTGATTCACCCTCCAGACTTCACCTTCTCCTTCTCCTTCTTCTGCTTCATCTGATTCACCCTCCAGGCTTCACCTTCTCCTTCTCCTTCTTCTACTTCTTCTGATTCACCCTCCAGACTTCACCTTCTCCTTCTCCTTCTTCTACTTCTTCTGATTCACCCTCCAGTCTTCACCTTCTCCTTCTCCTTCTTCTGTTTCTTCTGCTTCACCCTCCAGACTTCACCTTCTCCTTCTCTTTCTTCTGCTTCTTCTGATTCACCCTCCAGACTTCACCTTCTCCTTCTCCTTCTTCTGATTCTTCTGATTCACCCTCCAGACTTCACCTTCTCCTTCTCCTTCTTCTGCTTCTTCTGATTCACCCTCCTGACTTCACCTTCTCCTTCTCCTTCTTCTACTTCTTCTGATTCACCCACCTGACTTCACCTTCTCCTTCTCCTTCTTCTACTTCTTCTGCTTCACCCTCCAGACTTCACCTTCTCCTTCTCCTTCTTCTACTTCTTCTGATTCACCCTCCAGACTTCACCTTCTCCTTCTCCTTCTTCTGCTTCTTCTGATTCACCCTCCAGACTTCACCTTCTCCTTCTCCTTATTCTGCTTCTGCTGATTCACCCTCCAGACTTCACCTTCTCCTTCTCCTTATTCTGCTTCTTCTGATTCACCCTCCAGACTTTACCTTCTCCTTCTCCTTCCTCTGCTTCTTCTGATTCACCCTCCAGACTTCACCTTCTCCTTCTCCTTCTTCTGATTCTTCTGATTCACCCTCCAGACTTCACCTTCTCCTTCTCCATCTTCTGCTTCTTCCGATTCACCCTCCTGACTTCACCTTCTCCTTCTCCTTCTTCTACTTCTTCTGATTCACCCTCCTGACTTCACCTTCTCCTTCTCCATCTTCTAATTCTTCTGCTTCACCCTCCAGACTTCAACTTCTCCTTCTCCTTCTTCTACTTCTTCTGATTCACCCTCCAGACTTCACCTTCTCCTTCTCCTTCTTCTGCTTCTTCTGATTCACCCTCCAGACTTCACCTTCTCCTTCTCCTTCTTCTGCTTCTTCTGATTCACCCTCCAGACTTCACCTTCTCCTTCTCCTTATTCTGCTTCTTCTGATTCACCCTCCAGACTTCACCTTCTCCTTCTCCTTCTTCTGCTTCTTCTGATTCACCCTGCAGACTTCACCTGCTCCTTCTCCTTCTTCTGCTTCTTCTGATTCACCCTCCAGACTTCACCTTCTACTTCTCCTTCTTCTGCTTCTTCTGATTCACCCTCCAGACTTCACCTTCTCCTTCTCCTTCTTCTACTTCTTCTGATTCACCCTCCAGACTTCACCTTCTCCTTCTCCTTCTTCTGCTTCTTCTGATTCACCCTCCAGACTTCACCTTCTCCTTCTCCTTCTTCTACTTCTTCTGCTTCACCCTCCAGACTACACCTTCACCTTCTCCTTCTTCTACTTCTTCTGATTCACCCTCCAGACTTCACCTTCTCCTTCTCCTTCTTCTGCTTCTTCTGATTCACCCTCCAGACTTCACCTTCTCCTTCTCCTTATTCTGCTTCTTCTGATTCACCCTCCAGACTTCACCTTCTCCTTCTCCTTCTTCTGCTTCTTCTGATTCACCCTCCAGACTTCACCTTCTCCTTCTCCTTCTTCTGATTCTTCTGATTCACCCTCCAGACTTCACCTTCTCCTTCTCCTTCTTCTACTTCTTCTGATTCACCCTCCAGACTTCACCTTCTCCTTCTCCTTCTTCTGCTTCTTCTGATTCACCCTCCTGACTTCACCTTCTCCTTCTCCTTCTTCTACATCTTCTGATTCACCCTCCTGACTTCACCTTCTCCTTCTCCTTCTTCTACTTCTTCTGCTTCACCCTCCAGACTTCCCCTTCTCCTTCTCCTTCTTCTACTTCTTCTGATTCACCCTCCAGACTTCACCTTCTCCTTCTCCTTCTTCTACTTCTTCTGATTCACCCTCCAGACTTCACCTTCTCCTTCTCCTTCTTCTACTTCTTCTGATTCACCCTCCAGACTTCACCTTCTCCTTCTCCTTCTTCTGCTTCTTCTGTTTCACCCTCCAGACTTCACCTTCTCCTTCTCCTTATTCTGCTTCTTCTGAGTCACCCTCCAGACTTCACCTTCTCCTTCTCCTTCTTCTGCTTCTTCTGATTCACCCTCCAGACTTCACCTTCTCCTTCTCCTTCTTCTGCTTCTTCTGATTCACCCTCCAGACTTCACCTTCTCCTTCTCCTTCTTCTACTTCTTCTGATTCACCCTCCAGACTTCACCTTCTCCATCTCCTTCTTCTGCTTCTTCTGATTCACCCTCCAGACTTCACCTTCTCCTTCTCCTTCGTCTACTTCTTCTGATTCACCCTCCAGACTTCACCTTCTCCTTCTCCTTCTTCTGCTTCTTCTGATTCACCCTCCAGACTTCTCCTTCTCCTTCTCCTTCTTCTACTTCTTCTGATTCACCCTCCAGACTTCACCTTCTCCTTCTCTTTCTTCTGCTTCTTCTGATTCACCCTCCAGACTTCACCTTCTCCTTCTCCTTCTTCTGATTCTTCTGATTCACCCTCCAGACTTCACCTTCTCCTTCTCCTTCTTCTGCTTCTTCTGATTCACCCTCCTGACTTCACCTTCTCCTTCTCCTTCTTCTGCTTCTTCTGATTCACCCTCCAGACTTCACCTTCTCCTTCTCCTTCTTCTACTTCTTCTGATTCACCCTCCAGACTTCACCTTCTCCATCTCCTTCTTCTGCTGCTTCTGATTCACCCTCCAGACTTCACCTTCTCCTTCTCCTTCGTCTACTTCTTCTGATTCACCCTCCAGACTACACCTTCTCCTTCTCCTTCTTCTACTTCTTCTGATTCACCCTCCAGACTTCACCTTCTCCTTCTCCTTCTTCTGTTTCTTCTGATTCACCCTCCAGACTTCACCTTCTCCTTCTCCTTCTTCTACTTCTTCTGATTCAACCTCCAGACTTCATCTTCTCCTTCTCCTTCTTCTGCTTCTTCTGATTCACCCTCCAGACTTCACCTTCTCCTTCTCCTTCTTCTGCTTCTTCTGATTCACCCTCCAGACTTCACCTTCTCCTTCTCCTTCTTCTACTTCTTCTGATTCACCCTCCAGACTTCACCTTCTCCTTCTCCTTCTTCTACTTCTTCTGATTCACCCTCCAGTCTTCACCTTCTCCTTCTCCTTCTTCTGTTTCTTCTGCTTCACCCTCCAGACTTCACCTTCTCCTTCTCTTTCTGCTGCTTCTTCTGATTCACCCTCCAGACTTCACCTTCTCCTTCTCCTTCTTCTGATTCTTCTGATTCACCCTCCAGACTTCACCTTCTCCTTCTCCTTCTTCTACTTCTTCTGATTCACCCTCCAGACTTCATCTTCTCCTTCTCCTTCTTCTGCTTCTTCTGATTCACATTCCAGACTTCACCTTCTCCTTCTCCTTCTTCTGCTTCATCTGATTCGCCCTCCAGACTTCACCTTCTCCTTCTCCTTCTTCTACTTCTTCTGATTCACCCTCCAGACTTCACCTTCTCCTTCTCCTTCTTCTACTTCTTCTGATTCACCCTCCAGTCTTCACCTTCTCCTTCTCCTTCTTCTGTTTCTTCTGCTTCACCCTCCAGACTTCACCTTCTCCTTCTCTTTCTTCTGCCTCTTCTGATTCACCCTCCAGACTTCACCTTCTCCTTCTCCTTCTTCTGATTCTTCTGATTCACCCTCCAGACTTCACCTTCTCCTTCTCCTTCTTCTGCTTCTTCTGATTCACCCTCCAGACTTCTCCTTCTCCTTCTCCTTCTTCTACTTCTTCTGATTCACCCTCCAGACTTCACCTTCTCCTTCTCTTTCTTCTGCTTCTTCTGATTCACCCTCCAGACTTCACCTTCTCCTTCTCCTTCTTCTGATTCTTCTGATTCACCCTCCAGACTTCACCTTCTCCTTCTCCTTCTTCTGCTTCTTCTGATTCACCCTCCTGACTTCACCTTCTCCTTCTCCTTCTTCTGCTTCTTCTGATTCACCCTCCAGACTTCACCTTCTCCTTCTCCTTCTTCTACTTCTTCTGATTCACCCTCCAGACTTCACCTTCTCCATCTCCTTCTTCTGCTTCTTCTGATTCACCCTCCAGACTTCACCTTCTCCTTCTCCTTCGTCTACTTCTTCTGATTCACCCTCCAGACTACACCTTCTCCTTCTCCTTCTTCTACTTCTTCTGATTCACCCTCCAGACTTCACCTTCTCCTTCTCCTTCTTCTGTTTCTTCTGATTCACCCTCCAGACTTCACCTTCTCCTTCTCCTTCTTCTACTACTTCTGATTCACCCTCCAGACTTCACCTTCTCCTTCTCCTTCTTCTACTTCTTCTGATTCAACCTCCAGACTTCATCTTCTCCTTCTCCTTCTTCTGCTTCTTCTGATTCACCCTCCAGACTTCACCTTCTCCTTCTCCTTCTTCTGCTTCTTCTGATTCACCCTCCAGACTTCACCTTCTCCTTCTCCTTCTTCTACTTCTTCTGATTCACCCTCCAGACTTCACCTTCTCCTTCTCCTTCTTCTACTTCTTCTGATTCACCCTCCAGTCTTCACCTTCTCCTTCTCCTTCTTCTGTTTCTTCTGCTTCACCCTCCAGACTTCACCTTCTCCTTCTCTTTCTGCTGCTTCTTCTGATTCACCCTCCAGACTTCACCTTCTCCTTCTCCTTCTTCTGATTCTTCTGATTCACCCTCCAGACTTCACCTTCTCCTTCTCCTTCTTCTACTTCTTCTGATTCACCCTCCAGACTTCATCTTCTCCTTCTCCTTCTTCTGCTTCTTCTGATTCACCCTCCAGACTTCACCTTCTCCTTCTCCTTCTTCTGCTTCTTCTGATTCACCCTCCAGACTTCACCTTCTCCTTCTCCTTATTCTGCTTCTTCTGATTCACCCTCCAGACTTCACCTTCTCCTTCTCCTTATTCTGCTTCTTCTGATTCACCCTCCAGACTTTACCTTCTCCTTCTCCTTCCTCTGCTTCTTCTGATTCACCCTCCAGACTTCACCTTCTCCTTCTCCTTCTTCTGATTCTTCTGATTCACCCTCCAGACTTCACCTTCTCCTTCTCCATCTTCTGCTTCTTCCGATTCACCCTCCTGACTTCACCTTCTCCTTCTCCTTCTTCTACTTCTTCTGATTCACCCTCCTGACTTCACCTTCTCCTTCTCCATCTTCTAATTCTTCTGCTTCACCCTCCAGACTTCAACTTCTCCTTCTCCTTCTTCTACTTCTTTTGATTCACCCTCCAGACTTCACCTTCTCCTTCTCCTTCTTCTGCTTCTTCTGATTCACCCTCCAGACTTCACCTTCTCCTTCTCCTTCTTCTGCTTCTTCTGATTCACCCTCCAGACTTCACCTTCTCCTTCTCCTTATTCTGCTTCTTCTGATTCACCCTCCAGACTTCACCTTCTCCTTCTCCTTCTTCTGCTTCTTCTGATTCACCCTGCAGACTTCACCTTCTCCTTCTCCTTCTTCTTCTGATTCACCCTCCAGACTTCACCTTCTACTTCTCCTTCTTCTGCTTCTTCTGATTCACCCTCCAGACTTCACCTTCTCCTTCTCCTTCTTCTACTTCTTCTGATTCACCCTCCAGACTTCACCTTCTCCTTCTCCTTCTTCTGCTTCTTCTGATTCACCCTCCAGACTTCACCTTCTCCTTCTCCTTCTTCTACTTCTTCTGCTTCACCCTCCAGACTACACCTTCACCTTCTCCTTCTTCTACTTCTTCTGATTCACCCTCCAGACTTCACCTTCTCCTTCTCCTTCTTCTGCTTCTTCTGATTCACCCTCCAGACTTCACCTTCTCCTTCTCCTTATTCTGCTTCTTCTGATTCACCCTCCAGACTTCACCTTCTCCTTCTCCTTCTTCTGCTTCTTCTGATTCACCCTCCAGACTTCACCTTCTCCTTCTCCTTCTTCTGCTTCTTCTGATTCACCCTCCAGACTTCACCTTCTCCTTCTCCTTCTTCTACTTCTTCTGATTCACCCTCCAGACTTCACCTTCTCCTTCTCCTTCTTCTGCTTCTTCTGATTCACCCTCCTGACTTCACCTTCTCCTTCTCCTTCTTCTACATCTTCTGATTCACCCTCCTGACTTCACCTTCTCCTTCTCCTTCTTCTACTTCTTCTGCTTCACCCTCCAGACTTCACCTTCTCCTTCTCCTTCTTCTACTTCTTCTGATTCACCCTCCAGACTTCACCTTCCCCTTCTCCTTCTTCTACTTCTTCTGATTCACCCTCCAGACTTCACCTTCTCCTTCTCCTTCTTCTACTTCTTCTGATTCACCCTCCAGACTTCACCTTCTCCTTCTCCTTCTTCTGCTTCTTCTGTTTCACCCTCCAGACTTCACCTTCTCCTTCTCCTTATTCTGCTTCTTCTGAGTCACCCTCCAGACTTCACCTTCTCCTTCTCCTTCTTCTGCTTCTTCTGATTCACCCTCCAGACTTCACCTTCTCCTTCTCCTTCTTCTGCTTCTTCTGATTCACCCTCCAGACTTCACCTTCTCCTTCTCCTTCTTCTACTTCTTCTGATTCACCCTCCAGACTTCACCTTCTCCATCTCCTTCTTCTGCTTCTTCTGATTCACCCTCCAGACTTCACCTTCTCCTTCTCCTTCGTCTACTTCTTCTGATTCACCCTCCAGACTTCACCTTCTCCTTCTCCTTCTTCTGCTTCTTCTGATTCACCCTCCAGACTTCTCCTTCTCCTTCTCCTTCTTCTACTTCTTCTGATTCACCCTCCAGACTTCACCTTCTCCTTCTCTTTCTTCTGCTTCTTCTGATTCACCCTCCAGACTTCACCTTCTCCTTCTCCTTCTTCTGATTCTTCTGATTCACCCTCCAGACTTCACCTTCTCCTTCTCCTTCTTCTGCTTCTTCTGATTCACCCTCCTGACTTCACCTTCTCCTTCTCCTTCTTCTGCTTCTTCTGATTCACCCTCCAGACTTCACCTTCTCCTTCTCCTTCTTCTACTTCTTCTGATTCACCCTCCAGACTTCACCTTCTCCATCTCCTTCTTCTGCTTCTTCTGATTCACCCTCCAGACTTCACCTTCTCCTTCTCCTTCGTCCACTTCTTCTGATTCACCCTCCAGACTACACCTTCTCCTTCTCCTTCTTCTACTTCTTCTGATTCACCCTCCAGACTTCACCTTCTCCTTCTCCTTCTTCTGTTTCTTCTGATTCACCCTCCAGACTTCACCTTCTCCTTCTCCTTCTTCTACTACTTCTGATTCACCCTCCTGACTTCACCTTCTCCTTCTCCATCTTCTAATTCTTCTGCTTCACCCTCCAGACTTCAACTTCTCCTTCTCCTTCTTCTACTTCTTCTGATTCACCCTCCAGATTTCACCTTCTCCTTCTCCTTCTTCTGCTTCTTCTGATTCACCCTCCAGACTTCACCTTCTCCTTCTCCTTCTTCTGCTTCTTCTGATTCACCCTCCAGACTTCACCTTCTCCTTCTCCTTATTCTGCTTCTTCTGATTCACCCTCCAGACTTCACCTTCTCCTTCTCCTTCTTCTGCTTCTTCTGATTCACCCTGCAGACTTCACCTTCTCCTTCTCCTTCTTCTGCTTCTTCTGATTCACCCTCCAGACTTCACCTTCTACTTCTCCTTCTTCTGCATCTTCTGATTCACCCTCCAGACTTCACCTTCTCCTTCTCCTTCTTCTACTTCTTCTGATTCACCCTCCAGACTTCACCTTCTCCTTCTCCTTCTTCTGCTTCTTCTGATTCACCCTCCAGACTTCACCTTCTCCTTCTCCTTCTTCTACTTCTTCTGCTTCACCCTCCAGACTACACCTTCACCTTCTCCTTCTTCTACTTCTTCTGATTCACCCTCCAGACTTCACCTTCTCCTTCTCCTTCTTCTGCTTCTTCTGATTCACCCTCCAGACTTCACCTTCTCCTTCTCCTTATTCTGCTTCTTCTGATTCACCCTCCAGACTTCACCTTCTCCTTCTCCTTCTTCTGCTTCTTCTGATTCACCCTCCAGACTTCACCTTCTCCTTCTCCTTCTTCTGCTTCTTCTGATTCACCCTCCAGACTTCACCTTCTCCTTCTCCTTCTTCTACTTCTTCTGATTCACCCTCCAGACTTCACCTTCTCCTTCTCCTTCTTCTGCTTCTTCTGATTCACCCTCCTGACTTCACCTTCTCCTTCTCCTTCTTCTACATCTTCTGATTCACCCTCCTGACTTCACCTTCTCCTTCTCCTTCTTCTACTTCTTCTGCTTCACCCTCCAGACTTCACCTTCTCCTTCTCCTTCTTCTACTTCTTCTGATTCACCCTCCAGACTTCACCTTCTCCTTCTCCTTCTTCTACTTCTTCTGATTCACCCTCCAGACTTCACCTTCTCCTTCTCCTTCTTCTACTTCTTCTGATTCACCCTCCAGACTTCACCTTCTCCTTCTCCTTCTTCTGCTTCTTCTGTTTCACCCTCCAGACTTCACCTTCTCCTTCTCCTTATTCTGCTTCTTCTGAGTCACCCTCCAGACTTCACCTTCTCCTTCTCCTTCTTCTGCTTCTTCTGATTCACCCTCCAGACTTCACCTTCTCCTTCTTCTGCTTCTTCTGATTCACCCTCCAGACTTCACCTTCTCCTTCTCCTTCTTCTACTTCTTCTGATTCACCCTCCAGACTTCACCTTCTCCATCTCCTTCTTCTGCTTCTTCTGATTCACCCTCCAGACTTCACCTTCTCCTTCTCCTTCGTCTACTTCTTCTGATTCACCCTCCAGACTTCACCTTCTCCTTCTCCTTCTTCTGCTTCTTCTGATTCACCCTCCAGACTTCTCCTTCTCCTTCTCCTTCTTCTACTTCTTCTGATTCACCCTCCAGACTTCACCTTCTCCTTCTCTTTCTTCTGCTTCTTCTGATTCACCCTCCAGACTTCACCTTCTCCTTCTCCTTCTTCTGATTCTTCTGATTCACCCTCCAGACTTCACCTTCTCCTTCTCCTTCTTCTGCTTCTTCTGATTCACCCTCCTGACTTCACCTTCTCCTTCTCCTTCTTCTGCTTCTTCTGATTCACCCTCCAGACTTCACCTTCTCCTTCTCCTTCTTCTACTTCTTCTGATTCACCCTCCAGACTTCACCTTCTCCATCTCCTTCTTCTGCTTCTTCTGATTCACCCTCCAGACTTCACCTTCTCCTTCTCCTTCGTCTACTTCTTCTGATTCACCCTCCAGACTACACCTTCTCCTTCTCCTTCTTCTACTTCTTCTGATTCACCCTCCAGACTTCACCTTCTCCTTCTCCTTCTTCTGTTTCTTCTGATTCACCCTCCAGACTTCACCTTCTCCTTCTCCTTCTTCTACTACTTCTGATTCACCCTCCAGACTTCACCTTCTCCTTCTCCTTCTTCTACTTCTTCTGATTCAACCTCCAGACTTCATCTTCTCCTTCTCCTTCTTCTGCTTCTTCTGATTCACCCTCCAGACTTCACCTTCTCCTTCTCCTTCTTCTGCTTCTTCTGATTCACCCTCCAGACTTCACCTTCTCCTTCTCCTTCTTCTTCTTCTTCTGATTCACCCTCCAGACTTCACCTTCTCCTTCTCCTTCTTCTACTTCTTCTGATTCACCCTCCAGTCTTCACCTTCTCCTTTTCCTTCTTCTGTTTCTTCTGCATCACCCTCCAGACTTCACCTTCTCCTTCTCCTTATTCTGCTTCTTCTGATTCACCCTCCAGACTTCACCTTCTCCTTCTCCTTCTTCTGCTTCTTCTGATTCACCCTGCAGACTTCACCTTCTCCTTCTCCTTCTTCTTCTGATTCACCCTCCAGACTTCACCTTCTACTTCTCCTTCTTCTGCTTCTTCTGATTCACCCTCCAGACTTCACCTTCTCCTTCTCCTTCTTCTACTTCTTCTGATTCACCCTCCAGACTTCACCTTCTCCTTCTCCTTCTTCTGCTTCTTCTGATTCACCCTCCAGACTTCACCTTCTCCTTCTCCTTCTTCTACTTCTTCTGCTTCACCCTCCAGACTACACCTTCACCTTCTCCTTCTTCTACTTCTTCTGATTCACCCTCCAGACTTCACCTTCTCCTTCTCCTTCTTCTGCTTCTTCTGATTCACCCTCCAGACTTCACCTTCTCCTTCTCCTTATTCTGCTTCTTCTGATTCACCCTCCAGACTTCACCTTCTCCTTCTCCTTCTTCTGCTTCTTCTGATTCACCCTCCAGACTTCACCTTCTCCTTCTCCTTCTTCTGCTTCTTCTGATTCACCCTCCAGACTTCACCTTCTCCTTCTCCTTCTTCTACTTCTTCTGATTCACCCTCCAGACTTCACCTTCTCCTTCTCCTTCTTCTGCTTCTTCTGATTCACCCTCCTGACTTCACCTTCTCCTTCTCCTTCTTCTACATCTTCTGATTCACCCTCCTGACTTCACCTTCTCCTTCTCCTTCTTCTACTTCTTCTGCTTCACCCTCCAGACTTCACCTTCTCCTTCTCCTTCTTCTACTTCTTCTGATTCACCCTCCAGACTTCACCTTCCCCTTCTCCTTCTTCTACTTCTTCTGATTCACCCTCCAGACTTCACCTTCTCCTTCTCCTTCTTCTACTTCTTCTGATTCACCCTCCAGACTTCACCTTCTCCTTCTCCTTCTTCTGCTTCTTCTGTTTCACCCTCCAGACTTCACCTTCTCCTTCTCCTTATTCTGCTTCTTCTGAGTCACCCTCCAGACTTCACCTTCTCCTTCTCCTTCTTCTGCTTCTTCTGATTCACCCTCCAGACTTCACCTTCTCCTTCTCCTTCTTCTGCTTCTTCTGATTCACCCTCCAGACTTCACCTTCTCCTTCTCCTTCTTCTACTTCTTCTGATTCACCCTCCAGACTTCACCTTCTCCATCTCCTTCTTCTGCTTCTTCTGATTCACCCTCCAGACTTCACCTTCTCCTTCTCCTTCGTCTACTTCTTCTGATTCACCCTCCAGACTTCACCTTCTCCTTCTCCTTCTTCTGCTTCTTCTGATTCACCCTCCAGACTTCTCCTTCTCCTTCTCCTTCTTCTACTTCTTCTGATTCACCCTCCAGACTTCACCTTCTCCTTCTCTTTCTTCTGCTTCTTCTGATTCACCCTCCAGACTTCACCTTCTCCTTCTCCTTCTTCTGATTCTTCTGATTCACCCTCCAGACTTCACCTTCTCCTTCTCCTTCTTCTGCTTCTTCTGATTCACCCTCCTGACTTCACCTTCTCCTTCTCCTTCTTCTGCTTCTTCTGATTCACCCTCCAGACTTCACCTTCTCCTTCTCCTTCTTCTACTTCTTCTGATTCACCCTCCAGACTTCACCTTCTCCATCTCCTTCTTCTGCTTCTTCTGATTCACCCTCCAGACTTCACCTTCTCCTTCTCCTTCGTCCACTTCTTCTGATTCACCCTCCAGACTACACCTTCTCCTTCTCCTTCTTCTACTTCTTCTGATTCACCCTCCAGACTTCACCTTCTCCTTCTCCTTCTTCTGTTTCTTCTGATTCACCCTCCAGACTTCACCTTCTCCTTCTCCTTCTTCTACTACTTCTGATTCACCCTCCTGACTTCACCTTCTCCTTCTCCATCTTCTAATTCTTCTGCTTCACCCTCCAGACTTCAACTTCTCCTTCTCCTTCTTCTACTTCTTCTGATTCACCCTCCAGATTTCACCTTCTCCTTCTCCTTCTTCTGCTTCTTCTGATTCACCCTCCAGACTTCACCTTCTCCTTCTCCTTCTTCTGCTTCTTCTGATTCACCCTCCAGACTTCACCTTCTCCTTCTCCTTATTCTGCTTCTTCTGATTCACCCTCCAGACTTCACCTTCTCCTTCTCCTTCTTCTGCTTCTTCTGATTCACCCTGCAGACTTCACCTTCTCCTTCTCCTTCTTCTGCTTCTTCTGATTCACCCTCCAGACTTCACCTTCTACTTCTCCTTCTTCTGCATCTTCTGATTCACCCTCCAGACTTCACCTTCTCCTTCTCCTTCTTCTACTTCTTCTGATTCACCCTCCAGACTTCACCTTCTCCTTCTCCTTCTTCTGCTTCTTCTGATTCACCCTCCAGACTTCACCTTCTCCTTCTCCTTCTTCTACTTCTTCTGCTTCACCCTCCAGACTACACCTTCACCTTCTCCTTCTTCTACTTCTTCTGATTCACCCTCCAGACTTCACCTTCTCCTTCTCCTTCTTCTGCTTCTTCTGATTCACCCTCCAGACTTCACCTTCTCCTTCTCCTTATTCTGCTTCTTCTGATTCACCCTCCAGACTTCACCTTCTCCTTCTCCTTCTTCTGCTTCTTCTGATTCACCCTCCAGACTTCACCTTCTCCTTCTCCTTCTTCTGCTTCTTCTGATTCACCCTCCAGACTTCACCTTCTCCTTCTCCTTCTTCTACTTCTTCTGATTCACCCTCCAGACTTCACCTTCTCCTTCTCCTTCTTCTGCTTCTTCTGATTCACCCTCCTGACTTCACCTTCTCCTTCTCCTTCTTCTACATCTTCTGATTCACCCTCCTGACTTCACCTTCTCCTTCTCCTTCTTCTACTTCTTCTGCTTCACCCTCCAGACTTCACCTTCTCCTTCTCCTTCTTCTACTTCTTCTGATTCACCCTCCAGACTTCACCTTCTCCTTCTCCTTCTTCTACTTCTTCTGATTCACCCTCCAGACTTCACCTTCTCCTTCTCCTTCTTCTACTTCTTCTGATTCACCCTCCAGACTTCACCTTCTCCTTCTCCTTCTTCTGCTTCTTCTGTTTCACCCTCCAGACTTCACCTTCTCCTTCTCCTTATTCTGCTTCTTCTGAGTCACCCTCCAGACTTCACCTTCTCCTTCTCCTTCTTCTGCTTCTTCTGATTCACCCTCCAGACTTCACCTTCTCCTTCTTCTGCTTCTTCTGATTCACCCTCCAGACTTCACCTTCTCCTTCTCCTTCTTCTACTTCTTCTGATTCACCCTCCAGACTTCACCTTCTCCATCTCCTTCTTCTGCTTCTTCTGATTCACCCTCCAGACTTCACCTTCTCCTTCTCCTTCGTCTACTTCTTCTGATTCACCCTCCAGACTTCACCTTCTCCTTCTCCTTCTTCTGCTTCTTCTGATTCACCCTCCAGACTTCTCCTTCTCCTTCTCCTTCTTCTACTTCTTCTGATTCACCCTCCAGACTTCACCTTCTCCTTCTCTTTCTTCTGCTTCTTCTGATTCACCCTCCAGACTTCACCTTCTCCTTCTCCTTCTTCTGATTCTTCTGATTCACCCTCCAGACTTCACCTTCTCCTTCTCCTTCTTCTGCTTCTTCTGATTCACCCTCCTGACTTCACCTTCTCCTTCTCCTTCTTCTGCTTCTTCTGATTCACCCTCCAGACTTCACCTTCTCCTTCTCCTTCTTCTACTTCTTCTGATTCACCCTCCAGACTTCACCTTCTCCATCTCCTTCTTCTGCTTCTTCTGATTCACCCTCCAGACTTCACCTTCTCCTTCTCCTTCGTCTACTTCTTCTGATTCACCCTCCAGACTACACCTTCTCCTTCTCCTTCTTCTACTTCTTCTGATTCACCCTCCAGACTTCACCTTCTCCTTCTCCTTCTTCTGTTTCTTCTGATTCACCCTCCAGACTTCACCTTCTCCTTCTCCTTCTTCTACTACTTCTGATTCACCCTCCAGACTTCACCTTCTCCTTCTCCTTCTTCTACTTCTTCTGATTCAACCTCCAGACTTCATCTTCTCCTTCTCCTTCTTCTGCTTCTTCTGATTCACCCTCCAGACTTCACCTTCTCCTTCTCCTTCTTCTGCTTCTTCTGATTCACCCTCCAGACTTCACCTTCTCCTTCTCCTTCTTCTTCTTCTTCTGATTCACCCTCCAGACTTCACCTTCTCCTTCTCCTTCTTCTACTTCTTCTGATTCACCCTCCAGTCTTCACCTTCTCCTTTTCCTTCTTCTGTTTCTTCTGCATCACCCTCCAGACTTCACCTTCTCCTTCTCTTTCTGCTGCTTCTTCTGATTCACCCTCCAGACTTCACCTTCTCCTTCTCCTTCTTCTGATTCTTCTGATTCACCCTCCAGACTTCACCTTCTCCTTCTCCTTCTTCTGCTTCTTCTGATTCACCCTCCTGACTTCACCTTCTCCTTCTCCTTCTTCTACTTCTTCTGATTCACCCACCTGACTTCACCTTCTCCTTCTCCTTCTTCTACTTCTTCTGCTTCACCCTCCAGCCTTCACCTTCTCCTTCTCCTTCTTCTACTTCTTCTGATTCACCCTCCAGACTTCACCTTCTCCTTCTCCTTCTTCTGCTTCTTCTGATTCACCCTCCAGACTTCCCCTTCTCCATCTCCTTCTTCTGCTTCTTCTGATTCACCCTCCAGACTTCACCTTCTCCTTCTCCTTCGTCTACTTCTTCTGATTCACCCTCCAGACTTCACCTTCTCCTTCTCCTTCTTCTGCTTCTTCTGATTCACCCTCCAGACTTCACCTTCTCCTTCTCCTTCTTCTGATTCACCCTCCAGACTTCACCTTCTCCTTCTCTTTCTTCTGCTTCTTCTGATTCACCCTCCAGACTTCACCTTCTCCTTCTCCTTCTTCTACTTCTTCTGATTCACCCTCCAGACTTCACCTTCTCCTTCTCCTTCTTCTGCTTCTTCTGAATCACCCTCCTGACTTCACCTTCTCCTTCTCCTTCTTCTACATCTTCTGATTCACCCTCCTGACTTCACCTTCTCCTTCTCCTTCTTCTACTTCTTCTGCTTCACCCTCCAGACTTCACCTTCTCCTTCTCCTTCTTCTACTTCTTCTGATTCACCCTCCAGACTTCACCTTCTCCTTCTCCTTCTTCTACTTCTTCTGATTCACCCTCCAGACTTCACCTTCTCCTTCTCCTTCTTCTACTTCTTCTGATTCACCCTCCAGACTTCACCTTCTCCTTCTCCTTCTTCTGCTTCTTCTGTTTCACCCTCCAGACTTCACCTTCTCCTTCTCCTTATTCTGCTTCTTCTGAATCACCCTCCAGACTTCACCTTCTCCTTCTCCTTCTTCTGCTTCTTCTGATTCACCCTCCAGACTTCACCTTCTCCTTCTCCTTCTTCTGCTTCTTCTGATTCACCCTCCAGACTTCACCTTCTCCTTCTCCTTCTTCTACTTCTTCTGATTCACCCTCCAGACTTCACCTTCTCCATCTCCTTCTTCTGCTTCTTCTGATTCACCCTCCAGACTTCACCTTCTCCTTCTCCTTCGTCTACTTCTTCTGATTCACCCTCCAGACTTCACCTTCTCCTTCTCCTTCTTCTGCTTCTTCTGATTCAGCCTCCAGACTTCTCCTTCTCCTTCTCCTTCTTCTACTTCTTCTGATTCACCCTCCAGACTTCACCTTCTCCTTCTCTTTCTTCTGCTTCTTCTGATTCACCCTCCAGACTTCACCTTCTCCTTCTCCTTCTTCTGATTCTTCTGATTCACCCTCCAGACTTCACCTTCTCCTTCTCCTTCTTCTGCTTCTTCTGATTCACCCTCCTGACTTCACCTTCTCCTTCTTCTTCTTCTACATCTTCTGATTCACCCTCCTGACTTCACCTTCTCCTTCTCCTTCTTCTACTTCTTCTGCTTCACCCTCCAGACTTCAGCTTCTCCTTCTCCTTCTTCTACTTCTTCTGATTCACCCTCCAGACTTCACCTTCTCCTTCTCCTTCTTCTACTTCTTCTGATTCAGCCTCCAGACTTCACCTTCTCCTTCTCCTTCTTCTACTTCTTCTGATTCACCCTCCAGACTTCACCTTCTCCTTCTCCTTCTTCTGCTTCTTCTGATTCACCCTCCAGACTTCACCTTCTCCTTCTCCTTATTCTGCTTCTTCTGAATCACCCTCCAGACTTCACCTTCTCCTTCTCCTTCTTCTGCTTCTTCTGATTCACCCTCCAGACTTCACCTTCTCCTTCTCCTTCTTCTGCTTCTTCTGATTCACCCTCCAGACTTCACCTTCTCCTTCTCCTTCTTCTACTTCTTCTGATTCACCCTCCAGACTTCACCTTCTCCATCTCCTTCTTCTGCTTCTTCTGATTCACCCTCCAGACTTCACCTTCTCCTTCTCCTTCGTCTACTTCTTCTGATTCACCCTCCAGACTACACCTTCTCCTTCTCCTTCTTCTACTTCTTCTGATTCACCCTCCAGACTTCACCTTCTCCTTCTCCTTCTTCTGTTTCTTCTGATTCACCCTCCAGACTTCACCTTCTCCTTCTCCTTCTTCTACTACTTCTGATACACCCTCCAGACTTCACCTTCTCCTTCTCCTTCTTCTACTTCTTCTGATTCAACCTCCAGACTTCATCTTCTCCTTCTCCTTCTTCTGCTTCTTCTGATTCACCCTCCAGACTTCACCTTCTCCTTCTACTTCTTCTGCTTCTTCTGATTCACCCTCCAGACTTCACCTTCTCCTTCTCCTTCTTCTACTTCTTCTGATTCACCCTCCAGACTTCACCTTCTCCTTCTCCTTCTTCTACTTCTTCTGATCCCCCCCCCAGTCTTCACCTTCTCCTTCTCCTTCTTCTGTTTCTTCTGCTTCACCCTCCAGACTTCACCTTCTCCTTCTCTTTCTGCTGCTTCTTCTGATTCACCCTCCAGACTTCACCTTCTCCTTCTCCTTCTTCTGAGTCTTCTGATTCACCCTCCAGACTTCACCTTCTCCTTCTCCTTCTTCTGCTTCTTCTGATTCACCCTCCTGACTTCACCTTCTCCTTCTCCTTCTTCTACTTCTTCTGATTCACCCACCTGACTTCACCTTCTCCTTCTCCTTCTTCTACTTCTTCTGCTTCACCCTCCAGCCTTCACCTTCTCCTTCTCCTTCTTCTACTTCTTCTGATTCACCCTCCAGACTTCACCTTCTCCTTCTCCTTCTTCTGCTTCTTCTGATTCACCCTCCAGACTTCACCTTCTCCATCTCCTTCTTCTGCTTCTTCTGATTCACCCTCCAGACTTCACCTTCTCCTTCTCCTTCGTCTACTTCTTCTGATTCACCCTCCAGACTTCACCTTCTCCTTCTCCTTCTTCTGCTTCTTCTGATTCACCCTCCAGACTTCACCTTCTCCTTCTCCTTCTTCTGATTCACCCTCCAGACTTCACCTTCTCCTTCTCTTTCTTCTGCTTCTTCTGATTCACCCTCCAGACTTCACCTTCTCCTTCTCTTTCTTCTGATTCTTCTGATTCACCCTCCAGACTTCACCTTCTCCTTCTCCTTCTTCTGCTTCTTCTGATTCACCCTCCTGACTTCACCTTCTCCTTCTCCTTCTTCTACATCTTCTGATTCACCCTCCTGACTTCACCTTCTCCTTCTCCTTCTTCTACTTCTTCTGCTTCACCCTCCAGACTTCAGCTTCTCCTTCTCCTTCTTCTACTTCTTCTGATTCACCCTCCAGACTTCACCTTCTCCTTCTCCTTCTTCTGTTTCTTCTGATTCACCGTCCAGACTTCACCTTCTCCTTCTCCTTCTTCTACTTCTTCTGATTCACCCTCCAGACTTCACCTTCTCCTTCTCCTTCTTCTGCTTCTTCTGATTCACCCTCCAGACTTCATCTTCTCCTTCTCCTTCTTCTGCTTCTTCTGATTCACCCTCCAGACTTCACCTTCTCCTTCTGCTTCGTCTACTTCTTCTGATTGACCCTCCAGACTACACCTTCTCCTTCTCCTTCTTCTACTTCTTCTGATTCACCCTCCTGACTTCACCTTCTCCTTCTCCTTCTTCTACTTCTTCTGCTTCACCCTCCAGACTTCACCTTCTCCTTCTCCTTCTTCTACTTCTTCTGATTCACCCTCCAGACTTCATCTTCTCTTTCTTCTTCTTCTGCTTCTTCTGATTCACCCTCCAGACTTCACCTTCTTCTTCTCCTTATTCTGCTTCTTCTGATTCACCCTCCAGACTTCACCTTCTCCTTCTCCTTATTCTGCTTCTTCTGATTCACCCTCCAGACTTCACCTTCTCCTTCTCCTGATTCTGCTTCTTCTGATTCACCCTCCAGACTTCACCTTCTCCTTCTCCTTCTTCTACTTCTTCTGCTTCACCCTCCAGACTTCACCTTCTCCTTCTCCTTCTTCTACTTCTTCTGATTCACCCTCCAGACTTCACATTCTCCTTCTCCTTCTTCTGCTTCTTCTGATTCACCCTCCATACTTCACCTTCACTTCTCCTTATTCTGCTTCTTCTGATTCACCCTCCAGACTTCAACTTCTCCTTCTCCTTCTTCTGCTTCTTCTGATTCACCCTCCAGACTTCACCTTCTCCTTCTCCTTCTTCTGCTTCTTCTGATTCACCCTCCAGACTTCACCTTCTCCTTCTCCTTCTTCTGATTCTTCTGATTCACCCTCCAGACTTCACCTTCTCCTTCTCCTTCTTCTACTTCTTCTGATTCACCCTCCAGACTTCACCTTCTCCTTCTCCTTCTTCTGCTTCTTCTGATTCACCCTCCTGACTTCACCTTCTCCTTCTCCTTCTTCTACATCTTCTGATTCACCCTCCTGACTTCACCATCTCCTTCTCCTTCTTCTACTTCTTCTGCTTCACCCTCCAGACTTCCCCTTCTCCTTCTCCTTCTTCTACTTCTTCTGATTCACCCTCCAGACTTCACCTTCTCCTTCTCCTTCTTCTACTTCTTCTGATTCACCCTCCAGACTTCACCTTCTCCTTCTCCTTCTTCTACTTCTTCTGATTCACCCTCCAGACTTCACCTTCTCCTTCTCCTTCTTCTGCTTCTTCTGTTTCACCCTCCAGACTTCACCTTCTCCTTCTCCTTATTCTGCTTCTTCTGAGTCACCCTCCAGACTTCACCTTCTCCTTCTCCTTCTTCTGCTTCTTCTGATTCACCCTCCAGACTTCACCTTCTCCTTCAACTTCTTCTGCTTCTTCTGATTCACCCTCCAGACTTCACCTTCTCCTTCTCCTTCTTCTACTTCTTCTGATTCACCCTCCAGACTTCACCTTCTCCATCTCCTTCTTCTGCTTCTTCTGATTCACCCTCCAGACTTCACCTTCTCCTTCTCCTTCGTCTACTTCTTCTGATTCACCCTCCAGACTTCACCTTCTCCTTCTCCTTCTTCTGCTTCTTCTGATTCACCCTCCAGACTTCTCCTTCTCCTTCTCCTTCTTCTACTTCTTCTGATTCACCCTCCAGACTTCACCTTCTCCTTCTCTTTCTTCTGCTTCTTCTGATTCACCCTCCAGACTTCACCTTCTCCTTCTCCTTCTTCTGATTCTTCTGATTCACCCTCCAGAACTTCACCTTCTCCTTCTCCTTCTTCTGCTTCTTCTGATTCACCCTCCTGACTTCACCTTCTCCTTCTCCTTCTTCTGCTTCTTCTGATTCACCCTCCAGACTTCACCTTCTCCTTCTCCTTCTTCTACTTCTTCTGATTCACCCTCCAGACTTCACCTTCTCCATCTCCTTCTTCTGCTTCTTCTGATTCACCCTCCAGACTTCACCTTCTCCTTCTCCTTCGTCTACTTCTTCTGATTCACCCTCCAGACTACACCTTCTCCTTCTCCTTCTTCTACTTCTTCTGATTCACCCTCCAGACTTCACCTTCTCCTTCTCCTTCTTCTGTTTCTTCTGATTCACCCTCCAGACTTCACCATCTCCTTCTCCTTCTTCTACTACTTCTGATTCACCCTCCAGACTTCACCTTCTCCTTCTCCTTCTTCTACTTCTCTGATTCAACCTCCAGACTTCATCTTCTCCTTCTCCTTCTTCTGCTTCTTCTGATTCACCCTCCAGACTTCACCTTCTCCTTCTCCTTCTTCTGCTTCTGATGATTCACCCTCCAGACTTCACCTTCTCCTTCTCCTTCTTCTACTTCTTCTGATTCACCCTCCAGACTTCACCTTCTCCTTCTCCTTCTTCTACTTCTTCTGATTCACCCTCCAGTCTTCACCTTCTCCTTCTCCTTCTTCTGTTTCTTCTGCTTCACCCTCCAGACTTCACCTTCTCCTTCTCTTTCTGCTGCTTCTTCTGATTCACCCTCCAGACTTCACCTTCTCCTTCTCCTTCTTCTGATTCTTCTGATTCACCCTCCAGACTTCACCTTCTCCTTCTCCTTCTTCTACTTCTTCTGATTCACCCTCCAGACTTCATCTTCTCCTTCTCCTTCTTCTGCTTCTTCTGATTCACATTCCAGACTTCACCTTCTCCTTCTCCTTCTTCTGCTTCATCTGATTCGCCCTCCAGACTTCACCTTCTCCTTCTCCTTCTTCTACTTCTTCTGATTCACCCTCCAGACTTCACCTTCTCCTTCTCCTTCTTCTACTTCTTCTGATTCACCCTCCAGTCTTCACCTTCTCCTTCTCCTTCTTCTGTTTCTTCTGCTTCACCCTCCAGACTTCACCTTCTCCTTCTCTTTCTTCTGCTTCTTCTGATTCACCCTCCAGACTTCACCTTCTCCTTCTCCTTCTTCTGATTCTTCTGATTCACCCTCCAGACTTCACCTTCTCCTTCTCCTTCTTCTGCTTCTTCTGATTCACCCTCCAGACTTCTCCTTCTCCTTCTCCTTCTTCTACTTCTTCTGATTCACCCTCCAGACTTCACCTTCTCCTTCTCTTTCTTCTGCTTCTTCTGATTCACCCTCCAGACTTCACCTTCTCCTTCTCCTTCTTCTGATTCTTCTGATTCACCCTCCAGACTTCACCTTCTCCTTCTCCTTCTTCTGCTTCTTCTGATTCACCCTCCTGACTTCACCTTCTCCTTCTCCTTCTTCTGCTTCTTCTGATTCACCCTCCAGACTTCACCTTCTCCTTCTCCTTCTTCTACTTCTTCTGATTCACCCTCCAGACTTCAACTTCTCCATCTCCTTCTTCTGCTTCTTCTGATTCACCCTCCAGACTTCACCTTCTCCTTCTCCTTCGTCTACTTCTTCTGATTCACCCTCCAGACTACACCTTCTCCTTCTCCTTCTTCTACTTCTTCTGATTCACCCTCCAGACTTCACCTTCTCCTTCTCCTTCTTCTGTTTCTTCTGATTCACCCTCCAGACTTCACCTTCTCCTTCTCCTTCTTCTACTACTTCTGATTCACCCTCCAGACTTCACCTTCTCCTTCTCCTTCTTCTACTTCTTCTGATTCAACCTCCAGACTTCATCTTCTCCTTCTCCTTCTTCTGCTTCTTCTGATTCACCCTCCAGACTTCACCTTCTCCTTCTCCTTCTTCTGCTTCTTCTGATTCACCCTCCAGACTTCACCTTCTCCTTCTCCTTCTTCTACTTCTTCTGATTCACCCTCCAGACTTCACCTTCTCCTTCTCCTTCTTCTACTTCTTCTGATTCACCCTCCAGTCTTCACCTTCTCCTTCTCCTTCTTCTGTTTCTTCTGCTTCACCCTCCAGACTTCACCTTCTCCTTCTCTTTCTGCTGCTTCTTCTGATTCACCCTCCAGACTTCACCTTCTCCTTCTCCTTCTTCTGATTCTTCTGATTCACCCTCCAGACTTCACCTTCTCCTTCTCCTTCTTCTACTTCTTCTGATTCACCCTCCAGACTTCATCTTCTCCTTCTCCTTCTTCTGCTTCTTCTGATTCACCCTCCAGACTTCACCTTCTCCTTCTCCTTCTTCTGCTTCTTCTGATTCACCCTCCAGACTTCACCTTCTCCTTCTCCTTATTCTGCTTCTTCTGATTCACCCTCCAGACTTCACCTTCTCCTTCTCCTTATTCTGCTTCTTCTGATTCACCCTCCAGACTTTACCTTCTCCTTCTCCTTCCTCTGCTTCTTCTGATTCACCCTCCAGACTTCACCTTCTCCTTCTCCTTCTTCTGATTCTTCTGATTCACCCTCCAGACTTCACCTTCTCCTTCTCCATCTTCTGCTTCTTCCGATTCACCCTCCTGACTTCACCTTCTCCTTCTCCTTCTTCTACTTCTTCTGATTCACCCTCCTGACTTCACCTTCTCCTTCTCCATCTTCTAATTCTTCTGCTTCACCCTCCAGACTTCAACTTCTCCTTCTCCTTCTTCTACTTCTTTTGATTCACCCTCCAGACTTCACCTTCTCCTTCTCCTTCTTCTGCTTCTTCTGATTCACCCTCCAGACTTCACCTTCTCCTTCTCCTTCTTCTGCTTCTTCTGATTCACCCTCCAGACTTCACCTTCTCCTTCTCCTTATTCTGCTTCTTCTGATTCACCCTCCAGACTTCACCTTCTCCTTCTCCTTCTTCTGCTTCTTCTGATTCACCCTGCAGACTTCACCTTCTCCTTCTCCTTCTTCTGCTTCTTCTGATTCACCCTCCAGACTTCACCTTCTACTTCTCCTTCTTCTGCTTCTTCTGATTCACCCTCCAGACTTCACCTTCTCCTTCTCCTTCTTCTACTTCTTCTGATACACCCTCCAGACTTCACCTTCTCCTTCTCCTTCTTCTGCTTCTTCTGATTCACCCTCCAGACTTCACCTTCTCCTTCTCCTTCTTCTACTTCTTCTGCTTCACCCTCCAGACTACACCTTCACCTTCTCCTTCTTCTACTTCTTCTGATTCACCCTCCAGACTTCACCTTCTCCTTCTCCTTCTTCTGCTTCTTCTGATTCACCCTCCAGACTTCACCTTCTCCTTCTCCTTCTTCTGCTTCTTCTGATTCACCCTCCAGACTTCACCTTCTCCTTCTCCTTCTTCTGCTTCTTCTGATTCACCCTCCAGACTTCACCTTCTCCTTCTCCTTCTTCTACTTCTTCTGATTCACCCTCCAGACTTCACCTTCTCCTTCTCCTTCTTCTGCTTCTTCTGATTCACCCTCCTGACTTCACCTTCTCCTTCTCCTTCTTCTACATCTTCTGATTCACCCTCCTGACTTCACCTTCTCCTTCTCCTTCTTCTACTTCTTCTGCTTCACCCTCCAGACTTCACCTTCTCCTTCTCCTTCTTCTACTTCTTCTGATTCACCCTCCAGACTTCACCTTCTCCTTCTCCTTCTTCTACTTCTTCTGATTCACCCTCCAGACTTCACCTTCTCCTTCTCCTTCTTCTACTTCTTCTGATTCACCCTCCAGACTTCACCTTCTCCTTCTCCTTCTTCTGCTTCTTCTGTTTCACCCTCCAGACTTCACCTTCTCCTTCTCCTTATTCTGCTTCTTCTGAGTCACCCTCCAGACTTCACCTTCTCCTTCTCCTTCTTCTGCTTCTTCTGATTCACCCTCCAGACTTCACCTTCTCCTTCTCCTTCTTCTGCTTCTTCTGATTCACCCTCCAGACTTCACCTTCTCCTTCTCCTTCTTCTACTTCTTCTGATTCACCCTCCAGACTTCACCTTCTCCATCTCCTTCTTCTGCTTCTTCTGATTCACCCTCCAGACTTCACCTTCTCCTTCTCCTTCGTCTACTTCTTCTGATTCACCCTCCAGACTTCACCTTCTCCTTCTCCTTCTTCTGCTTCTTCTGATTCACCCTCCAGACTTCTCCTTCTCCTTCTCCTTCTTCTACTTCTTCTGATTCACCCTCCAGACTTCACCTTCTCCTTCTCTTTCTTCTGCTTCTTCTGATTCACCCTCCAGACTTCACCTTCTCCTTCTCCTTCTTCTGATTCTTCTGATTCACCCTCCAGACTTCACCTTCTCCTTCTCCTTCTTCTGCTTCTTCTGATTCACCCTCCTGACTTCACCTTCTCCTTCTCCTTCTTCTGCTTCTTCTGATTCACCCTCCAGACTTCACCTTCTCCTTCTCCTTCTTCTACTTCTTCTGATTCACCCTCCAGACTTCACCTTCTCCATCTCCTTCTTCTGCTTCTTCTGATTCACCCTCCAGACTTCACCTTCTCCTTCTCCTTCGTCCACTTCTTCTGATTCACCCTCCAGACTACACCTTCTCCTTCTCCTTCTTCTACTTCTTCTGATTCACCCTCCAGACTTCACCTTCTCCTTCTCCTTCTTCTGTTTCTTCTGATTCACCCTCCAGACTTCACCTTCTCCTTCTCCTTCTTCTACTACTTCTGATTCACCCTCCTGACTTCACCTTCTCCTTCTCCATCTTCTAATTCTTCTGCTTCACCCTCCAGACTTCAACTTCTCCTTCTCCTTCTTCTACTTCTTCTGATTCACCCTCCAGACTTCACCTTCTCCTTCTCCTTCTTCTGCTTCTTCTGATTCACCCTCCAGACTTCACCTTCTCCTTCTCCTTCTTCTGCTTCTTCTGATTCACCCTCCAGACTTCACCTTCTCCTTCTCCTTATTCTGCTTCTTCTGATTCACCCTCCAGACTTCACCTTCTCCTTCTCCTTCTTCTGCTTCTTCTGATTCACCCTGCAGACTTCACCTTCTCCTTCTCCTTCTTCTGCTTCATCTGATTCACCCTCCAGACTTCACCTTCTACTTCTCCTTCTTCTGCTTCTTCTGATTCACCCTCCAGACTTCACCTTCTCCTTCTCCTTCTTCTACTTCTTCTGATTCACCCTCCAGACTTCACCTTCTCCTTCTCCTTCTTCTGCTTCTTCTGATTCACCCTCCAGACTTCACCTTCTCCTTCTCCTTCTTCTACTTCTTCTGCTTCACCCTCCAGACTACACCTTCACCTTCTCCTTCTTCTACTTCTTCTGATTCACCCTCCAGACTTCACCTTCTCCTTCTCCTTCTTCTGCTTCTTCTGATTCGCCCTCCAGACTTCACCTTCTCCTTCTCCTTATTCTGCTTCTTCTGATTCACCCTCCAGACTTCACCTTCTCCTTCTCCTTCTTCTGCTTCTTCTGATTCACCCTCCAGACTTCACCTTCTCCTTCTCCTTCTTCTGCTTCTTCTGATTCACCCTCCAGACTTCACCTTCTCCTTCTCCTTCTTCTACTTCTTCTGATTCACCCTCCAGACTTCACCTTCTCCTTCTCCTTCTTCTGCTTCTTCTGATTCACCCTCCTGACTTCACCTTCTCCTTCTCCTTCTTCTACATCTTCTGATTCACCCTCCTGACTTCACCTTCTCCTTCTCCTTCTTCTACTTCTTCTGCTTCACCCTCCAGACTTCACCTTCTCCTTCTCCTTCTTCTACTTCTTCTGATTCACCCTCCAGACTTCACCTTCTCCTTCTCCTTCTTCTACTTCTTCTGATTCACCCTCCAGACTTCACCTTCTCCTTCTCCTTCTTCTACTTCTTCTGATTCACCCTCCAGACTTCACCTTCTCCTTCTCCTTCTTCTGCTTCTTCTGTTTCACCCTCCAGACTTCACCTTCTCCTTCTCCTTATTCTGCTTCTTCTGAGTCACCCTCCAGACTTCACCTTCTCCTTCTCCTTCTTCTGCTTCTTCTGATTCACCCTCCAGACTTCACCTTCTCCTTCTTCTGCTTCTTCTGATTCACCCTCCAGACTTCACCTTCTCCTTCTCCTTCTTCTACTTCTTCTGATTCACCCTCCAGACTTCACCTTCTCCATCTCCTTCTTCTGCTTCTTCTGATTCACCCTCCAGACTTCACCTTCTCCTTCTCCTTCGTCTACTTCTTCTGATTCACCCTCCAGACTTCACCTTCTCCTTCTCCTTCTTCTGCTTCTTCTGATTCACCCTCCAGACTTCTCCTTCTCCTTCTCCTTCTTCTACTTCTTCTGATTCACCCTCCAGACTTCACCTTCTCCTTCTCTTTCTTCTGCTTCTTCTGATTCACCCTCCAGACTTCACCTTCTCCTTCTCCTTCTTCTGATTCTTCTGATTCACCCTCCAGACTTCACCTTCTCCTTCTCCTTCTTCTGCTTCTTCTGATTCACCCTCCTGACTTCACCTTCTCCTTCTCCTTCTTCTGCTTCTTCTGATTCACCCTCCAGACTTCACCTTCTCCTTCTCCTTCTTCTACTTCTTCTGATTCACCCTCCAGACTTCACCTTCTCCATCTCCTTCTTCTGCTTCTTCTGATTCACCCTCCAGACTTCACCTTCTCCTTCTCCTTCGTCTACTTCTTCTGATTCACCCTCCAGACTACACCTTCTCCTTCTCCTTCTTCTACTTCTTCTGATTCACCCTCCAGACTTCACCTTCTCCTTCTCCTTCTTCTGTTTCTTCTGATTCACCCTCCAGACTTCACCTTCTCCTTCTCCTTCTTCTACTACTTCTGATTCACCCTCCAGACTTCACCTTCTCCATCTCCTTCTTCTACTTCTTCTGATTCAACCTCCAGACTTCATCTTCTCCTTCTCCTTCTTCTGCTTCTTCTGATTCACCCTCCAGACTTCACCTTCTCCTTCTCCTTCTTCTGCTTCTTCTGATTCACCCTCCAGACTTCACCTTCTCCTTCTCCTTCTTCTACTTCTTCTGATTCACCCTCCAGTCTTCACCTTCTCCTTTTCCTTCTTCTGTTTCTTCTGCTTCACCCTCCAGACTTCACCTTCTCCTTCTCTTTCTGCTGCTTCTTCTGATTCACCCTCCAGACTTCACCTTCTCCTTCTCCTTCTTCTGATTCTTCTGATTCACCCTCCAGACTTCACCTTCTCCTTCTCCTTCTTCTGCTTCTTCTGATTCACCCTCCTGACTTCACCTTCTCCTTCTCCTTCTTCTACTTCTTCTGATTCACCCACCTGACTTCACCTTCTCCTTCTCCTTCTTCTACTTCTTCTGCTTCACCCTCCAGCCTTCACCTTCTCCTTCTCCTTCTTCTACTCCTTCTGATTCACCCTCCAGACTTCACCTTCTCCTTCTCCTTCTGCTTCTTCTGATTCACCCTCCAGACTTCACCTTCTCCATCTCCTTCTTCTGCTTCTTCTGATTCACCCTCCAGACTTCACCTTCTCCTTCTCCTTCGTCTACTTCTTCTGATTCACCCTCCAGACTTCACCTTCTCCTTCTCCTTCTTCTGCTTCTTCTGATTCACCCTCCAGACTTCACCTTCTCCTTCTCCTTCTTCTGATTCACCCTCCAGACTTCACCTTCTCCTTCTCTTTCTTCTGCTTCTTCTGATTCACCCTCCAGACTTCACCTTCTCCTTCTCCTTCTTCTACTTCTTCTGATTCACCCTCCAGACTTCACCTTCTCCTTCTCCTTCTTCTGCTTCTTCTGATTCACCCTCCTGACTTCACCTTCTCCTTCTCCTTCTTCTACATCTTCTGATTCACCCTCCTGACTTCACCTTCTCCTTCTCCTTCTTCTACTTCTTCTGCTTCACCCTCCAGACTTCACCTTCTCCTTCTCCTTCTTCTACTTCTTCTGATTCACCCTCCAGACTTCACCTTCTCCTTCTCCTTCTTCTACTTCTTCTGATTCACCCTCCAGACTTCACCTTCTCCTTCTCCTTCTTCTACTTCTTCTGATTCACCCTCCAGACTTCACCTTCTACTTCTCCTTCTTCTGCTTCTTCTGTTTCACCCTCCAGACTTCACCTTCTCCTTCTCCTTATTCTGCTTCTTCTGAATCACCCTCCAGACTTCACCTTCTCCTTCTCCTTCTTCTGCTTCTTCTGATTCACCCTCCAGACTTCACCTTCTCCTTCTCCTTCTTCTGCTTCTTCTGATTCACCCTCCAGACTTCACCTTCTCCTTCTCCTTCTTCTACTTCTTCTGATTCACCCTCCAGACTTCACCTTCTCCATCTCCTTCTTCTGCTTCTTCTGATTCACCCTCCAGACTTCACCTTCTCCTTCTCCTTCGTCTACTTCTTCTGATTCACCCTCCAGACTTCACCTTCTCCTTCTCCTTCTTCTGCTTCTTCTGATTCAGCCTCCAGACTTCTCCTTCTCCTTCTCCTTCTTCTACTTCTTCTGATTCACCCTCCAGACTTCACCTTCTCCTTCTCTTTCTTCTGCTTCTTCTGATTCACCCTCCAGACTTCACCTTCTCCTTCTCCTTCTTCTGATTCTTCTGATTCACCCTCCAGACTTCACCTTCTCCTTCTCCTTCTTCTGCTTCTTCTGATTCACCCTCCTGACTTCACCTTCTCCTTCTTCTTCTTCTACATCTTCTGATTCACCCTCCTGACTTCACCTTCTCCTTCTCCTTCTTCTACTTCTTCTGCTTCACCCTCCAGACTTCAGCTTCTCCTTCTCCTTCTTCTACTTCTTCTGATTCACCCTCCAGACTTCACCTTCTCCTTCTCCTTCTTCTACTTCTTCTGATTCAGCCTCCAGACTTCACCTTCTCCTTCTCCTTCTTCTACTTCTTCTGATTCACCCTCCAGACTTCACCTTCTCCTTCTCCTTCTTCTGCTTCTTCTGATTCACCCTCCAGACTTCACCTTCTCCTTCTCCTTATTCTGCTTCTTCTGAATCACCCTCCAGACTTCACCTTCTCCTTCTCCTTCTTCTGCTTCTTCTGATTCACCCTCCAGACTTCACCTTCTCCTTCTCCTTCTTCTGCTTCTTCTGATTCACCCTCCAGACTTCACCTTCTCCTTCTCCTTCTTCTACTTCTTCTGATTCACCCTCCAGACTTCACCTTCTCCATCTCCTTCTTCTGCTTCTTCTGATTCACCCTCCAGACTTCACCTTCTCCTTCTCCTTCGTCTACTTCTTCTGATTCACCCTCCAGACTACACCTTCTCCTTCTCCTTCTTCTACTTCTTCTGATTCACCCTCCAGACTTCACCTTCTCCTTCTCCTTCTTCTGTTTCTTCTGATTCACCCTCCAGACTTCACCTTCTCCTTCTCCTTCTTCTACTACTTCTGATACACCCTCCAGACTTCACCTTCTCCTTCTCCTTCTTCTACTTCTTCTGATTCAACCTCCAGACTTCATCTTCTCCTTCTCCTTCTTCTGCTTCTTCTGATTCACCCTCCAGACTTCACCTTCTCCTTCTACTTCTTCTGCTTCTTCTGATTCACCCTCCAGACTTCACCTTCTCCTTCTCCTTCTTCTACTTCTTCTGATTCACCCTCCAGACTTCACCTTCTCCTTCTCCTTCTTCTACTTCTTCTGATCCCCCCCCAGTCTTCACCTTCTCCTTCTCCTTCTTCTGTTTCTTCTGCTTCACCCTCCAGACTTCACCTTCTCCTTCTCTTTCTGCTGCTTCTTCTGATTCACCCTCCAGACTTCACCTTCTCCTTCTCCTTCTTCTGATTCTTCTGATTCACCCTCCAGACTTCACCTTCTCCTTCTCCTTCTTCTGCTTCTTCTGATTCACCCTCCTGACTTCACCTTCTCCTTCTCCTTCTTCTACTTCTTCTGATTCACCCACCTGACTTCACCTTCTCCTTCTCCTTCTTCTACTTCTTCTGCTTCACCCTCCAGCCTTCACCTTCTCCTTCTCCTTCTTCTACTTCTTCTGATTCACCCTCCAGACTTCACCTTCTCCTTCTCCTTCTTCTGCTTCTTCTGATTCACCCTCCAGACTTCACCTTCTCCATCTCCTTCTTCTGCTTCTTCTGATTCACCCTCCAGACTTCACCTTCTCCTTCTCCTTCGTCTACTTCTTCTGATTCACCCTCCAGACTTCACCTTCTCCTTCTCCTTCTTCTGCTTCTTCTGATTCACCCTCCAGACTTCACCTTCTCCTTCTCCTTCTTCTGATTCACCCTCCAGACTTCACCTTCTCCTTCTCTTTCTTCTGCTTCTTCTGATTCACCCTCCAGACTTCACCTTCTCCTTCTCTTTCTTCTGATTCTTCTGATTCACCCTCCAGACTTCACCTTCTCCTTCTCCTTCTTCTGCTTCTTCTGATTCACCCTCCTGACTTCACCTTCTCCTTCTCCTTCTTCTACATCTTCTGATTCACCCTCCTGACTTCACCTTCTCCTTCTCCTTCTTCTACTTCTTCTGCTTCACCCTCCAGACTTCAGCTTCTCCTTCTCCTTCTTCTACTTCTTCTGATTCACCCTCCAGACTTCACCTTCTCCTTCTCCTTCTTCTGTTTCTTCTGATTCACCCTCCAGACTTCACCTTCTCCTTCTCCTTCTTCTACTTCTTCTGATTCACCCTCCAGACTTCACCTTCTCCTTCTCCTTCTTCTGCTTCTTCTGATTCACCCTCCAGACTTCATCTTCTCCTTCTCCTTCTTCTGCTTCTTCTGATTCACCCTCCAGACTTCACCTTCTCCTTCTGCTTCGTCTACTTCTTCTGATTGACCCTCCAGACTACACCTTCTCCTTCTCCTTCTTCTACTTCTTCTGATTCACCCTCCTGACTTCACCTTCTCCTTCTCCTTCTTCTACTTCTTCTGCTTCACCCTCCAGACTTCACCTTCTCCTTCTCCTTCTTCTACTTCTTCTGATTCACCCTCCAGACTTCATCTTCTCCTTCTTCTTCTTCTGCTTCTTCTGATTCACCCTCCAGACTTCACCTTCTTCTTCTCCTTATTCTGCTTCTTCTGATTCACCCTCCAGACTTCACCTTCTCCTTCTCCTTATTCTGCTTCTTCTGATTCACCCTCCAGACTTCACCTTCTCCTTCTCCTGATTCTGCTTCTTCTGATTCACCCTCCAGACTTCACCTTCTCCTTCTCCTTCTTCTACTTCTTCTGCTTCACCCTCCAGACTTCACCTTCTCCTTCTCCTTCTTCTACTTCTTCTGATTCACCCTCCAGACTTCACATTCTCCTTCTCCTTCTTCTGCTTCTTCTGATTCACCCTCCATACTTCACCTTCACTTCTCCTTATTCTGCTTCTTCTGATTCACCCTCCAGACTTCAACTTCTCCTTCTCCTTCTTCTGCTTCTTCTGATTCACCCTCCAGACTTCACCTTCTCCTTCTCCTTCTTCTGCTTCTTCTGATTCACCCTCCAGACTTCACCTTCTCCTTCTCCTTATTCTGCTTCTTCTGATTCACCCTCCAGACTTCACCTTCTCCTTCTCCTTCTTCTGCTTCTTCTGATTCACCCTCCAGACTTCACCTTCTCCTTCTCCTTCTTCTGCTTCTTCTGATTCACCCTCCAGACTTCACCTTCTCCTTCTCCTTCTTCTGCTTCTTCTGATTCACCCTCCAGACTTCACCTTCTCCTTCTCCTTCTTCTGCTTCTTCTGATTCACCCTCCAGACTTCACCTTCTCCTTCTCCTTCTTCTACTTCTTCTGATTCACCCTCCAGACTTCACCTTCTCCATTTCCTTCTTCTGCTTCTTCTGATTCACCCTCCAGACTTCACCTTCTCCTTCTGCTTCGTCTACTTCTTCTGATTGACCCTCCAGACTACACCTTCTCCTTCTCCTTCTTCTACTTCTTCTGATTCACCCTCCTGACTTCACCTTCTCCTTCTCCTTCTTCTACTTCTTCTGCTTCACCCTCCAGACTTCACCTTCTCCTTCTCCTTCTTCTACTTCTTCTGATTCACCCTCCAGACTTCATCTTCTCCTTCTTCTTCTTCTGCTTCTTCTGATTCACCCTCCAGACTTCATCTTCTCCTTCTTCTTCTTCTGCTTCTTCTGATTCACCCTCCAGACTTCACCTTCTTCTTCTCCTTATTCTGCTTCTTCTGATTCACCCTCCTGACTTCACCTTCTCCTTCTCCTTCTTCTACTTCTTCTGCTTCACCCTCCAGACTTCACCTTCTCCTTCTCCTTCTTCTACTTCTTCTGATTCACCCTCCAGACTTCATCTTCTCCTTCTTCTTCTTCTGCTTCTTCTGATTCACCCTCCAGACTTCACCTTCTTCTTCTCCTTATTCTGCTTCTTCTGATTCACCCTCCAGACTTCACCTTCTTCTTCTCCTTATTCTGCTTCTTCTGATTCACCCTCCAGTCTTCACCTTCTCCTTCTCCTTATTCTGCTTCTTCTGATTCACCCTCCAGACTTCACCTTCTCCTTCTCCTTCTTCTGATTCTTCTGATTCACCCTCCAGACTTCACCTTCTCCTTCTCCTTCTTCTGCTTCTTCTGATTCACCCTCCTGACTTCACCTTCTCCTTCTCCTTCTTCTACTTCTTCTGATTCACCCTCCTGACTTCACCTTCTCCTTCTTCTACTTCTTCTGCTTCACCCTCCAGACTTCACCTTCTCCTTCTCCTTCTTCTACTTCTTCTGATTCACCCTCCAGACTTCATCTTCTCCTTCTCCTTCTTCTGCTTCTTCTGATTCACCCTCCAGACTTCACCTTCTCCTTCTCCTTATTCTGCTTCTTCTGATTCACCCTCCAGACTTCACCTTCTCCTTCTCCTGATTCTGCTTCTTCTGATTCACCCTCCAGACTTCACCTTCTCCTTCTCCTTCTTCTGCTTCTTCTGATTCACCCTCCTGACTTCACCTTCTCCTTCTCCTTCTTCTACTTCTTCTGATTCACCCTCCTGACTTCACCTTCTCCTTCTCCTTCTTCTACTTCTTCTGCTTCACCCTCCAGACTTCACCTTCTCCTTCTCCTTCTTCTACTTCTTCTGATTCACCCTCCAGACTTCACCTTCTCCTTCTCCTTCTTCTGCTTCTTCTGATTCACCCTCCAGACTTCACCTTCTCCTTCTCCTTCTTCTGCTTCTTCTGATTCACCCTCCAGACTTCACCTTCTCCTTCTCCTTCTTCTCCTTCTTCTGATTCACCCTCCAGACTTCACCTTCTCCTTCTCCTTCTTCTACTTCTTCTGATTCACCCTCCAGACTTCACCTTCTCCTTCTCTTTCTTCTGCTTCTTCTGATTCACCCTCCAGATTTCATCTTCTCCTTCTCCTTCTTCTGCTTCTTCTGATTCACCCTCCAGACTTCACCTTCTCCTTCTCCTTCTTCTGCTTCTTCTGATTCACCCTCCAAACTTCACCTTCTCCTTCTCCTTCTTCTGCTTCTTCTGATTCACCCTCCAGACTTCACCTTCTCCTTCTCCTTCTTCTACTTCTTCTGATTCACCCTCCAGACCTCACCTTCTCCTTCTCCTTCTTCTACTTCTTCTGATTCACCCTCCAGATTTCATCTTCTCCTTCTCCTTCTTCTGCTTCTTCTGATTCACCCTCCAGACTTCACCTTCTCCTTCTCCTTCTTCTGCTTCTTCTGATTCACCCTCCTGACTTCACCTTCTCCTTCTCCTTCTTCTACTTCTTCTGATTCACCCTCCTGACTTCACCTTCTCCTTCTCCTTCTTCTACTTCTTCTGCTTCACCCTCCAGACTTCACCTTCTCCTTCTCCTTCTTCTACTTCTTCTGATTCACCCTCCAGACTTGACCTTCTCCTTCTCCTTCTTCTACTTCTTCTGATTCACCCTCCAGACTTCACCTTCTCCTTCTCCTTCTTCCGCTTCTTCTGCTTCACCGTCCTGACTTCATCTTCTCCTTCTCCTTCTTCTACTTCTTCTGCTTCATCCCCCTGACATCACCTGCTCCTTCTCCTTCTTCTGCTTCTTCTGATTCACCCTCCTAACTTCACCTTCTCCTTCTCCTTCTTCTGCTTCTTCTGATTCACCCTCCTGACTTCACCTTCTCCTTCTGCTTCTTCTGCTTCTTCTGATTCACCCTCCAGACTTCACCTTCTCCTTCTCTTTCTTCTGCTTCTTCTGATTCACCCTCCAGACTTCACCTTCTCCTTCTCCTTCTTCTGATTCTTCTGATTCACCCTCCAGACTTCACCTTCTCCTTCTCCTTCATCTGCTTCTTCTGATTCACCCTCCTGACTTCACCTTCTCCTTCTCCTTCTTCTACTTCTTCTTATTCACCCTCCTGACTTCACCTTCTCCTTCTCCTTCTTCTACTTCTTCTGCTTCACCCTCCGGACTTCACCTTCTCCTTCTCCTTCTTCTACTTCTTCTGATTCACCCTCCAGACTTGACCTTCTCCTTCTCCTTCTTCTACTTATTCTGATTCACCCTCCAGACTTCACCTTCTCCTTTTCCTTCTTCTGCTTCTTCTGCTTCACCGTCCTGACTTCACCTTCTCCTTCTCCTTCTTCTACTTCTTCTGCTTCATCCCGCTGACATCACCTGCTCCTTCTCCTTCTTCTGCTTCTTCTGATTCACCCTCCTAACTTCACCTTCTCCTTCTCCTTCTTCTGCTTCTTCTGTTTCACCCTCCTGACTTCACCTTCTCCTTCTCCTTCTTCTGCTTCTTCTGATTCACCCTCCAGACTTCACCTTCTCCTTCTCCTTCTTCTGCTTCTTCTGATTCACCCTCCAGACTTCACCTTCTCCTTCTCCTTCTTCTGATTCTTCTGATTCACCCTCCAGACTTCACCTTCTCCTTCTCCTTCTTCTGCTTCTTCTGATTCACCCTCCTGACCTCACCTTCTCCTTCTCCTTCTTCTACTTCTTCTGATTCACCCTCCTGACTTCACCTTCTCCTTCTCCTTCTTCTACTTCTTCTGCTTCACCCTCCAGACTTCACCTTCTCCTTCTCCTTCTTCTGCTTCTTCTGATTCACCCTCCAGACTTCTCCTTCTCCTTCTCCTTCTTCTTCTTCTTCTGATTCACCCTCCAGACTTCACCTTCTCCTTCTCCTTCTTCTGCTTCTTCTGATTCACCCTCCAGACTTCACCTTCTCCTTCTCCTTCTTCTACTTCTTCTGATTCACCCTCCAGACTTCACCTTCTCCATTTTCTTCTTCTGCTTCTTCTGATTCACCCTCCAGACTTCACCTTCTCCTTCTGCTTCGTCTACTTCTTCTGATTGACCCTCCAGACTACACCTTCTCCTTCTCCTTCTTCTACTTCTTCTGATTCACCCTCCTGACTTCACCTTCTCCTTCTCCTTCTTCTACTTCTTCTGCTTCACCCTCCAGACTTCACCTTCTCCTTCTCCTTCTTCTACTTCTTCTGATTCACCCTCCAGACTTCATCTTCTCCTTCTTCTTCTTCTGCTTCTTCTGATTCACCCTCCAGACTTCACCTTCTTCTTCTCCTTATTCTGCTTCTTCTGATTCACCCTCCAGACTTCACCTTCTCCTTCTCCTTATTCTGCTTCTTCTGATTCACCCTCCAGACTTCACCTTCTCCTTCTCCTGATTCTGCTTCTTCTGATTCACCCTCCAGACTTCACCTTCTCCTTCTCCTTCTTCTACTTCTTCTGCTTCACCCTCCAGACTTCACCTTCTCCTTCTCCTTCTTCTACTTCTTCTGATTCACCCTCCAGACTTCACATTCTCCTTCTCCTTCTTCTGCTTCTTCTGATTCACCCTCCATACTTCACCTTCACTTCTCCTTATTCTGCTTCTTCTGATTCACCCTCCAGACTTCAACTTCTCCTTCTCCTTCTTCTGCTTCTTCTGATTCACCCTCCAGACTTCACCTTCTCCTTCTCCTTCTTCTGCTTCTTCTGATTCACCCTCCAGACTTCACCTTCTCCTTCTCCTTCTTCTGCTTCTTCTGATTCACCCTCCAGACTTCACCTTCTCCTTCTCCTTCTTCTACTTCTTCTGATTCACCCTCCAGACTTCACCTTCTCCTTCTCCTTCTTCTGCTTCTTCTGTTTCACCCTCCAGACTTCACCTTCTCCTTCTCCTTCTTCTGCTTCTTCTGATTCACCCTCCAGACTTCACCTTCTCCTTCTCCTTCTTCTACTTCTTCTGATTCACCCTCAAGACCTCACCTTCTCCTTCTCCTTCTTCTACTTCTTCTGATTCACCCTCCAGATTTCATCTTCTCCTTCTCCTTCTTCTGCTTCTTCCGATTCACCCTCCAGACTTCACCTTCTCCTTCTCCTTCTTCTGCTTCTTCTGATTCACCCTCCTGACTTCACCTTCTCCTTCTCCTTCTTCTACTTCTTCTGATTCACCCTCCTGACTTCACCTTCTCCTTCTCCTTCTTCTACTTCTTCTGCTTCACCCTCCAGACTTCACCTTCTCCTTCTCCTTCTTCTACTTCTTCTGATTCACCCTCCAGACTTGACCTTCTCCTTCTCCTTCTTCTACTTCTTCTGATTCACCCTCCTGACTTCACCTTCTCCTTCTCCTTCTTCTACTTCTTCTGATTCACCCTCCTGACTTCACCTTCTCCTTCTCCTTCTTCTACTTCTTCTGCTTCACCCTCCAGACTTCACCTTCTCCTTCTCCTTCTTCTACTTCTTCTGATTCACCCTCCAGACTTCACCTTCTCCTTCTCCTTCTTCTGCTTCTTCTGATTCACCCTCCATACTTCACCTTCACTTCTCCTTATTCTGCTTCTTCTGATTCACCCTCCAGACTTCAACTTCTCCTTCTCCTTCTTCTGCTTCTTCTGATTCACCCTCCAGACTTCACCTTCTCCTTCTCCTTCTTCTGCTTCTTCTGATTCACCCTCCAGACTTCACCTTCTCCTTCTCCTTCTTCTCCTTCTTCTGATTCACCCTCCAGACTTCACCTTCTCCTTCTCCTTCTTCTACTTCTTCTGATTCACCCTCCAGACTTCACCTTCTCCTTCTCTTTCTTCTGCTTCTTCTGATTCACCCTCCAGATTTCATCTTCTCCTTCTCCTTCTTCTGCTTCTTCTGATTCACCCTCCAGACTTCACCTTCTCCTTCTCCTTCTTCTGCTTCTTCTGATTCACCCTCCAGACTTCACCTTCTCCTTCTCCTTCTTCTGCTTCTTCTGATTCACCCTCCAGACTTCACCTTCTCCTTCTCCTTCTTCTACTTCTTCTGATTCACCCTCCAGACCTCACCTTCTCCTTCTCCTTCTTCTACTTCTTCTGATTCACCCTCCAGATTTCATCTTCTCCTTCTCCTTCTTCTGCTTCTTCTGATTCACCCTCCAGACTTCACCTTCTCCTTCTCCTTCTTCTGCTTCTTCTGATTCACCCTCCTGACTTCACCTTCTCCTTCTCCTTCTTCTACTTCTTCTGATTCACCCTCCTGACTTCACCTTCTCCTTCTCCTTCTTCTAATTCTTCTGATTCACCCTCCTGACTTCACCTTCTCCTTCTCCTTCTTCTACTTCTTCTGATTCACCCTCCTGACTTCACCTTCTCCTTCTCCTTCTTCTACTTCTTCTGCTTCACCCTGCGGACTTCACCTTCTCCTTCTCCTTCTTCTACTTCTTCTGATTCACCCTCCAGACTTCACCTTCTCCTTCTCCTTCTTCTACTTCTTCTGATTCACCCTCCAGACTTCACATTCTCCTTCTCCTTCTTCTGCTTCTTCTGATTCACCCTCCATACTTCACCTTCACTTCTCCTTATTCTGCTTCTTCTGATTCACCCTCCAGACTTCAACTTCTCCTTCTCCTTCTTCTGCTTCTTCTGATTCACCCTCCAGACTTCACCTTCTCCTTCTCCTTCTTCTGCTTCTTCTGATTCACCCTCCAGACTTCACCTTCTCCTTCTCCTTCTTCTGCTTCTTCTGATTCACCCTCCAGACTTCACCTTCTCCTTCTCCTTCTTCTACTTCTTCTGATTCACCCTCCAGACTTCACCTTCTCCTTCTCCTTCTTCTGCTTCTTCTGATTCACCCTCCAGACTTCACCTTCTCCTTCTCCTTCTTCTGCTTCTTCTGATTCACCCACCAGACTTCACCTTCTCCTTCTCCTTCTTCTACTTCTTCTGATTCACCCTCAAGACCTCACCTTCTCCTTCTCCTTCTTCTACTTCTTCTGATTCACCCTCCAGATTTCATCTTCTCCTTCTCCTTCTTCTGCTTCTTCTGATTCACCCTCCAGACTTCACCTTCTCCTTCTCCTTCTTCTGCTTCTTCTGATTCACCCTCCTGACTTCACCTTCTCCTTCTCCTTCTTCTACTTCTTCTGATTCACCCTCCTGACTTCACCTTCTCCTTCTCCTTCTTCTACTTCTTCTGCTTCACCCTCCAGACTTCACCTTCTCCTTCTCCTTCTTCTACTTCTTCTGATTCACCCTCCAGACTTGACCTTCTCCTTCTCCTTCTTCTACTTCTTCTGATTCACCCTCCTGACTTCACCTTCTCCTTCTCCTTCTTCTGCTTCTTCTGATTCACCCTCCATACTTCACCTTCACTTCTCCTTATTCTGCTTCTTCTGATTCACCCTCCAGACTTCAACTTCTCCTTCTCCTTCTTCTGCTTCTTCTGATTCACCCTCCAGACTTCACCTTCTCCTTCTCCTTCTTCTGCTTCTTCTGATTCACCCTCCAGACTTCACCTTCTCCTTCTCCTTCTTCTCCTTCTTCTGATTCACCCTCCAGACTTCACCTTCTCCTTCTCCTTCTTCTACTTCTTCTGATTCACCCTCCAGACTTCACCTTCTCCTTCTTTTTCTTCTGCTTCTTCTGATTCACCCTCCAGATTTCATCTTCTCCTTCTCCTTCTTCTGCTTCTTCTGATTCACCCTCCAGACTTCACCTTCTCCTTCTCCTTCTTCTGCTTCTTCTGATTCACCCTCCAGACTTCACCTTCTCCTTCTCCTTCTTCTGCTTCTTCTGATTCACCCTCCAGACTTCACCTTCTCCTTCTCCTTCTTCTACTTCTTCTGATTCACCCTCCAGACCTCACCTTCTCCTTCTCCTTCTTCTACTTCTTCTGATTCACCCTCCAGATTTCATCTTCTCCTTCTCCTTCTTCTGCTTCTTCTGATTCACCCTCCAGACTTCACCTTCTCCTTCTCCTTCTTCTGCTTCTTCTGATTCACCCTCCTGACTTCACCTTCTCCTTCTCCTTCTTCTACTTCTTCTGATTCACCCTCCTGACTTCACCTTCTCCTTCTCCTTCTTCTACTTCTTCTGCTTCACCCTCCAGACTTCACCTTCTCCTTCTCCTTCTTCTACTTCTTCTGATTCACCCTCCAGACTTGACCTTCTCCTTCTCCTTCTTCTACTTCTTCTGATTCACCCTCCAGACTTCACCTTCTCCTTCTCCTTCTTCTGCTTCTTCTGCTTCACCGTCCTGACTTCACCTTCTCCTTCTCCTTCTTCTACTTCTTCTGCTTCATCCCCCTGACATCACCTGCTCCTTCTCCTTCTTCTGCTTCTTCTGATTCACCCTCCTAACTTCACCTTCTCCTTCTCCTTCTTCTGCTTCTTCTGATTCACCCTCCTGACTTCACCTTCTCCTTCTCCTTCTTCTGCTTCTTCTGATTCACCCTCCAGACTTCACCTTCTCCTTCTCTTTCTTCTGCTTCTTCTGATTCACCCTCCAGACTTCACCTTCTCCTTCTCCTTCTTCTGCTTCTTCTGATTCACCCTCCAGACTTCACCTTCTCCTTCTCCTTCTTCTACTTCTTCTGCTTCATCCCGCTGACATCACCTGCTCCTTCTCCTTCTTCTACTTCTTCTGATTCACCCTCCAGACTTGACCTTCTCCTTCTCCTTCTTCTACTTATTCTGATTCACCCTCCAGACTTCACCTTCTCCTTCTCCTTCTTCTACTTCTTCTGATTCACCCTCCAGACCTCACCTTCTCCTTCGCCTTCTTCTACTTCTTCTGATTCACCCTCCAGATTTCATCTTCTCCTTCTCCTTCTTCTGCTTCTTCTGATTCACCCTCCAGACTTCACCTTCTCCTTCTCCTTCTTCTGCTTCTTCTGATTCACCCTCCTGACTTCACCATCTCCTTCTCCTTCTTCTACTTCTTCTGATTCACCCTCCTGACTTCACCTTCTCCTTCTCCTTCTTCTACTTCTTCTGCTTCACCCTCCAGACTTCACCTTCTCCTTCTCCTTCTTCTACTTCTTCTGATTCACCCTCCAGACTTGACCTTCTCCTTCTCCTTCTTCTACTTCTTCTGATTCACCCTCCAGACTTCACCTTCTCCTTCTCCTTCTTCTGCTTCTTCTGCTTCACCGTCCTGACTTCACCTTCTCCTTCTCCTTCTTCTACTTCTTCTGCTTCATCCCCCTGACATCACCTGCTCCTTCTCCTTCTTCTGCTTCTTCTGATTCACCCTCCTAACTTCACCTTCTCCTTCTCCTTCTTCTGCTTCTTCTGATTCACCCTCCTGACTTCACCTTCTCCTTCTCCTTCTTCTGCTTCTTCTGATTCACCCTCCAGACTTCACCTTCTCCTTCTCTTTCTTCTGCTTCTTCTGATTCACCCTCCAGACTTCACCTTCTCCTTCTCCTTCTTCTGATTCTTCTGATTCACCCTCCAGACTTCACCTTCTCCTTCTCCTTCTTCTGCTTCTTCTGATTCACCCTCCTGACTTCACCTTCTCCTTCTCCTTCTTCTGATTCTTCTGATTCACCCTCCAGACTTCACCTTCTCCTTCTCCTTCTTCTGCATCTTCTGATTCACCCTCCTGACTTCACCTTCTCCTTCTCCTTCTTCTACTTCTTCTGATTCACCCTCCTGACTTCACCTTCTCCTTCTCCTTCTTCTACTTCTTCTGCTTCACCCTCCGGACTTCACCTTCTCCTTCTCCTTCTTCTACTTCTTCTGATTCACCCTCCAGACTTGACCTTCTCCTTCTCCTTCTTCTACTTATTCTGATTCACCCTCCAGACTTCACCTTCTCCTTCTCCTTCTTCTGCTTCTTCTGCTTCACCGTCCTGACTTCACCTTCTCCTTCTCCTTCTTCTACTTCTTCTGCTTCATCCCGCTGACATCACCTGCTCCTTCTCCTTCTTCTGCTTCTTCTGATTCAACCTCCTAACTTCACCTTCTCCTTCTCCTTCTTCTGCTTCTTCTGTTTCACCCTCCTGACTTCACCTTCTCCTTCTCCTTCTTCTACTTCTTCTGATTCACCCTCCAGACTTCACCTTCTCCTTCTCCTTCTTCTGCTTCTTCTGATTCACCCTCCTGACTTCACCATCTCCTTCTCCTTCTTCTACTTCTTCTGATTCACCCTCCTGACTTCACCTTCTCCTTCTCCTTCTTCTACTTCTTCTGCTTCACCCTCCAGACTTCACCTTCTCCTTCTCCTTCTTCTACTTCTTCTGATTCACCCTCCAGACTTGACCTTCTCCTTCTCCTTCTTCTACTTCTTCTGATTCACCCTCCAGACTTCACCTTCTCCTTCTCCTTCTTCTGCTTCTTCTGCTTCACCGTCCTGACTTCACCTTCTCCTTCTCCTTCTTCTACTTCTTCTGCTTCATCCCCCTGACATCACCTGCTCCTTCTCCTTCTTCTGCTTCTTCTGATTCACCCTCCTAACTTCACCTTCTCCTTCTCCTTCTTCTGCTTCTTCTGATTCACCCTCCTGACTTCACCTTCTCCTTCTCCTTCTTCTGCTTCTTCTGATTCACCCTCCAGACTTCACCTTCTCCTTCTCTTTCTTCTGCTTCTTCTGATTCACCCTCCAGACTTCACCTTCTCCTTCTCCTTCTTCTGATTCTTCTGATTCACCCTCCAGACTTCACCTTCTCCTTCTCCTTCTTCTGCTTCTTCTGATTCACCCTCCTGACTTCACCTTCTCCTTCTCCTTCTTCTACATCTTCTGATTCACCCTCCTGACTTCACCTTCTCCTTCTCCTTCTTCTACTTCTTCTGCTTCACCCTGCGGACTTCACCTTCTCCTTCTCCTTCTTCTACTTCTTCTGATTCACCCTCCAGACTTGACCTTCTCCTTCTCCTTCTTCTACTTATTCTGATTCACCCTCCAGACTTCACCTTCTCCTTCTCCTTCTTCTGCTTCTTCTGATTCACCCTCCAGACTTCACCTTCTCCTTCTCCTTCTTCTACTTCTTCTGATTCACCCTCCAGACTTCACCTTCTCCTTCTCCTTCTTCTGCTTCTTCTGATTCACCCTCCAGACTTCACCTTCTCCTTCTCCTTCGTCTACTTCTTCTGATTCACCCTCCAGACTACACCTTCTCCTTCTCCTTCTTCTACTTCTTCTGATTCACCCTCCAGACTTCACCTTCTCCTTCTCCTTCTTCTGTTTCTTCTGATTCACCCTCCAGACTTCACCTTCTCCTTCTCCTTCTTCTACTTCTTCTGATTCACCCTCCAGATATCACCTTCTCCTTCTCCTTCTTCTACTTCTTCTGATTCACCCTCCAGACTTCATCTTCTCCTTCTCCTTCTTCTGCTTCTTCTGATTCACCCTCCAGACTTCACCTTCTCCTTCTCCTTCTTCTGCTTCTTCTGATTCACCCTCCAGACTTCAACTTCTCCTTCTCCTTCTTCCACTTCTTCTGATTCACCCTCCAGACTTCACCTTCTCCTTCTCCTTCTTCTACTTCTTCTGATTCACCCTCCAGTCTTCACCTTCTCCTTCTCCTTTTTCCGTTTCTTCTGCTTCACCCTCCAGACTTCACCTTCTCCTTCTCTTTCTACTGCTTCTTCAGATTCACCCTCCAGACTTCACCTTCTCCTTCTCCTTCTTCTGATTCTTCTGATTCACCCTCCAGACTTCACCTTCTCCTTCTCCATCTACTGCTTCTTCTGATTCACCCTCCTGACTTCAACTTCTCCTTCTCCTTCTTCTACTTCTTCTGATTCACCCTCCTGACTTCACCTTCTCCTTTTCCTTCTTCTACTTCTTCTGCTTCACCCTCCAGACTTCACCTTCTCCTTCTCCTTCTTCTACTTCTTCTGATTCACCCTCCAGACTTCACCTTCTCCTTCTCCTTCTTCTGCTTCTTCTGATTCACCCTCCAGACTTCACCTTCTCATTCTCCTTCTTCTGCTTCTTATGCTGCGCCCTCCAGACTTCACCTTCTCCTTCTCCTTCTTCTGCTTCTTCTGCTTCACACTCCAGACTTCACCTTCTCCTTCTCCTTCTTCTGCTTCTTCTGCTGCGCCCTCCAGGCTTCACCTTCTCCTTCTCCTTCTTCTGCTTCTTCTGCTTCACCGTCCTGACTTCACCTTCTCCTTCTCCTTCTTCTACTTCTTCTGCTACACCCCCTTGACTTCACCTGCTCCTTCTCCTTTTTCTGCTTCTTCTGATTCACCCTCCTAAATTCACCTTCTCCTTCTCCTTCTTCTGCTTCTTCTGATTCACCCTCCTGACTTCACCTTCTCCTTCTCCTTCTTCTGCTTCTTCTGATTCACCCTCCAGACTTCACCTTCTCCTTCTGCTTCTTCTGCTTCTTCTGATTAACCCTCCAGACTTCACCTTCTCCTTCTCCTTCTTCTGCTTCTTCTGATTCACCCTCCAGACCTCACCTTCTCCTTCTCCTTCTTCTACTTCTTCTGATTCACCCTCCAGACTTCATCTTCTCCTTCTCCTTCTTCTGCTTCTTCTGATTCACCCTCCAGACTTCACCTTCTCCTTCTCCTTCTTCTGCTTCTTCTGATTCACCCTCCAGACTTCACCTTCTCCTTCTCCTTCTTCTACTTCTTCTGATTCACCCTCCAGACTTCACCTTCTCCTTCTCCTTCTTCGACTTCTTCTGATTCACCCTCCAGTCTTCACCTTCTCCTTCTCCTTCTTCTGTTTCTTCTGCTTCACCCTCCAGACTTCACCTTCTCCTTCTCTTTCTTCTGCTTCTACTGCTTCACCCTCCAGACTTCACCTTCTCCTTCTCCTACTTCTGATTCTTCTGATTCACCCTCCAGACTTCACCTTCTCTATCTCCTTCTTCTGCTTCTTCTGATTCACCCTCCTGACTTCACCTTCTCCTTCTCCTTCTTCTACTTCTTCTGATTCACCCTCCTGACTTCACCTTCTCCTTCTCCTTCTTCTACTTCTTCTGCTTCACCCTCCAGACTTCACCTTCTCCTTCTCCTTCTTCTACTTCTTCTGATTCACCCTCCAGACTTCACCTTCACCTTCTCCTTCTTCTGCTTCTTCTGATTCACCCTCCAGACTTCACCTTCTCCTTCTCCTTATTCTGCTTCTTCTGATTCACCCTCCAGACTTCACCTTCTCCTTCTCCTTCTTCTGCTTCTTCTGATTCACCCTCCAGACTTCACCTTCTCCTTCTCCTTCTTCTGCTTCTTCTGATTCACCCTCCAGACTTCACCTTCTCCTTCTCCTTCTTCTGCTTCTTCTGATTCACCCTCCAGACTTCACCTTCTCCTTCTCCTTCTTCTACTTCTTCTGATTCACCCTCCAGACTTCACCTTCTCCTTCTCCTTCTTCTGCTTCTTCTGATTCACCCTCCAGACTTCACCTTCTCCTTCTCCTTCGTCTACTTCTTCTGATTCACCCTCCAGACTACACCTTCTCCTTCTCCTTCTTCTACTTCTTCTGATTCACCCTCCAGACTTCACCTTCTCCTTCTCCTTCTTCTGTTTCTTCTGATTCACCCTCCAGACTTCACCTTCTCCTTCTCCTTCTTCTACTTCTTCTGATTCACCCTCCAGATATCACCTTCTCCTTCTCCTTCTTCTACTTCTTCTGATTCACCCTCCAGACTTCATCTTCTCCTTCTCCTTCTTCTGCTTCTTCTGATTCACCCTCCAGACTTCACCTTCTCCTTCTCCTTCTTCTGCTTCTTCTGATTCACCCTCCAGACTTCAACTTCTCCTTCTCCTTCTTCCACTTCTTCTGATTCACCCTCCAGACTTCACCTTCTCCTTCTCCTTCTTCTACTTCTTCTGATTCACCCTCCAGTCTTCACCTTCTCCTTCTCCTTTTTCCGTTTCTTCTGCTTCACCCTCCAGACTTCACCTTCTCCTTCTCTTTCTACTGCTTCTTCTGATTCACCCTCCAGACTTCACCTTCTCCTTCTCCTTCTTCTGATTCTTCTGATTCACCCTCCAGACTTCACCTTCTCCTTCTCCATCTACTGCTTCTTCTGATTCACCCTCCTGACTTCAACTTCTCCTTCTCCTTCTTCTACTTCTTCTGATTCACCCTCCTGACTTCACCTTCTCCTTCTCCTTCTTCTACTTCTTCTGCTTCACCCTCCAGACTTCACCTTCTCCTTCTCCTTCTTCTACTTCTTCTGATTCACCCTCCAGACTTCACCTTCTCCTTCTCCTTCTTCTGCTTCTTCTGATTCACCCTCCAGACTTCACCTTCTCATTCTCCTTCTTCTGCTTCTTATGCTGCGCCCTCCAGACTTCACCTTCTCCTTCTCCTTCTTCTGCTTCTTCTGCTTCACACTCCAGACTTCACCTTCTCCTTCTCCTTCTTCTGCTTCTTCTGCTGCGCCCTCCAGGCTTCACCTTCTCCTTCTCCTTCTTCTGCTTCTTCTGCTTCACCGTCCTGACTTCACCTTCTCCTTCTCCTTCTTCTACTTCTTCTGCTACACCCCCTTGACTTCACCTGCTCCTTCTCCTTTTTCTGCTTCTTCTGATTCACCCTCCTAAATTCACCTTCTCCTTCTCCTTCTTCTGCTTCTTCTGATTCACCCTCCTGACTTCACCTTCTCCTTCTCCTTCTTCTGCTTCTTCTGATTCACCCTCCAGACTTCACCTTCTCCTTCTGCTTCTTCTGCTTCTTCTGATTAACCCTCCAGACTTCACCTTCTCCTTCTCCTTCTTCTGCTTCTTCTGATTCACCCTCCAGACCTCACCTTCTCCTTCTCCTTCTTCTACTTCTTCTGATTCACCCTCCAGACTTCATCTTCTCCTTCTCCTTCTTCTGCTTCTTCTGATTCACCCTCCAGACTTCACCTTCTCCTTCTCCTTCTTCTGCTTCTTCTGATTCACCCTCCAGACTTCACCTTCTCCTTCTCCTTCTTCTACTTCTTCTGATTCACCCTCCAGACTTCACCTTCTCCTTCTCCTTCTTCGACTTCTTCTGATTCACCCTCCAGTCTTCACCTTCTCCTTCTCCTTCTTCTGTTTCTTCTGCTTCACCCTCCAGACTTCACCATCTCCTTCTCTTTCTTCTGCTTCTACTGCTTCACCCTCCAGACTTCACCTTCTCCTTCTCCTACTTCTGATTCTTCTGATTCACCCTCCAGACTTCACCTTCTCTATCTCCTTCTTCTGCTTCTTCTGATTCACCCTCCTGACTTCACCTTCTCCTTCTCCTTCTTCTACTTCTTCTGATTCACCCTCCTGACTTCACCTTCTCCTTCTCCTTCTTCTACTTCTTCTGCTTCACCCTCCAGACTTCACCTTCTCCTTCTCCTTCTTCTACTTCTTCTGTTTCACCCTCCAGACTTCACCTTCACCTTCTCCTTCTTCTGCTTCTTCTGATTCACCCTCCAGACTTCACCTTCTCCTTCTCCTTATTCTGCTTCTTCTGATTCACCCTCCAGACTTCACCTTCTCCTTCTCCTTCTTCTGCTTCTTCTGATTCACCCTCCAGACTTCACCTTCTCCTTCTCCTTCTTCTGCTTCTTCTGATTCACCCTCCAGACTTCACCTTCTCCTTCTCCTTCTTCTGCTTCTTCTGATTCACCCTCCAGACTTCACCTTCTCCTTCTCCTTCTTCTACTTCTTCTGATTCACCCTCCAGACTTCACATTCTCCTTCTCCTTCTTCTGCTTCTTCTGATTCAACCTTCTGACTTCAACTTCTCCTTCTCCTTCTTCTACTTCTTCTGATTCACCCTCCTGACTTCACCTTCTCCTTCTCCTTCTTCTACTTCTTCTGCTTCACCCTCCAGACTTCACCTTCTCCTTCTCCTTCTTCTACTTCTTCTGATTCACCCTCCAGACTTCACCTTCTCCTTCTCCTTCTTCTGCTTCTTCTGATTCACCCTCCAGACTTCACCTTCTCATTCTCCTTCTTCTGCTTCTTCTGCTGCGCCCTCCAGACTTCACCTTCTCCTTCTCCTTCTTCTGCTTCTTCTGCTTCACACTCCAGACTTCACCTTCTCCTTCTCCTTCTTCTGCTTCTTCTGCTGTGCCCTCCAGGCTTCACCTTCTCCTTCTCCTTCTTCTGCTTCTTCTGCTTCACCGTCCTGACTTCACCTTCTCCTTCTCCTTCTTCTACTTCTTCTGCTACACCCCCCTGACTTCACCTGCTCCTTCTCCTTCTTCTGCTTCTTCTGATTCACCCTCCTAACTTCACCTTCTCCTTCTCCTTCTTCTGCTTCTTCTGATTCACCCTCCTGACTTCACCTTCTCCTTCTCCTTCTTCTGCTTCTTCTGATTCACCCTCCAGACTGCACCTTCTCCTTCTCCTTCTTCTGCTTCTTCTGATTCACCCTCCAGACTTCACCTTCTCCTTCTCCTTCTTCTGCTTCTTCTGATTCACCCTCCAGACCTCACCTTCTCCTTCTCCTGCTTCTACTTCTTCTGATTCACCCTCCAGACTTCATCTTCTCCTTCTCCTTCTTCTGCTTCTTCTGATTCACCCTCCAGACTTTACCTTCTCCTTCTTCTGCTTCTTCTGATTCACCCTCCAGACTTCACCTTCTCCTTCTCCTTCTTCTACTTCTTCTGATTCACCCTCCAGACTTCACCTTCTCCTTCTCCTTCTTCTACTTCTTCTGATTCACCCTCCAGTCTTCACCTTCTCCTTCTCCTTCTTCTGTTTCTTCTGCTTCACCCTCCAGACTTCACCTTCTCCTTCTCTTTCTTCTGCTTCTTCTGCTTCACCCTCCAGACTTCACCTTCTCCTTCTCCTTCTTCTGATTCTTCTGATTCACCCTCCAGACTTCACCTTCTCTATCTCCTTCTTCTGCTTCTTCTGATTCACCATCCTGACTTCACCTTCTCCTTCTCCTTCTTCTACTTCTTCTGATTCACCCTCCTGACTTCACCTTCTCCTTCTCCTTCTTCTACTTCTTCTGCTTTACCCTCCAGACTTCACCTTCTCCTTCTCCTTCTTCTACTTCTTCTGATTCACCCTCCAGACTTCACCTTCTCCTTCTCCTTCTTCTGCTTCTTCTGATTCACCCTCCAGACTTCACCTTCTCCTTCTCCTTATTCTGCTTCTTCTGATTCACCCTCCAGACTTCACCTTCTCCTTCTCCTTCTTCTGCTTCTTCTGATTCACCTTCCAGACTTCACCTTCTCCTTCTCCTTCTTCTGCTTCTTCTGATTCACCCTCCAGACTTCACCTTCTCCTTCTCCTTCTTCTGCTTCTTCTGATTCACCCTCCAGACTTCACCTTCTCCTTCTCCTTCTTCTACTTCTTCTAATTCACCCTCCAGACTTCACCTTCTCCTTCTCCTTCTTCTGCTTCTTCTGATTCACCCTCCTGACTTCACCTTCTCCTTCTCCTTCTTCTACATCTTCTGATTCACCCTCCTGACTTCACATTCTCCTTCTCCTTCTTCTACTTCTTCTGCTTCACCCTCCAGACTTCACCTTCTCCTTCTCCTTCTTCTACTTCTTCTGATTCACCCTCCAGACTTCACCTTCTCCTTCTCCTTCTTCTACTTCTTCTGATTCACCCTCCAGACTTCACCTTCTCCTTCTCCTTCTTCTACTTCTTCTGATTCACCCTCCAGACTTCACCTTCTCCTTCTCCTTCTTCTGCTTCTTCTGATTCACCCTCCAGACTTCACGTTCTCCTTCTCCTTATTCTGCTTCTTCTGAATCACCCTCCAGACTTCACCTTCTCCTTCTCCTTCTTCTGCTTCTTCTGATTCACCCTCCAGACTTCACCTTCTCCTTCTCCTTCTTCTGCTTCTTCTGATTCACACTCCAGACTTCACCTTCACCTTCTCCTTCTTCTACTTCTTCTGATTCACCCTCCAGACTTCACCTTCTCCATCTCCTTCTTCTGCTTCTTCTGATTCACCCTCCAGACTTCACCTTCTCCTTCTCCTTCGTCTGCTTCTTCTGATTCACCCTCCAGACTTCACCTTCTCCTTCTCCTTCTTCTGCTTCTTCTGATTCACCCTCCAGACTTCACCTTCTCCTTCTCCTTCTTCTACTTCTTCTGAATCACCCTCCAGACTTCACCTTCTCCTTCTCTTTCTTCTGCTTCTTCTGATTCACCCTCCAGACTTCACCTTCTCCTTCTCCTTCTTCTGATTCTTCTGATTCACCCTCCAGACTTCACCTTCTCCTTCTCCTTCTTCTGCTTCTTCTGATTCACCCTCCTGACTACACCTTCTCCTTCTCCTTCTTCGACATCTTCTGATTCACCCTCCTGACTTCACCTTCTCCTTCTCCTTCTTCTACTTCTTCTGCTTCACCCTCCAGACTTCACCTTCTCCTTCTCCTTCTTCTACTTCTTCTGATTCACCCTCCAGACTTCACCTTCTCCTTCTCCTTCTTCTACTTCTTCTGATTCACCCTCCAGACTTCACTTTCTCCTTCTCCTTCTTCTACTTCTTCTGATTCACCCTCCAGACTTCACCTTCTCCATCTCCTTCTTCTGCTTCTTCTGATTCACCCTCCAGACTTCACCTTCTCCTTCTCCTTCGTCTACTTCTTCTGATTCACCCTCCAGACTACACCTTCTCCTTCTCCTTCTTCTACTTCTTCTGATTCACCCTCCAGACTTCACCTTCTCCTTCTCCTTCTTCTGTTTCTTCTGATTTACCCTCCAGACTTCACCTTCTCCTTCTCCTTCTTCTACTACTTCTGATTCACCCTCCAGACTTCACCTTCTCCTTCTCCTTCTTCTACTTCTTCTGATTCACCCTCCAGACTTCATCTTCTCCTTCTCCTTCTTCTGCTTCTTCTGATTCACCCTCCAGACTTCACCTTCTCCTTCTCCTTCTTCTACTTCTTCTGATTCACCCTCCAGACTTCACCTTCTCCTTCTCCTTCTTCTACTTCTTCTGATTCACCCTCCAGTCTTCACCTTCTCCTTCTCCTTCTTCTGTTTCTTCTGCTTCACCCTCCAGACTTCACCTTCTCCTTCTCTTTCTTCTGCTTCTTCTGATTCACCCTCCAGACTTCACCTTCTCCTTCTCCTTCTTCTGATTCTTCTGATTCACCCTCCAGACTTCACCTTCTCCTTCTCCTTCTTCTGCTTCTTCTGATTCACCCTCCTGACTTCACCTTCTCCTTCTCCTTCTTCTACTTCTTCTGATTCACCCTCCTGACTTCACCTTCTCCTTCTCCTTCTTCTACTTCTTCTGCTTCACCCTCCAGACTTCACCTTCTCCTTCTCCTTCTTCTACTTCTTCTGATTCACCCTCCAGACTTCACCTTCTCCTTCTCCTTCTTCTGCTTCTTCTGATTCACCCTCCAGACTTCACCTTCTCCTTCTCCTTATTCTGCTTCTTCTGATTCACCCTCCAGACTTCAACTTCTCCTTCTCCTTATTCTGCTTCTTCTGATTCACCCTCCAGACTTCACCTTCTCCTTCTCCTTCCTTTGCTTCTTCTGATTCACCCTCCAGACTTCACCTTCTCCTTCTCCTTCTTCTGATTCTTCTGATTCACCCTCCAGACTTCACCTTCTCCTTCTCCATCTTCTGCTTCTTCTGATTCACCCTCCTGACTTCACCTTCTCCTTCTCCTTCTTCTACTTCTTCTGATTCACCCTCCTGACTTCACCTTCTCCTTCTCCATCTTCTACTTCTTCTGCTTCACCCTCCAGACTTCAACTTCTCCTTCTCCTTCTTCTACTTCTTCTGATTCACCCTCCAGACTTCACCTTCTCCTTCTCCTTCTTCTGCTTCTTCTGATTCACCCTCCAGACTTCACCTTCTCCTTCTCCTTCTTCTGCTTCTTCTGATTCACCCTCCAGACTTCACCTTCTCCTTCTCCTTCTTCTACTTCTTCTGATTCACCCTCCAGACTTCACCTTCTCCTTCTCCTTCTTCTGCTTCTTCTGATTCACCCTCCAGACTTCACCTTCTCCTTCTCCTTCGTCTCCTTCTTCTGATTCACCCTCCAGACTACACCTTCTCCTTCTCCTTCTTCTACTTCTTCTGATTCACACTCCAGACTTCACCTTCTCCTTCTCATTCTTCTGTTTCTTCTGATTCACCCTCCAGACTTCATCTTCTCCTTCTCCTTCTTCTACTTCTTCTGATTCACCCTCCAGACTTCACCTTCTCCTTCTCCTTCTTCTACTTCTTCTGATTCACCCTCCAGACTTCATCTTCTATTTCTCCTTCTTCTACTTCTTCTGATTCACCCTCCAGACTTCACCTTCTCCTTCTCCTTCTTCTGCTTCTTCTGATTCACCCTCCAGACTTCACCTTCTCCTTCTCCTTATTCTGCTTCTTCTGATTCACCCTCCAGACTTCACCTTCTCCTTCTCCTTCTTCTACTTCTTCTGATTCACCCTCCAGACTTCACCTTCTCCTTCTCCTTCTTCTGCTTCTTCTGATTCACCCTCCAGACTTCACCTTCTCCTTCTCCTTCGTCTACTTCTTCTGATTCACCCTCCAGACTACACCTTCTCCTTCTCCTTCTTCTACTTCTTCTGATTCACCCTCCAGACTTCACCTTCTCCTTCTCCTTCTTCTGTTTCTTCTGATTCACCCTCCAGACTTCATCTTCTCCTTCTCCTTCTTCTCCTTCTTCTGATTCACCCTCCAGACTTCACCTTCTCCTTCTCCTTCTTCTACTTCTTCTGATTCACCCTCCAGACTTCATCTTCTCCTTCTCCTTCTTCTACTTCTTCTGATTCACCCTCCAGACTTCACCTTCTCCTTCTCCTTCTTCTGCTTCTTCTGATTCACCCTCCAGACTTCACCTTCTCCTTCTCCTTATTCTGCTTCTTCTGATTCACCTCCAGACTTCACCTTCTCCTTCTCCTTCTTCTGCTTCTTCTGATTCACCCTCCAGACTTCACCTTCTCCTTCTCCTTCTTCTGCTTCTTCTGATTCACCCTCCAGACTTCACCTTCTCCTTCTCCTTCTTCTACTTCTTCTGATTCACCCTCCAGACTTAACCTTCTCCTTCTCCTTCTTCTGCTTCTTCTGATTCACCCTCCAGACTTCACCTTCTCCTTCTCCTTCGTCTACTTCTTCTGATTCACCCTCCAGACGACACCTTCTCCTTCTCCTTCTTCTACTTCTTCTGATTCACCCTCCAGACTTCACCTTCTCCTTCTCCTTCTTCTGTTTCTTCTGATTCACCCTCCAGACTTCATCTTCTCCTTCTCCTTCTTCTACTTCTTCTGATTCACCCTCCAGACTTCACCTTCTCCTTCTCCTTCTTCTACTTCTTCTGATTCACCCTCCGGACTTCATCTTCTCCTTCTCCTTCTTCTGCTTCTTCTGATTCACCCTCCAGACTTCACCTTCTCCTTCTCCTTCTTCTGCTTCTTCTGATTCACCCTCCAGACTTCAACTTCTCCTTCTCCTTCTTCTACTTCTTCTGATTCACCCTCCAGACTTCACCTTCTCCTTCTCCTTCTTCTACTTCTTCTGATTCACCCTCCAGTCTTCACCTTCTCCTTCTCCTTCTTCTGTTTCTTCTGCTTCACCCTCCAGACTTCAACTTCTCCTTCTCTTTCTTCTGCTTCTTCTGATTCACCCTCCAGACTTCACCTTCTCCTTCTCCTTCTTCTGATTCTTCTGATTCACCCTCCAGACTTCACCTTCTCCTTCTCCTTCTTCTGCTTCTTCTGTTTCACCCTCCTGACTTCACCTTCTCCTTCTCCTTCTTCTACTTCTTCTGATTCACCCTCCTGACTTCACCTTCTCCTTCTCCTTCTTCTACTTCTTCTGCTTCACCCTCCAGACTTCACCTTCTCCTTCTCCTTCTTCTACTTCTTCTGATTCACCCTCCAGACTTCACCTTCTCCTTCTCCTTCTTCTGCTTCTTCTGATTCACCCTCCAGACTTCACCTTCTCATTCTCCTTCTTCTCCTTCTTCTGCTGCGCCCTCCAGACTTCACCTTCTCCTTCTCCTTCTTCTGCTTCTTCTGCTTCACACTCCAGACTTCACCTTCTCCTTCTCCTTCTTCTGCTTCTTCTGCTGCGCCCTCCAGGCTTCACCTTCTCCTTCTCCTTCTTCTGCTTCTTCTGCTTCACCGTCCTGACTTCACCTTCTCCTTCTCCTTCTTCTACTTCTTCTGCTACACCCCCCTGACTTCACCTGCTCCTTCTCCTTCTTCTGCTTCTTCTGATTCACCCTCCTGACCTCACCTTCTCCTTCTCCTTCTTCTGCTTCTTCTGATTCACCCTCCAGACTTCACCTTCTCTATCTCCTTCTTCTGTTTCTTCTGCTTCACCCTCCAGACTTCACCTTCTCCTTCTCTTTCTTCTGCTTCTTCTGCTTCACCCTCCAGACTTCACCTTCTCCTTCTCCTTCTTCTGATTCTTCTGATTCACCCTCCAGACTTCACCTTCTCTATCTGCTTCTTCTGCTTCTTCTGATTCACCCTCCTGACTTCACCTTCTCCTTCTCCTTCTTCTACTTCTTCTGATTCACCCTCCTGACTTCACCTTCTCCTTCTCCTTCTTCTACTTCTTCAGCTTCACCCTCCAGACTTCACCTTCTCCTTCTCCTTCTTCTACTTCTTCTGATTCACGCTCCAGACTTCACCTTCTCCTTCTCCTTCTTCTGCTTCTTCTGATTCACCCTCCAGACTTCACCTTCTCCTTCTCCTTATTCTGCTTCTTCTGATTCACCCTCCAGACTTCACCTTCTCCTTCTCCTTCTTCTGCTTCTTCTGATTCACCCTCCAGACTTCACCTTCTCCTTCTCCTTCTTCTGCTTCTTCTGATTCACCCTCCAGACTTCACCTTCTCCTTCTCCTTCTTCTGCTTCTTCTGATTCACCCTCCAGACTTCACCTTCTCCTTCTCCTTCTTCTACTTCTTCTGATTCACCCTCCAGACTTCACCTTCTCCTTCTCCTTCTTCTGCTTCTTCTGATTCACCCTCCTGACTTCACCTTCTCCTTCTCCTTCTTCTACATCTTCTGATTCACCCTCCTGACTTCACCTTCTCCTTCTCCTTCTTCTACTTCTTCTGCTTCACCCTCCAGACTTCACCTTCTCCTTCTCCTTCTTCTACTTCTTCTGATTCACCCTCCAGACTTCACCTTCTCCTTCTCCTTCTTCTACTTCTTCTGATTCACCCTCCAGACTTCACCTTCTCCTTCTCCTTCTTCTACTTCTTCTGATTCACCCTCCAGACTTCACCTTCTACTTCTCCTTCTTCTGCTTCTTCTGATTCACCCTCCAGACTTCACCTTCTCCTTCTCCTTATTCTGCTTCTTCTGAATCACCCTCCAGACTTCACCTTCTCCTTCTCCTTCTTCTGCTTCTTCTGATTCACCCTCCAGACTTCACCTTCTCCTTCTCCTTCTTCTGCTTCTTCTGATTCATCCTCCAGACTTCACCTTCACCTTCTCCTTCTTCTACTTCTTCTGATTCACCCTCCAGACTTCACCTTCTCCATCTCCTTCTTCTGCTTCTTCTGATTCACCCTCCAGATTTCACCTTCTCCTTCTCCTTCGTCTACTTCTTCTGATTCACCCTCCAGACTTCACCTTCTCCTTCTCCTTCTTCTGCTTCTTCTGATTCACCCTCCAGACTTCACCTTCTCCTTCCCCTTCTTCTACTTCTTCTGATTCACCCTCCAGACTTCACCTTCTCCTTCTCCTTCTTCTGATTCTTCTGATTCACCCTCCAGACTTCACCTTCTCCTTCTCCTTCTTCTGCTTCTTCTGATTCACCCTCCTGACTTCACCTTCTCCTTCTCCTTCTTCTACATCTTCTGATTCACCCTCCTGAATTCACCTTCTCCTTCTCCTTCTTCTACTTCTTCTGCTTCCCCCTCCAGACTTCACCTTCTCCTTCTCCTTCTTCTACTTCTTCTGATTCACCCTCCAGACTTCACCTTCTCCTTCTCCTTCTTCTACTTCTTCTGATTCACCCTCCAGACTTCACCTTCTCCTTCTCCTTCTTCTACTTCTTCTGATTCACCCTCCAGACTTCACCTTCTCCTTCTCCTTCTTCTGCTTCTTCTGATTCACCCTCCAGACATCACCTTCTCCTTCTCCTTATTCTGCTTCTTCTGAATCACCCTCCAGACTTCACCTTCTCCTTCTCCTTCTTCTGCTTCTTCTGATTCACCCTCCAGACTTCACCTTCTCCTTCTCCTTCTTCTACTTCTTCTGATTCACCCTCCAGACTTCACCTTCTCCATCTCCTTCTTCTGCTTCTTCTGATTCACCCTCCAGACTTCACCTTCTCCTTCTCCTTCGTCTACTTCTTCTGATTCACCCTCCAGACTACACCTTCTCCTTCTCCTTCTTCTACTTCTTCTGATTCACCCTCCAGACTTCACCTTCTCCTTCTCCTTCTTCTGATTCTTCTGATTCACCCTCCAGACTTCACCTTCTCTATCTCCTTCTTCTGCTTCTTCTGATTCACCCTCCTGACTTCACCTTCTCCTTCTCCTTCTTCTACTTCTTCTGATTCACCCTCCTGACTTCACCTTCTCCTTCTCCTTCTTCTACTTCTTCTGCTTCACCCTCCAAACTTCACCTTCTCCTTCTCCTTCTTCTACTTCTTCTGATTCACCCTCCAGACTTCACCTTCTCCTTCTCCTTCTTCTGCTTCTTCTGATTCACCCTCCAGACTTCACCTTCTCCTTCTCCTTATTCTGCTTCTTCTGATTCACCCTCCAGACTTCACCTTCTCCTTCTCCTTCTTCTGCTTCTTCTGATTCACCCTCCAGACTTCACCTTCTCCTTCTCCTTCTTCTGCTTCTTCTGATTCACCCTCCAGACTTCACCTTCTCCTTCTCCTTCTTCTGCTTCTTCTGATTCACCCTCCAGACTTCACCTTCTCCTTCTCCTTCTTCTACTTCTTCTGATTCACCCTCCAGACTTCACCTTCTCCTTCTCCTTCTTCTGCTTCTTCTGATTCACCCTCCTGACTTCACCTTCTCCTTCTCCTTCTTCTACATCTTCTGATTCACCCTCCTGACTTCACCTTCTCCTTCTCCTTCTTCTACTTCTTCTGCTTCACCCTCCAGACTTCACCTTCTCCTTCTCCTTCTTCTACTTCTTCTGATTCACCCTCCAGACTTCACCTTCTCCTTCTCCTTCTTCTACTTCTTCTGATTCACCCTCCAGACTTCACCTTCTCCTTCTCCTTCTTCTACTTCTTCTGATTCACCCTCCAGACTTCACCTTCTCCTTCTCCTTCTTCTGCTTCTTCTGATTCACCCTCCAGACTTCACCTTCTCCTTCTCCTTATTCTGCTTCTTCTGAATCACCCTCCAGACTTCACCTTCTCCTTCTCCTTCTTCTGCTTCTTCTGATTCACCCTCCAGACTTCACCTTCTCCTTCTCCTTCTTCTGCTTCTTCTGATTCACACTCCAGACTTCACCTTCACCTTCTCCTTCTTCTACTTCTTCTGATTCACCCTCCAGACTTCACCTTCTCCATCTCCTTCTTCTGCTTCTTCTGATTCACCCTCCAGACTTCACCTTCTCCTTCTCCTTCGTCTGCTTCTTCTGATTCACCCTCCAGACTTCACCTTCTCCTTCTCCTTCTTCTGCTTCTTCTGATTCACCCTCCAGACTTCACCTTCTCCTTCTCCTTCTTCTACTTCTTCTGATTCACCCTCCAGACTTCACCTTCTCCTTCTCTTTCTTCTGCTTCTTCTGATTCACCCTCCAGACTTCACCTTCTCCTTCTCCTTCTTCTGATTCTTCTGATTCACCCTCCAGACTTCACCTTCTCCTTCTCCTTCTTCTGCTTCTTCTGATACACCCTCCTGACTTCACCTTCTCCTTCTCCTTCTTCTACATCTTCTGATTCACCCTCCTGACTTCACCTTCTCCTTCTCCTTCTTCTACTTCTTCTGCTTCACCCTCCAGATTTAACCTTCTCCTTCTCCTTCTTCTACTTCTTCTGATTCACCCTCCAGACTTCACCTTCTCCTTCTCCTTCTTCTACTTCTTCTGATTCACCCTCCAGACTTCACTTTCTCCTTCTCCTTCTTCTACTTCTTCTGATTCACCCTCCAGACTTCACCTTCTCCATCTCCTTCTTCTGCTTCTTCTGATTCACCCTCCAGACTTCACCTTCACCTTCTCCTTCTTCTGCTTCTTCTGATTCATCCTCCAGACTTCACCTTCACCTTCTCCTTCTTCTACTTCTTCTGATTCACCCTCCAGACTTCACCTTCTCCATCTCCTTCTTCTGCTTCTTCTGATTCACCCTCCAGATTTCACCTTCTCCTTCTCCTTCGTCTACTTCTTCTGATTCACCCTCCAGACTTCACCTTCTCCTTCTCCTTCTTCTGCTTCTTCTGATTCACCCTCCTGACTTCACCTTCTCCTTCTCCTTCTTCTACATCTTCTGATTCACCCTCCTGAATTCACCTTCTCCTTCTCCTTCTTCTACTTCTTCTGCTTCCCCCTCCAGACTTCACCTTCTCCTTCTCCTTCTTCTACTTCTTCTGATTCACCCTCCAGACTTCACCTTCTCCTTCTCCTTCTTCTACTTCTTCTGATTCACCCTCCAGACTTCACCTTCTCCTTCTCCTTCTTCTACTTCTTCTGATTCACCCTCCAGACTTCACCTTCTCCTTCTCCTTCTTCTGCTTCTTCTGATTCACCCTCCAGACATCACCTTCTCCTTCTCCTTATTCTGCTTCTTCTGAATCACCCTCCAGACTTCACCTTCTCCTTCTCCTTCTTCTGCTTCTTCTGATTCACCCTCCAGACTTCACCTTCTCCTTCTCCTTCTTCTACTTCTTCTGATTCACCCTCCAGACTTCACCTTCTCCATCTCCTTCTTCTGCTTCTTCTGATTCACCCTCCAGACTTCACCTTCTCCTTCTCCTTCGTCTACTTCTTCTGATTCACCCTCCAGACTACACCTTCTCCTTCTCCTTCTTCTACTTCTTCTGATTCACCCTCCAGACTTCACCTTCTCCTTCTCCTTCTTCTGATTCTTCTGATTCACCCTCCAGACTTCACCTTCTCTATCTCCTTCTTCTGCTTCTTCTGATTCACCCTCCTGACTTCACCTTCTCCTTCTGCTTCTTCTACTTCTTCTGATTCACCCTCCTGACTTCACCTTCTCCTTCTCCTTCTTCTACTTCTTCTGCTTCACCCTCCAAACTTCACCTTCTCCTTCTCCTTCTTCTACTTCTTCTGATTCACCCTCCAGACTTCACCTTCTCCTTCTCCTTCTTCTGCTTCTTCTGATTCACCCTCCAGACTTCACCTTCTCCTTCTCCTTATTCTGCTTCTTCTGATTCACCCTCCAGACTTCACCTTCTCCTTCTCCTTCTTCTGCTTCTTCTGATTCACCCTCCAGACTTCACCTTCTCCTTCTCCTTCTTCTGCTTCTTCTGATTCACCCTCCAGACTTCACCTTCTCCTTCTCCTTCTTCTGCTTCTTCTGATTCACCCTCCAGACTTCACCTTCTCCTTCTCCTTCTTCTACTTCTTCTGATTCACCCTCCAGACTTCACCTTCTCCTTCTCCTTCTTCTGCTTCTTCTGATTCACCCTCCTGACTTCACCTTCTCCTTCTCCTTCTTCTACATCTTCTGATTCACCCTCCTGACTTCACCTTCTCCTTCTCCTTCTTCTACTTCTTCTGCTTCACCCTCCAGACTTCACCTTCTCCTTCTCCTTCTTCTACTTCTTCTGATTCACCCTCCAGACTTCACCTTCTCCTTCTCCTTCTTCTACTTCTTCTGATTCACCCTCCAGACTTCACCTTCTCCTTCTCCTTCTTCTACTTCTTCTGATTCACCCTCCAGACTTCACCTTCTCCTTCTCCTTCTTCTGCTTCTTCTGATTCACCCTCCAGACTTCACCTTCTCCTTCTCCTTATTCTGCTTCTTCTGAATCACCCTCCAGACTTCACCTTCTCCTTCTCCTTCTTCTGCTTCTTCTGATTCACCCTCCAGACTTCACCTTCTCCTTCTCCTTCTTCTGCTTCTTCTGATTCACACTCCAGACTTCACCTTCACCTTCTCCTTCTTCTACTTCTTCTGATTCACCCTCCAGACTTCACCTTCTCCATCTCCTTCTTCTGCTTCTTCTGATTCACCCTCCAGACTTCACCTTCTCCTTCTCCTTCGTCTGCTTCTTCTGATTCACCCTCCAGACTTCACCTTCTCCTTCTCCTTCTTCTGCTTCTTCTGATTCACCCTCCAGACTTCACCTTCTCCTTCTCCTTCTTCTACTTCTTCTGATTCACCCTCCAGACTTCACCTTCTCCTTCTCTTTCTTCTGCTTCTTCTGATTCACCCTCCAGACTTCACCTTCTCCTTCTCCTTCTTCTGATTCTTCTGGTTCACCCTCCAGACTTCACCTTCTCCTTCTCCTTCTTCTGCTTCTTCTGATACACCCTCCTGACTTCACCTTCTCCTTCTCCTTCTTCTACATCTTCTGATTCACCCTCCTGACTTCACCTTCTCCTTCTCCTTCTTCTACTTCTTCTGCTTCACCCTCCAGACTTCACCTTCTCCTTCTCCTTCTTCTACTTCTTCTGATTCACCCTCCAGACTTCACCTTCTCCTTCTCCTTCTTCTACTTCTTCTGATTCACCCTCCAGACTTCACTTTCTCCTTCTCCTTCTTCTACTTCTTCTGATTCACCCTCCAGACTTCACCTTCTCCATCTCCTTCTTCTGCTTCTTCTGATTCACCCTCCAGACTTCACCTTCTCCTTCTCCTTCGTCTACTTCTTCTGATTCACCCTCCAGACTACACCTTCTCCTTCTCCTTCTTCTACTTCTTCTGATTCACCCTCCAGACTTCACCTTCTCCTTCTCCTTCTTCTGTTTCTTCTGATTCACCCTCCAGACTTCACCTTCTCCTTCTCCTTCTTCTACTACTTCTGATTCACCCTCCAGACTTCACCTTCTCCTTCTCCTTCTTCTACTTCTTCTGATTCACCCTCCAGACTTCATCTTCTCCTTCTCCTTCTTCTGCTTCTTCTGATTCACCCTCCAGACTTCACCTTCTCCTTCTCCTTCTTCGACTTCTTCTGATTCACCCTCCAGACTTCACCTTCTCCTTCTCCTTCTTCTACTTCTTCTGATTCACCCTCCAGTCTTCACCTTCTCCTTCTCCTTCTTCTGTTTCTTCTGCTTCACCCTCCAGACTTCACCTTCTCCTTCTCTTTCTTCTGCTTCTTCTGATTCACCCTCCAGACTTCACCTTCTCCTTCTCCTTCTTCTGATTCTTCTGATTCACCCTCCAGACTTCACCTTCTCCTTCTCCTTCTTCTGCTTCTTCTGATTCACCCTCCTGACTTCACCTTCTCCTTCTCCTTCTTCTACTTCTTCTGATTCACCCTCCTGACTTCACCTTCTCCTTCTCCTGCTTCTACTTCTTCTGCTTCACCCTCCAGACTTCACCTTCTCCTTCTCCTTCTTCTACTTCTTCTGATTCACCCTCCAGACTTCACCTTCTCCTTCTCCTTCTTCTGCTTCTTCTGATTCACCCTCCAGACTTCACCTTCTCCTTCTCCTTATTCTGCTTCTTCTGATTCACCCTCCAGACTTCAACTTCTCCTTCTCCTTATTCTGCTTCTTCTGATTCACCCTCCAGACTTCACCTTCTCCTTCTCCTTCCTTTGCTTCTTCTGATTCACCCTCCAGACTTCACCTTCTCCTTCTCCTTCTTCTGATTCTTCTGATTCACCCTCCAGACTTCACCTTCTCCTTCTCCATCTTCTGCTTCTTCTGATTCACCCTCCTGACTTCACCTTCTCCTTCTCCTTCTTCTACTTCTTCTGATTCACCCTCCTGACTTCACCTTCTCCTTCTCCATCTTCTACTTCTTCTGCTTCACCCTCCAGACTTCAACTTCTCCTTCTCCTTCTTCTACTTCTTCTGATTCACCCTCCAGACTTCACCTTCTCCTTCTCCTTCTTCTGCTTCTTCTGATTCACCCTCCAGACTTCACCTTCTCCTTCTCCTTCTTCTGCTTCTTCTGATTCACCCTCCAGACTTCACCTTCTCCTTCTCCTTCTTCTACTTCTTCTGATTCACCCTCCAGACTTCACCTTCTCCTTCTCCTTCTTCTGCTTCTTCTGATTCACCCTCCAGACTTCACCTTCTCCTTCTCCTTCTTCTGCTTCTTCTGATTCACCCTCCAGACTTCACCTTCTCCTTCTCCTTCTTCTACTTCTTCTGATTCACCCTCCAGACTTCACCTTCTCCTTCTCCTTCTTCTGCTTCTTCTGATTCACCCTCCAGACTTCATCTTCTCCTTCTCCTTCTTCTCCTTCTTCTGATTCACCCTCCAGACTTCACCTTCTCCTTCTCCTTCTTCTACTTCTTCTGATTCACCCTCCAGACTTCACCTTCTCCTTCTCCTTCTTCTGCTTCTTCTGATTCACCCTCCAGACTTCACCTTCTCCTTCTCCTTCTTCTGCTTCTTCTGATTCACCCTCCAGACTTCACCTTCTCCTTCTCCTTCTTCTACTTCTTCTGATTCACCCTCCAGACTTCACCTTCTCCTTCTCCTTCTTCTGCTTCTTTTCATTCACCCTCCAGACTTCATCTTCTCCTTCTCCTTCTTCTCCTTCTTCTGATTCACCCTCCAGACTTCACCTTCTCCTTCTCCTTCTTCTACTTCTTCTGATTCACCCTCCAGACTTCATCTTCTCCTTCTCCTTCTTCTCCTTCTTCTGATTCACCCTCCAGACTTCACCTTCTCCTTCTCCTTCTTCTACTTCTTCTGATTCACCCTCCAGACTTCATCTTCTCCTTCTCCTTCTTCTACTTCTTCTGATTCACCCTCCAGACTTCACCTTCTCCTTCTCCTTCTTCTGCTTCTTCTGATTCACCCTCCAGACTTCACCTTCTCCTTCTCCTTATTCTGCTTCTTCTGATTCACCTCCAGACTTCACCTTCTCCTTCTCCTTCTTCTGCTTCTTCTGATTCACCCTCCAGACTTCACCTTCTCCTTCTCCTTCTTCTGCTTCTTCTGATTCACCCTCCAGACTACACCTTCTCCTTCTCCTTCTTCTACTTCTTCTGATTCACCCTCCAGACTTAACCTTCTCCTTCTCCTTCTTCTGCTTCTTCTGATTCACCCTCCAGACTTCACCTTCTCCTTCTCCTTCGTCTACTTCTTCTGATTCACCCTCCAGACGACACCTTCTCCTTCTCCTTCTTCTACTTCTTCTGATTCACCCTCCAGACTTCACCTTCTCCTTCTCCTTCTTCTGTTTCTTCTGATTCACCCTCCAGACTTCATCTTCTCCTTCTCCTTCTTCTACTTCTTCTGATTCACCCTCCAGACTTCACCTTCTCCTTCTCCTTCTTCTACTTCTTCTGATTCACCCTCCGGACTTCATCTTCTCCTTCTCCTTCTTCTGCTTCTTCTGATTCACCCTCCAGACTTCACCTTCTCCTTCTCCTTCTTCTGCTTCTTCTGATTCACCCTCCAGACTTCAACTTCTCCTTCTCCTTCTTCTACTTCTTCTGTTTCACCCTCCTGACTTCACCTTCTCCTTCTCCTTCTTCTACTACTTCTGATTCACCCTCCAGACTTCACCTTCTCCTTCTCCTTCTTCTACTTCTTCTGATTCACCCTCCAGACTTCATCTTCTCCTTCTCCTTCTTCTGCTTCTTCTGATTCACCCTCCAGACTTCACCTTCTCCTTCTCCTTCTTCGACTTCTTCTGATTCACCCTCCAGACTTCACCTTCTCCTTCTCCTTCTTCTACTTCTTCTGATTCACCCTCCAGTCTTCACCTTCTCCTTCTCCTTCTTCTGTTTCTTCTGCTTCACCCTCCAGACTTCACCTTCTCCTTCTCTTTCTTCTGCTTCTTCTGATTCACCCTCCAGACTTCACCTTCTCCTTCTCCTTCTTCTGATTCTTCTGATTCACCCTCCAGACTTCACCTTCTCCTTCTCCTTCTTCTGCTTCTTCTGATTCACCCTCCTGACTTCACCTTCTCCTTCTCCTTCTTCTACTTCTTCTGATTCACCCTCCTGACTTCACCTTCTCCTTCTCCTTCTTCTACTTCTTCTGCTTCACCCTCCAGACTTCACCTTCTCCTTCTCCTTCTTCTACTTCTTCTGATTCACCCTCCAGACTTCACCTTCTCCTTCTCCTTCTTCTGCTTCTTCTGATTCACCCTCCAGACTTCACCTTCTCCTTCTCCTTATTCTGCTTCTTCTGATTCACCCTCCAGACTTCAACTTCTCCTTCTCCTTATTCTGCTTCTTCTGATTCACCCTCCAGACTTCACCTTCTCCTTCTCCTTCCTTTGCTTCTTCTGATTCACCCTCCAGACTTCACCTTCTCCTTCTCCTTCTTCTGATTCTTCTGATTCACCCTCCAGACTTCACCTTCTCCTTCTCCATCTTCTGCTTCTTCTGATTCACCCTCCTGACTTCACCTTCTCCTTCTCCTTCTTCTACTTCTTCTGATTCACCCTCCTGACTTCACCTTCTCCTTCTCCATCTTCTACTTCTTCTGCTTCACCCTCCAGACTTCAACTTCTCCTTCTCCTTCTTCTACTTCTTCTGATTCACCCTCCAGACTTCACCTTCTCCTTCTCCTTCTTCTGCTTCTTCTGATTCACCCTCCAGACTTCACCTTCTCCTTCTCCTTCTTCTGCTTCTTCTGATTCACCCTCCAGACTTCACCTTCTCCTTCTCCTTCTTCTACTTCTTCTGATTCACCCTCCAGACTTCACCTTCTCCTTCTCCTTCTTCTGCTTCTTCTGATTCACCCTCCAGACTTCACCTTCTCCTTCTCCTTCTTCTGCTTCTTCTGATTCACCCTCCAGACTTCACCTTCTCCTTCTCCTTCTTCTACTTCTTCTGATTCACCCTCCAGACTTCACCTTCTCCTTCTCCTTCTTCTGCTTCTTCTGATTCACCCTCCAGACTTCATCTTCTCCTTCTCCTTCTTCTCCTTCTTCTGATTCACCCTCCAGACTTCACCTTCTCCTTCTCCTTCTTCTACTTCTTCTGATTCACCCTCCAGACTTCACCTTCTCCTTCTCCTTCTTCTGCTTCTTCTGATTCACCCTCCAGACTTCACCTTCTCCTTCTCCTTCTTCTGCTTCTTCTGATTCACCCTCCAGACTTCACCTTCTCCTTCTCCTTCTTCTACTTCTTCTGATTCACCCTCCAGACTTCACCTTCTCCTTCTCCTTCTTCTGCTTCTTTTCATTCACCCTCCAGACTTCATCTTCTCCTTCTCCTTCTTCTCCTTCTTCTGATTCACCCTCCAGACTTCACCTTCTCCTTCTCCTTCTTCTACTTCTTCTGATTCACCCTCCAGACTTCATCTTCTCCTTCTCCTTCTTCTCCTTCTTCTGATTCACCCTCCAGACTTCACCTTCTCCTTCTCCTTCTTCTACTTCTTCTGATTCACCCTCCAGACTTCATCTTCTCCTTCTCCTTCTTCTACTTCTTCTGATTCACCCTCCAGACTTCACCTTCTCCTTCTCCTTCTTCTGCTTCTTCTGATTCACCCTCCAGACTTCACCTTCTCCTTCTCCTTATTCTGCTTCTTCTGATTCACCTCCAGACTTCACCTTCTCCTTCTCCTTCTTCTGCTTCTTCTGATTCACCCTCCAGACTTCACCTTCTCCTTCTCCTTCTTCTGCTTCTTCTGATTCACCCTCCAGACTTCACCTTCTCCTTCTCCTTCTTCTACTTCTTCTGATTCACCCTCCAGACTTAACCTTCTCCTTCTCCTTCTTCTGCTTCTTCTGATTCACCCTCCAGACTTCACCTTCTCCTTCTCCTTCGTCTACTTCTTCTGATTCACCCTCCAGACGACACCTTCTCCTTCTCCTTCTTCTACTTCTTCTGATTCACCCTCCAGACTTCACCTTCTCCTTCTCCTTCTTCTGTTTCTTCTGATTCACCCTCCAGACTTCATCTTCTCCTTCTCCTTCTTCTACTTCTTCTGATTCACCCTCCAGACTTCACCTTCTCCTTCTCCTTCTTCTACTTCTTCTGATTCACCCTCCGGACTTCATCTTCTCCTTCTCCTTCTTCTGCTTCTTCTGATTCACCCTCCAGACTTCACCTTCTCCTTCTCCTTCTTCTGCTTCTTCTGATTCACCCTCCAGACTTCAACTTCTCCTTCTCCTTCTTCTACTTCTTCTGATTCACCCTCCAGACTTCACCTTCTCCTTCTCCTTCTTCTACTTCTTCTGATTCACCCTCCAGTCTTCACCTTCTCCTTCTCCTTCTTCTGTTTCTTCTGCTTCACCCTCCAGACTTCAACTTCTCCTTCTCTTTCTTCTGCATCTTCTGATTCACCCTCCAGACTTCACCTTCTCCTTCTCCTTCTTCTGATTCTTCTGATTCACCCTCCAGACTTCACCTTCTCCTTCTCCTTCTTCTGCTTCTTCTGTTTCACCCTCCTGACTTCACCTTCTCCTTCTCCTTCTTCTACTTCTTCTGATTCACCCTCCTGACTTCACCTTCTCCTTCTCCTTCTTCTACTTCTTCTGCTTCACCCTCCAGACTTCACCTTCTCCTTCTCCTTCTTCTACTTCTTCTGATTCACCCTCCAGACTTCACCTTCTCCTTCTCCTTCTTCTGCTTCTTCTGATTCACCCTCCAGACTTCACCTTCTCATTCTCCTTCTTCTCCTTCTTCTGCTGCGCCCTCCAGACTTCACCTTCTCCTTCTCCTTCTTCTGCTTCTTCTGCTTCACACTCCAGACTTCACCTTCTCCTTCTCCTTCTTCTGCTTCTTCTGCTGCGCCCTCCAGGCTTCACCTTCTCCTTCTCCTTCTTCTGCTTCTTCTGCTTCACCGTCCTGACTTCACCTTCTCCTTCTCCTTCTTCTACTTCTTCTGCTACACCCCCCTGACTTCACCTGCTCCTTCTCCTTCTTCTGCTTCTTCTGATTCACCCTCCTGACTTCACCTTCTCCTTCTCCTTCTTCTGCTTCTTCTGATTCACCCTCCAGACTTCACCTTCTCCTTCTCCTTCTTCTGCTTCTTCTGATTCACCCTCCAGACTTCACCTTCTCCTGCTCCTTCTTCTGCTTCTTCTGATTCACCCTCCAGACTTCACCTTCTCCTTCTCCTTCTTCTGCTTCTTCTGATTCACCCTCCAGACTTCACCTTCTCCTTCTCCTTCTTCTACTTCTTCTGATTCACCCTCCAGACTTCACCTTCTCCTTCTCCTTCTTCTACTTCTTCTGATTCACCCTCCAGTCTTCACCTTCTCCTTCTCCTTCTTCTGTTTCTTCTGCTTCACCCTCCAGACTTCACCTTCTCCTTCTCTTTCTTCTGCTTCTTCTGCTTCACCCTCCAGACTTCACCTTCTCCTTCTCCTTCTTCTGATTCTTCTGATTCACCCTCCAGACTTCACCTTCTCTATCTCCTTCTTCTGCTTCTTCTGATTCACCCTCCTGACTTCACCTTCTCCTTCTCCTTCTTCTACTTCTTCTGATTCACCCTCCTGACTTCACCTTCTCCTTCTCCTTCTTCTACTTCTTCAGCTTCACCCTCCAGACTTCACCTTCTCCTTCTCCTTCTTCTACTTCTTCTGATTCACCCTCCAGACTTCACCTTCTCCTTCTCCTTCTTCTGCTTCTTCTGATTCACCCTCCAGACTTCACCTTCTCCTTCTCCTTATTCTGCTTCTTCTGATTCACCCTCCAGACTTCACCTTCTCCTTCTCCTTCTTCTGCTTCTTCTGATTCACCCTCCAGACTTCACCTTCTCCTTCTCCTTCTTCTGCTTCTTCTGATTCACCCTCCAGACTTCACCTTCTCCTTCTCCTTCTTCTGCTTCTTCTGATTCACCCTCCAGACTTCACCTTCTCCTTCTCCTTCTTCTACTTCTTCTGATTCACCCTCCAGACTTCACTTTCTCCTTCTCCTTCTTCTGCTTCTTCTGATTCACCCTCCTGAATTCACCTTCTCCTTCTCCTTCTTCTACATCTTCTGATTCACCCTCCTGACTTCACCTTCTCCTTCTCCTTCTTCTACTTCTTCTGCTTCACCCTCCAGACTTCACCTTCTCCTTCTCCTTCTTCTACTTCTTCTGATTCACCCTCCAGACTTCACCTTCTCCTTCTCCTTCTTCTACTTCTTCTGATTCACCCTCCAGACTTCACCTTCTCCTTCTCCTTCTTCTACTTCTTCTGATTCACCCTCCAGACTTCACCTTCTACTTCTCCTTCTTCTGCTTCTTCTGATTCACCCTCCAGACTTCACCTTCTCCTTCTCCTTGTTCTGCTTCTTCTGAATCACCCTCCAGACTTCACCTTCTCCTTCTCCTTCTTCTGCTTCTTCTGATTCACCCTCCAGACATCACCTTCTCCTTCTCCTTCTTCTGCTTCTTCTGATTCACCCTCCAGACTTCACCTTCACCTTCTCCTTCTTCTACTTCTTCTGATTCACCCTCCAGACTTCACCTTCTCCATCTCCTTCTTCTGCTTCTTCTGATTCACCCTCCAGACTTCACCTTCTCCTTCTCCTTCGTCTACTTCTTCTGATTCACCCTCCAGACTTCACCTTCTCCTTCTCCTTCTTCTGCTTCTTCTGATTCACCCTCCAGACTTCACCTTCTCCTTCTCCTTCTTCTACTTCTTCTGATTCACCCTCCAGACTTCACCTTCTCCTTCTCCTTCTTCTGATTCTTCTGATTCACCCTCCAGACTTCACCTTCTCCTTCTCCTTCTTCTGCTTCTTCTGTTTCACCCTCCTGACTTCACCTTCTCCTTCTCCTTCTTCTACATCTTCTGATTCACCCTCCTGAATTCACCTTCTCCTTCTCCTTCTTCTACTTCTTCTGCTTCCCCCTCCAGACTTCACCTTCTCCTTCTCCTTCTTCTACTTCTTCTGATTCACCCTCCAGACTTCACCTTCTCCTTCTCCTTCTTCTGCTTCTTCTGATTCACCCTCCAGACATCACCTTCTCCTTCTCCTTATTCTGCTTCTTCTGAATCACCCTCCAGACTTCACCTTCTCCTTCTCCTTCTTCTACTTCTTCTGATTCACCCTCCAGACTTCACCTTCTCCTTCTCCTTCTTCTACTTCTTCTGATTCACCCTCCAGACTTCACCTTCTCCTTCTCCTTCTTCTACTTCTTCTGATTCACCCTCCAGACTTCACCTTCTCCTTCTCCTTCTTCTACTTCTTCTGATTCACCCTCCAGGCTTCACCTTCTCCTTCTCCTTCTTCTGCTTCTTCTGCTTCACCGTCCTGACTTCACCTTCTCCTTCTCCTTCTTCTACTTCTTCTGCTACACCCCCCTGACTTCACCTGCTCCTTCTCCTTCTTCTGCTTCTTCTGATTCACCCTCCTGACTTCACCTTCTCCTTCTCCTTCTTCTGCTTCTTCTGATTCACCCTCCAGACTTCACCTTCTCCTTCTCCTTCTTCTGCTTCTTCTGATTCACCCTCCAGACTTCACCTTCTCCTGCTCCTTCTTCTGCTTCTTCTGATTCACCCTCCAGACTTCACCTTCTCCTTCTCCTTCTTCTGCTTCTTCTGATTCACCCTCCAGACTTCACCTTCTCCTTCTCCTTCTTCTACTTCTTCTGATTCACCCTCCAGACTTCACCTTCTCCTTCTCCTTCTTCTACTTCTTCTGATTCACCCTCCAGTCTTCACCTTCTCCTTCTCCTCCTTCTGTTTCTTCTGCTTCACCCTCCAGACTTCACCTTCTCCTTCTCTTTCTTCTGCTTCTTCTGCTTCACCCTCCAGACTTCACCTTCTCCTTCTCCTTCTTCTGATTCTTCTGATTCACCCTCCAGACTTCACCTTCTCTATCTCCTTCTTCTGCTTCTTCTGATTCACCCTCCTGACTTCACCTTCTCCTTCTCCTTCTTCTACTTCTTCTGATTCACCCTCCTGACTTCACCTTCTCCTTCTCCTTCTTCTACTTCTTCAGCTTCACCCTCCAGACTTCACCTTCTCCTTCTCCTTCTTCTACTTCTTCTGATTCACCCTCCAAACTTCACCTTCTCCTTCTCCTTCTTCTGCTTCTTCTGATTCACCCTCCAGACTTCACCTTCTCCTTCTCCTTATTCTGCTTCTTCTGATTCACCCTCCAGACTTCACCTTCTCCTTCTCCTTCTTCCGCTTCTTCTGATTCACCCTCCAGACTTCACCTTCTCCTTCTCCTTCTTCTGCTTCTTCTGATTCACCCTCCAGACTTCACCTTCTCCTTCTCCTTCTTCTGCTTCTTCTGATTCACCCTCCAGACTTCACCTTCTCCTTCTCCTTCTTCTACTTCTTCTGATTCACCCTCCAGACTTCACTTTCTCCTTCTCCTTCTTCTGCTTCTTCTGATTCACCCTCCTGAATTCACCTTCTCCTTCTCCTTCTTCTACATCTTCTGATTCACCCTCCTGACTTCACCTTCTCCTTCTCCTTCTTCTACTTCTTCTGCTTCACCCTCCAGACTTCACCTTCTCCTTCTCCTTCTTCTACTTCTTCTGATTCACCCTCCAGACTTCACCTTCTCCTTCTCCTTCTTCTACTTCTTCTGATTCACCCTCCAGACTTCACCTTCTCCTTCTCCTTCTTCTACTTCTTCTGATTCACCCTCCAGACTTCACCTTCTACTTCTCCTTCTTCTGCTTCTTCTGATTCACCCTCCAGACTTCACCTTCTCCTTCTCCTTATTCTGCTTCTTCTGAATCACCCTCCAGACTTCACCTTCTCCTTCTCCTTCTTCTGCTTCTTCTGATTCACCCTCCAGACTTCACCTTCTCCTTCTCCTTCTTCTGCTTCTTCTGATTCACCCTCCAGACTTCACCTTCACCTTCTCCTTCTACTACTTCTTCTGATTCACCCTCCAGACTTCACCTTCTCCATCTCCTTCTTCTGCTTCTTCTGATTCACCCTCCAGACTTCACCTTCTCCTTCTCCTTCGTCTACTTCTTCTGATTCACCCTCCAGACTTCACCTTCTCCTTCTCCTTATTCTGCTTCTTCTGATTCACCCTCCAGACTTCACCTTCTCCTTCTCCTTCTTCCGCTTCTTCTGATTCACCCTCCAGACTTCACCTTCTCCTTCTCCTTCTTCTGCTTCTTCTGATTCACCCTCCAGACTTCACCTTCTCCTTCTCCTTCTTCTGCTTCTTCTGATTCACCCTCCAGACTTCACCTTCTCCTTCTCCTTCTTCTACTTCTTCTGATTCACCCTCCAGACTTCACTTTCTCCTTCTCCTTCTTCTGCTTCTTCTGATTCACCCTCCTGAATTCACCTTCTCCTTCTCCTTCTTCTACATCTTCTGATTCACCCTCCTGACTTCACCTTCTCCTTCTCCTTCTTCTACTTCTTCTGCTTCACCCTCCAGACTTCACCTTCTCCTTCTCCTTCTTCTACTTCTTCTGATTCACCCTCCAGACTTCACCTTCTCCTTCTCCTTCTTCTACTTCTTCTGATTCACCCTCCAGACTTCACCTTCTCCTTCTCCTTCTTCTACTTCTTCTGATTCACCCTCCAGACTTCACCTTCTACTTCTCCTTCTTCTGCTTCTTCTGATTCACCCTCCAGACTTCACCTTCTCCTTCTCCTTATTCTGCTTCTTCTGAATCACCCTCCAGACTTCACCTTCTCCTTCTCCTTCTTCTGCTTCTTCTGATTCACCCTCCAGACTTCACCTTCTCCTTCTCCTTCTTCTGCTTCTTCTGATTCACCCTCCAGACTTCACCTTCACCTTCTCCTTCTACTACTTCTTCTGATTCACCCTCCAGACTTCACCTTCTCCATCTCCTTCTTCTGCTTCTTCTGATTCACCCTCCAGACTTCACCTTCTCCTTCTCCTTCGTCTACTTCTTCTGATTCACCCTCCAGACTTCACCTTCTCCTTCTCCTTCTTCTGCTTCTTCTGATTCACCCTCCAGACTTCACCTTCTCCTTCTCCTTCTTCTACTTCTTCTGATTCACCCTCCAGACTTCACCTTCTCCTTCTCCTTCTTCTGATTCTTCTGATTCACCCTCCAGACTTCACCTTCTCCTTCTCCTTCTTCTGCTTCTTCTGATTCACCCTCCTGACTTCACCTTCTCCTTCTCCTTCTTCTACATCTTCTGATTCACCCTCCTGAATTCACCTTCTCCTTCTCCTTCTTCTACTTCTTCTGCTTCCCCCTCCAGACTTCACCTTCTCCTTCTCCTTCTTCTACTTCTTCTGATTCACCCTCCAGACTTCACCTTCTCCTTCTCCTTCTTCTGCTTCTTCTGATTCACCCTCCAGACATCACCTTCTCCTTCTCCTTATTCTGCTTCTTCTGAATCACCCTCCAGACTTCACCTTCTCCTTCTCCTTCTTCTACTTCTTCTGATTCACCCTCCAGACTTCACCTTCTCCTTCTCCTTCTTCTACTTCTTCTGATTCACCCTCCAGACTTCACCTTCTCCTTCTCCTTCTTCTACTTCTTCTGATTCACCCTCCAGACTTCACCTTCTCCTTCTCCTTCCTCTACTTCTTCTGATTCACCCTCCAGACTTCACCTTCTCCTTCTCCTTCTTCTACTTCTTCTGATTCACCCTCCAGACTTCACCTTCTCCTTCTCCTTCTTCTACTTCTTCTGATTCACCCTCCAGACTTCACCTTCTCCTTCTCCTTCTTCTACTTCTTCTGATTCACCCTCCAGACTTCACCTTCTCCTTCTCCTTCTTCTACTTCTTCTGATGCACCCTCCAGACTTCACCTTCTCCTTCTCCTTCTTCTGCTTCTTCTGATTCACCCTCCAGACATCACCTTCTCCTTCTCCTTATTCTGCTTCTTCTGAATCACCCTCCAGACTTCACCTTCTCCTTCTCCTTCTTCTGCTTCTTCTGATTCACCCTCCAGACTTCACCTTCTCCTTCTCCTTCTTCTACTTCTTCTGATTCACCCTCCAGACTTCACCTTCTCCATCTCCTTCTTCTGCTTCTTCTGATTCACCCTCCAGACTTCATCTTCTCCTTCTCCTTCGTCTACTTCTTCTGATTCACCCTCCAGACTACACCTTCTCCTTCTCCTTCTTCTACTTCTTCTGATTCACCCTCCAGACTTCACCTTCTCCTTCTCCTTCTTCTGATTCTTCTGATTCACCCTCCAGACTTCACCTTCTCTATCTCCTTCTTCTGCTTCTTCTGATTCACCCTCCTGACTTCACCTTCTCCTTCTCCTTCTTCTACTTCTTCTGATTCACCCTCCTGACTTCACCTTCTCCTTCTCCTTCTTCTACTTCTTCTGCTTCACCCTCCAGACTTCACCTTCTCCTTCTCCTTCTTCTACTTCTTCTGATTCACCCTCCAGACTTCACCTTCTCCTTCTCCTTCTTCTGCTTCTTCTGATTCACCCTCCAGACTTCACCTTCTCCTTCTCCTTATTCTGCTTCTTCTGATTCACCCTCCAGACTTCACCTTCTCCTTCTCCTTCTTCTGCTTCTTCTGATTCACCCTCCAGACTTCACCTTCTCCTTCTCCTTCTTCTGCTTCTTCTGATTCACCCTCCAGACTTCACCTTCTCCTTCTCCTTCTTCTGCTTCTTCTGATTCACCCTCCAGACTTCACCTTCTCCTTCTCCTTCTTCTACTTCTTCTGATTCACCCTCCAGACTTCACCTTCTCCTTCTCCTTCTTCTGCTTCTTATGATTCACCCTCTTGACTTCACCTTCTCCTTCTCCTTCTTCTACATCTTCTGATTCACCCTCCTGACTTCACCTTCTCCTTCTCCTTCTTCTACTTCTTCTGCTTCACCCTCCAGACTTCACCTTCTCCTTCTCCTTCTTCTACTTCTTCTGATTCACCCTCCAGACTTCACCTTCTCCTTCTCCTTCTTCTACTTCTTCTGATTCACCCTCCAGACTTCACCTTCTCCTTCTCCTTCTTCTACTTCTTCTGATTCACCCTCCAGACTTCACCTTCTCCTTCTCCTTCTTCTGCTTCTTCTGATTCACCCTCCAGACTTCACCTTCTCCTTCTCCTTATTCTGCTTCTTCTGAATCACCCTCCAGACTTCACCTTCTCCTTCTCCTTCTTCTGCTTCTTCTGATTCACCCTCCAGACTTCACCTTCTCCTTCTCCTTCTTCTGCTTCTTCTGATTCACACTCCAGACTTCACCTTCACCTTCTCCTTCTTCTACTTCTTCTGATTCACCCTCCAGACTTCACCTTCTCCATCTCCTTCTTCTGCCTCTTCTGATTCACCCTCCAGACTTCACCTTCTCCTTCTCCTTCGTCTGCTTCTTCTGATTCACCCTCCAGACTTCACCTTCTCCTTCTCCTTCTTCTGCTTCTTCTGATTCACCCTCCAGACTTCACCTTCTCCTTCTCCTTCTTCTACTTCTTCTGATTCACCCTCCAGACTTCACCTTCTCCTTCTCTTTCTTCTGCTTCTTCTGATTCACCCTCCAGACTTCACCTTCTCCTTCTCCTTCTTCTGATTCTTCTGATTCACCCTCCAGACTTCACCTTCTCCTTCTCCTTCTTCTGCTTCTTCTGATACACCCTCCTGACTTCACCTTCTCCTTCTCCTTCTTCTACATCTTCTGATTCACCCTCCTGACTTCACCTTCTCCTTCTCCTTCTTCTACTTCTTCTGCTTCACCCTCCAGACTTCACCTTCTCCTTCTCCTTCTTCTACTTCTTCTGATTCACCCTCCAGACTTCACCTTCTCCTTCTCCTTCTTCTACTTCTTCTGATTCACCCTCCAGACTTCACTTTCTCCTTCTCCTTCTTCTACTTCTTCTGATTCACCCTCCAGACTTCACCTTCTCCATCTCCTTCTTCTGCTTCTTCTGATTCACCCTCCAGACTTCACCTTCTCCTTCTCCTTCGTCTACTTCTTCTGATTCACCCTCCAGACTACACCTTCTCCTTCTCCTTCTTCTACTTCTTCTGATTCACCCTCCAGACTTCACCTTCTCCTTCTCCTTCTTCTGTTTCTTCTGATTCACCCTCCAGACTTCACCTTCTCCTTCTCCTTCTTCTACTACTTCTGATTCACCCTCCAGACTTCACCTTCTCCTTCTCCTTCTTCTACTTCTTCTGATTCACCCTCCAGACTTCATCTTCTCCTTCTCCTTCTTCTGCTTCTTCTGATTCACCCTCCAGACTTCACCTTCTCCTTCTCCTTCTTCTACTTCTTCTGATTCACCCTCCAGACTTCACCTTCTCCTTCTCCTTCTTCTACTTCTTCTGATTCACCCTCCAGTCTTCACCTTCTCCTTCTCCTTCTTCTGTTTCTTCTGCTTCACCCTCCAGACTTCACCTTCTCCTTCTCTTTCTTCTGCTTCTTCTGATTCACCCTCCAGACTTCACCTTCTCCTTCTCCTTCTTCTGATTCTTCTGATTCACCCTCCAGACTTCACCTTCTCCTTCTCCTTCTTCTGCTTCTTCTGATTCACCCTCCTGACTTCACCTTCTCCTTCTCCTTCTTCTACTTCTTCTGATTCACCCTCCTGACTTCACCTTCTCCTTCTCCTTCTTGTACTTCTTCTGCTTCACCCTCCAGACTTCACCTTCTCCTTCTCCTTCTTCTACTTCTTCTGATTCACCCTCCAGACTTCACCTTCTCCTTCTCCTTCTTCTGCTTCTTCTGATTCACCCTCCAGACTTCACCTTCTCCTTCTCCTTATTCTGCTTCTTCTGATTCACCCTCCAGACTTCAACTTCTCCTTCTCCTTATTCTGCTTCTTCTGATTCACCCTCCAGACTTCACCTTCTCCTTCTCCTTCCTTTGCTTCTTCTGATTCACCCTCCAGACCTCACCTTCTCCTTCTCCTTCTTCTGATTCTTCTGATTCACCCTCCAGACTTCACCTTCTCCTTCTCCATCTTCTGCTTCTTCTGATTCACCCTCCTGACTTCACCTTCTCCTTATCCTTCTTCTACTTCTTCTGATTCACCCTCCTGACTTCACCTTCTCCTTCTTCATCTTCTACTTCTTCTGCTTCACCCTCCAGACTTCAACTTCTCCTTCTCCTTCTTCTACTTCTTCTGATTCACCCTCCAGACTTCACCTTCTCCTTCTCCTTCTTCTGCTTCTTCTGATTCACCCTCCAGACTTCACCTTCTCCTTCTCCTTCTTCTGCTTCTTCTGATTCACCCTCCAGACTTCACCTTCTCCTTCTCCTTCTTCTACTTCTTCTGATTCACCCTCCAGACTTCACCTTCTCCTTCTCCTTCTTCTGCTTCTTCTGATTCACCCTCCAGACTTCACCTTCTCCTTCTCCTTCGTCTCCTTCTTCTGATTCACCCTCCAGACTACACCTTCTCCTTCTCCTTCTTCTACTTCTTCTGATTCACCCTCCAGACTTCACCTTCTCCTTCTCATTCTTCTGTTTCTTCTGATTCACCCTCCAGACTTCATCTTCTCCTTCTCCTTCTTCTACTTCTTCTGATTCACCCTCCAGACTTCACCTTCTCCTTCTCCTTCTTCTACTTCTTCTGATTCACCCTCCAGACTTCATCTTCTATTTCTCCTTCTTCTACTTCTTCTGATTCACCCTCCAGACTTCACCTTCTCCTTCTCCTTCTTCTGCTTCTTCTGATTCACCCTCCAGACTTCACCTTCTCCTTCTCCTTATTCTGCTTCTTCTGATTCACCCTCCAGACTTCACCTTCTCCTTCTCCTTCTTCTACTTCTTCTGATTCACCCTCCAGACTTCACCTTCTCCTTCTCCTTCTTCTGCTTCTTCTGATTCACCCTCCAGACTTCATCTTCTCCTTCTCCTTCGTCTACTTCTTCTGATTCACCCTCCAGACTACACCTTCTCCTTCTCCTTCTTCTACTTCTTCTGATTCACCCTCCAGACTTCACCTTCTCCTTCTCCTTCTTCTGTTTCTTCTGATTCACCCTCCAGACTTCATCTTCTCCTTCTCCTTCTTCTCCTTCTTCTGATTCACCCTCCAGACTTCACCTTCTCCTTCTTCTTCTTCTACTTCTTCTGATTCACCCTCCAGACTTCATCTTCTCCTTCTCCTTCTTCTACTTCTTCTGATTCACGCTCCAGACTTCACCTTCTCCTTCTCCTTCTTCTGCTTCTTCTGATTCACCCTCCAGACTTCACCTTCTCCTTCTCCTTATTCTGCTTCTTCTGATTCACCTCCAGACTTCACCTTCTCCTTCTCCTTCTTCTGCTTCTTCTGATTCACCCTCCAGACTTCACCTTCTCCTTCATCTTCTTCTGCTTCTTCTGATTCACCCTCCAGACTTCACCTTCTCCTTCTCCTTCTTCTACTTCTTCTGATTCACCCTCCAGACTTAAACTTCTCCTTCTCCTTCTTCTGCTTCTTCTGATTCACCCTCCAGACTTCACCTTCTCCTTCTCCTTCGTCTACTTCTTCTGATTCACCCTCCAGACGACACCTTCTCCTTCTCCTTCTTCTACTTCTTCTGATTCACCCTCCAGACTTCACCTTCTCCTTCTCCTTCTTCTGTTTCTTCTGATTCACCCTCCAGACTTCATCTTCTCCGTCTCCTTCTTCGACTTCTTCTGATTCACCCTCCAGACTTCACCTTCTCCTTCTCCTTCTTCTACTTCTTCTGATTCACCCTCCGGACTTCATCTTCTCCTTCTCCTTCTTCTGCTTCTTCTGATTCACCCTCCAGACTTTACCTTCTCCTTCTCCTTCTTCTGCTTCTTCTGATTCACCCTCCAGACTTCAACTTCTCCTTCTCCTTCTTCTACTTCTTCTGATTCACCCTCCAGACTTCACCTTCTCCTTCTCCTTCTTCTACTTCTTCTGATTCACCCTCCAGTCTTCACCTTCGACTTCTCCTTCTTCTGTTTCTTCTGCTTCACCCTCCAGACTTCACCTTCTCCTTCTCTTTCTTCTGCTTCTTCTGATTCACCCTCCAGACTTCACCTTCTCCTTCTCCTTCTTCTGATTCTTCTGATTCACCCTCCAGACTTCACCTTCTCCTTCTCCTTCTTCTGCTTCTTCTGATTCACCCTCCTGACTTCACCTTCTACTTCTGCTTCTTCTACTTCTTCTGATTCACCCTCCTGACTTCACCTTCTCCTTCTCCTTCTTCTACTTCTTCTGCTTCACCCTCCAGACTTCACCTTCTCCTTCTCCTTCTTCTACTTCTTCTGATTCACCCTCCAGACTTCACCTTCTCCTTCTCCTTCTTCTGCTTCTTCTGATTCACCCTCCAGACTTCACCTTCTCATTCTCCTTCTTCTCCTTCTTCTGCTGCGCCCTCCAGACTTCACCTTCTCCTTCTCCTTCTTCTGCTTCTTCTGCTTCACACTCCAGACTTCACCTTCTCCTTCTCCTTCTTCTGCTTCTTCTGCTGCGCCCTCCAGGCTTCACCTTCTCCTTCTCCTTCTTCTGCTTCTTCTGCTTCACCGTCCTGACTTCACCTTCTCCTTCTCCTTCTTCTACTTCTTCTGATTCACCCTCCAGACTTCACCTTCTCCTTCTCCTTCTTCTGCTTCTTCTGATTCACCCTCCAGACTTCACCTTCTCATTCTCCTTCTTCTCCTTCTTCTGCTGCGCCCTCCAGACTTCACCTTCTCCTTCTCCTTCTTCTGCTTCTTCTGCTTCACACTCCAGACTTCACCTTCTCCTTCTCCTTCTTCTGCTTCTTCTGCTGCGCCCTCCAGGCTTCACCTTCTCCTTCTCCTTCTTCTGCTTCTTCTGCTTCACCGTCCTGACTTCACCTTCTCCTTCTCCTTCTTCTACTTCTTCTGCTACACCCCCCTGACCTCACCTGCTCCTTCTCCTTCTTCTGCTTCTTCTGATTCACCCTCCTGACTTCACCTTCTCCTTCTCCTTCTTCTGCTTCTTCTGATTCACCCTCCAGACTTCACCTTCTCCTTCTCCTTCTTCTGCTTCTTCTGATTCACCCTCCAGACTTCACCTTCTCCTTCTCCTTCTTCTGCTTCTTCTGATTCACCCTCCAGACTTCACCTTCTCCTTCTCCTTCTTCTGCTTCTTCTGATTCACCCTCCAGACTTCACCTTCTCCTTCTCCTTCTTCTACTTCTTCTGATTCACCCTCCAGACTTCACCTTCTCCTTCTCCTTCTTCTACTTCTTCTGATTCACCCTCCAGTCTTCACCTTCTCCTTCTCCTTCTTCTGTTTCTTCTGCTTCACCCTCCAGACTTCACCTTCTCCTTCTCTTTCTTCTGCTTCTTCTGCTTCACGTTCCAGACTTCACCTTCTCCTTCTCCTTCTTCTGATTCTTCTGATTCACCCTCCAGACTTCACCTTCTCTATCTCCTTCTTCTGCTTCTTCTGATTCACCCTCCTGACTTCACCTTCTCCTTCTCCTTCTTCTACTTCTTCTGATTCACCCTCCTGACTTCACCTTCTCCTTCTCCTTCTTCTACTTCTTCAGCTTCACCCTCCAGACTTCACCTTCTCCTTCTCCTGCTTCTACTTCTTCTGATTCACCCTCCAGACTTCACCTTCTCCTTCTCCTTCTTCTGCTTCTTCTGATTCACCCTCCAGACTTCACCTTCTCCTTCTCCTTATTCTGCTTCTTCTGATTCACCCTCCAGACTTCACCTTCTCCTTCTCCTTCTTCTGCTTCTTCTGATTCACCCTCCAGACTTCACCTTCTCCTTCTCCTTCTTCTGCTTCTTCTGATTCACCCTCCAGACTTCACCTTCTCCTTCTCCTTCTTCTGCTTCTTCTGATTCACCCTCCAGACTTCACCTTCTGCTTCTCCTTCTTCTACTTCTTCTGATTCACCCTCCAGACTTCACCTTCTCCTTCTCCTTCTTCTGCTTCTTCTGATTCACCCTCCTGACTTCACCTTCTCCTTCTCCTTCTTCTACATCTTCTGATTCACCCTCCTCACTTCACCTTCTCCTTCTCCTTCTTCTACTTCTTCTGCTTCACCCTCCAGACTTCACCTTCTCCTTCTCCTTCTTCTACTTCTTCTGATTCACCTTCCAGACTTCACCTTCTCCTTCTCCTTCTTCTACTTCTTCTGATTCACCCTCCAGACTTCACCTTCTCCTTCTCCTTCTTCTACTTCTTCTGATTCACCCTCCAGACTTCACCTTCTACTTCTCCTTCTTCTGCTTCTTCTGATTCACCCTCCAGACTTCACCTTCTCCTTCTCCTTATTCTGCTTCTTCTGAATCACCCTCCAGACTTCACCTTCTCCTTCTCCTTCTTCTGCTTCTTCTGATTCACCCTCCAGACTTCACCTTCTCCTTCTCCTTCTTCTGCTTCTTCTGATTCACCCTCCAGACTTCACCTTCACCTTCTCCTTCTTCTAATTCTTCTGATTCACCCTCCAGACTTCACCTTCTCCATCTCCTTCTTCTGCTTCTTCTGATTCACCCTCCAGACTTCACCTTCTCCTTCTCCTTCGTCTACTTCTTCTGATTCACCCTCCAGACTTCACCTTCTCCTTCTCCTTCTTCTGCTTCTTCTGATTCACCCTCCAGACTTCACCTTCTCCTTCTCCTTCTTCTACTTCTTCTGATTCACCCTCCAGACTTCACCTTCTCCTTCTCCTTCTTCTGATTCTTCTGATTCACCCTCCAGACTTCACCTTCTCCTTCTCCTTCTTCTGCTTCTTCTGATTCACCCTCCTGACTTCACCTTCTCCTTCTCCTTCTGCTACATCTTCTGATTCACCCTCCTGACTTCACCTTCTCCTTCTCCTTCTTCTACTTCTTCTGCTTCCCCCTCCAGACTTCACCTTCTCCTTCTCCTTCTTCTACTTCTTCTGATTCACCCTCCAGACTTCACCTTCTCCTTCTCCTTCTTCTACTTCTTCTGATTCACCCTCCAGACTTCACCTTCTCCTTCTCCTTCTTCTACTTCTTCTGATTCACCCTCCAGACTTCACCTTCTCCTTCTCCTTCTTCTGCTTCTTCTGATTCACCCTCCAGACATCACCTTCTCCTTCTCCTTATTCTGCTTCTTCTGAATCACCCTCCAGACTTCACCTTCTCCTTCTCCTTCTTCTGCTTCTTCTGATTCACCCTCCAGACTTCACCTTCTCCTTCTCCTTCTTCTACTTCTTCTGATTCACCCTCCAGACTTCACCTTCTCCATCTCCTTCTTCTGCTTCTTCTGATTCACCCTCCAGACTTCACCTTCTCCTTCTCCTTCGTCTACTTCTTCTGATTCACCCTCCAGACTACACCTTCTCCTTCTCCTTCTTCTACTTCTTCTGATTCACCCTCCAGACTTCACCTTCTCCTTCTCCTTCTTCTGATTCTTCTGATTCACCCTCCAGACTTCACCTTCTCCTTCTCCATCTTCTGCTTCTTCTGATTCACCCTCCTTACTTCACCTTCTCCTTCTCCTTCTTCTACTTCTTCTGATTCACCCTCCTGACTTCACCTTCTCCTTCTCCATCTTCTACTTCTTCTGCTTCACCCTCCAGACTTCAACTTCTCCTTCTCCTTCTTCTACTTCTTCTGATTCACCCTCCAGACTTCACCTTCTCCTTCTCCTTCTTCTGCTTCTTCTGATTCACCCTCCAGACTTCACCTTCTCCTTCTCCTTCTTCTACTTCTTCTGATTCACCCTCCAGACTTCACCTTCTCCTTCTCCTTCTTCTGCTTCTTCTGATTCACCCTCCAGACTTCACCTTCTCCTTCTCCTTCTTCTGCTTCTTCTGATTCACCCTCCAGACTTCACCTTCTCCTTCTCCTTCTTCTACTTCTTCTGATTCACCCTCCAGACTTCACCTTCTCCTTCTCCTTCTTCTGCTTCTTCTGATTCACCCTCCAGACTTCATCTTCTCCTTCTCCTTCTTCTCCTTCTTCTGATTCACCCTCCAGACTTCACCTTCTCCTTCTCCTTCTTCTACTTCTTCTGATTCACCCTCCAGACTTCACCTTCTCCTTCTCCTTCTTCTGCTTCTTCTGATTCACCCTCCAGACTTCACCTTCTCCTTCTCCTTCTTCTGCTTCTTCTGATTCACCCTCCAGACTTCACCTTCTCCTTCTCCATCTTCTGCTTCTTCTGATTCACCCTCCTTACTTCACCTTCTCCTTCTCCTTCTTCTACTTCTTCTGATTCACCCTCCTGACTTCACCTTCTCCTTCTCCATCTTCTACTTCTTCTGCTTCACCCTCCAGACTTCAACTTCTCCTTCTCCTTCTTCTACTTCTTCTGATTCACCCTCCAGACTTCACCTTCTCCTTCTCCTTCTTCTGCTTCTTCTGATTCACCCTCCAGACTTCACCTTCTCCTTCTCCTTCTTCTACTTCTTCTGATTCACCCTCCAGACTTCACCTTCTCCTTCTCCTTCTTCTGCTTCTTCTGATTCACCCTCCAGACTTCACCTTCTCCTTCTCCTTCTTCTGCTTCTTCTGATTCACCCTCCAGACTTCACCTTCTCCTTCTCCTTCTTCTACTTCTTCTGATTCACCCTCCAGACTTCACCTTCTCCTTCTCCTTCTTCTGCTTCTTCTGCTTCACCGTCCTGACTTCACCTTCTCCTTCTCCTTCTTCTACTTCTTCTGCTACACCCCCCTGACCTCACCTGCACCTTCTCCTTCTTCTGCTTCTTCTGATTCACCCTCCTGACTTCACCTTCTCCTTCTCCTTCTTCTGCTTCTTCTGATTCACCCTCCAGACTTCACCTTCTCCTTCTCCTTCTTCTGCTTCTTCTGATTCACCCTCCAGACTTCACCTTCTCCTTCTCCTTCTTCTGCTTCTTCTGATTCACCCTCCAGACTTCACCTTCTCCTTCTCCTTCTTCTGCTTCTTCTGATTCACCCTCCAGACTTCACCTTCTCCTTCTCCTTCTTCTACTTCTTCTGATTCACCCTCCAGACTTCACCTTCTCCTTCTCCTTCTTCTACTTCTTCTGATTCACCCTCCAGTCTTCACCTTCTCCTTCTTCTTCTGTTTCTTCTGCTTCACCCTCCAGACTTCACCTTCTCCTTCTCCTTCTTCTACTTCTTCTGATTCACCTTCCAGACTTCACCTTCTCCTTCTCCTTCTTCTACTTCTTCTGATTCACCCTCCAGACTTCACCTTCTCCTTCTCCTTCTTCTACTTCTTCTGATTCACCCTCCAGACTTCACCTTCTACTTCTCCTTCTTCTGCTTCTTCTGATTCACCTTCCAGACTTCACCTTCTCCTTCTCCTTATTCTGCTTCTTCTGAATCACCCTCCAGACTTCACCTTCTCCTTCTCCTTCTTCTGCTTCTTCTGATTCACCCTCCAGACTTCACCTTCTCCTTCTCCTTCTTCTGCTTCTTCTGATTCACCCTCCAGACTTCACCTTCACCTTCTCCTTCTTCTAATTCTTCTGATTCACCCTCCAGACTTCACCTTCTCCATCTCCTTCTTCTGCTTCTTCTGATTCACCCTCCAGACTTCACCTTCTCCTTCTCCTTCGTCTACTTCTTCTGATTCACCCTCCAGACTTCACCTTCTCCTTCTCCTTCTTCTGCTTCTTCTGATTCACCCTCCAGACTTCACCTTCTCCTTCTCCTTCTTCTACTTCTTCTGATTCACCCTCCAGACTTCACCTTCTCCTTCTCCTTCTTCTGATTCTTCTGATTCACCCTCCAGACTTCACCTTCTCCTTCTCCTTCTTCTGCTTCTTCTGATTCACCCTCCTGACTTCACCTTCTCCTTCTCCTTCTGCTACATCTTCTGATTCACCCTCCTGACTTCACCTTCTCCTTCTCCTTCTTCTACTTCTTCTGCTTCCCCCTCCAGACTTCACCTTCTCCTTCTCCTTCTTCTACTTCTTCTGATTCACCCTCCAGACTTCACCTTCTCCTTCTCCTTCTTCTACTTCTTCTGATTCACCCTCCAGACTTCACCTTCTCCTTCTCCTTCTTCTACTTCTTCTGATTCACCCTCCAGACTTCACCTTCTCCTTCTCCTTCTTCTGCTTCTTCTGATTCACCCTCCAGACATCACCTTCTCCTTCTCCTTATTCTGCTTCTTCTGAATCACCCTCCAGACTTCACCTTCTCCTTCTCCTTCTTCTGCTTCTTCTGATTCACCCTCCAGACTTCACCTTCTCCTTCTCCTTCTTCTACTTCTTCTGATTCACCCTCCAGACTTCACCTTCTCCATCTCCTTCTTCTGCTTCTTCTGATTCACCCTCCAGACTTCACCTTCTCCTTCTCCTTCGTCTACTTCTTCTGATTCACCCTCCAGACTACACCTTCTCCTTCTCCTTCTTCTACTTCTTCTGATTCACCCTCCAGACTTCACCTTCTCCTTCTCCTTCTTCTGATTCTTCTGATTCACCCTCCAGAATTCACCTTCTCCTTCTCCATCTTCTGCTTCTTCTGATTCACCCTCCTTACTTCACCTTCTCCTTCTCCTTCTTCTACTTCTTCTGATTCACCCTCCTGACTTCACCTTCTCCTTCTCCATCTTCTACTTCTTCTGCTTCACCCTCCAGACTTCAACTTCTCCTTCTCCTTCTTCTACTTCTTCTGATTCACCCTCCAGACTTCACCTTCTCCTTCTCCTTCTTCTGCTTCTTCTGATTCACCCTCCAGACTTCACCTTCTCCTTCTCCTTCTTCTACTTCTTCTGATTCACCCTCCAGACTTCACCTTCTCCTTCTCCTTCTTCTGCTTCTTCTGATTCACCCTCCAGACTTCACCTTCTCCTTCTCCTTCTTCTGCTTCTTCTGATTCACCCTCCAGACTTCACCTTCTCCTTCTCCTTCTTCTACTTCTTCTGATTCACCCTCCAGACTTCACCTTCTCCTTCTCCTTCTTCTGCTTCTTCTGATTCACCCTCCAGACTTCATCTTCTCCTTCTCCTTCTTCTCCTTCTTCTGATTCACCCTCCAGACTTCACCTTCTCCTTCTCCTTCTTCTACTTCTTCTGATTCACCCTCCAGACTTCACCTTCTCCTTCTCCTTCTTCTGCTTCTTCTGATTCACCCTCCAGACTTCACCTTCTCCTTCTCCTTCTTCTGCTTCTTCTGATTCACCCTCCAGACTTCACCTTCTCCTTCTCCATCTTCTGCTTCTTCTGATTCACCCTCCTTACTTCACCTTCTCCTTCTCCTTCTTCTACTTCTTCTGATTCACCCTCCTGACTTCACCTTCTCCTTCTCCATCTTCTACTTCTTCTGCTTCACCCTCCAGACTTCAACTTCTCCTTCTCCTTCTTCTACTTCTTCTGATTCACCCTCCAGACTTCACCTTCTCCTTCTCCTTCTTCTGCTTCTTCTGATTCACCCTCCAGACTTCACCTTCTCCTTCTCCTTCTTCTACTTCTTCTGATTCACCCTCCAGACTTCACCTTCTCCTTCTCCTTCTTCTGCTTCTTCTGATTCACCCTCCAGACTTCACCTTCTCCTTCTCCTTCTTCTGCTTCTTCTGATTCACCCTCCAGACTTCACCTTCTCCTTCTCCTTCTTCTACTTCTTCTGATTCACCCTCCAGACTTCACCTTCTCCTTCTCCTTCTTCTGCTTCTTCTGCTTCACCGTCCTGACTTCACCTTCTCCTTCTCCTTCTTCTACTTCTTCTGCTACACCCCCCTGACCTCACCTGCACCTTCTCCTTCTTCTGCTTCTTCTGATTCACCCTCCTGACTTCACCTTCTCCTTCTCCTTCTTCTGCTTCTTCTGATTCACCCTCCAGACTTCACCTTCTCCTTCTCCTTCTTCTGCTTCTTCTGATTCACCCTCCAGACTTCACCTTCTCCTTCTCCTTCTTCTGCTTCTTCTGATTCACCCTCCAGACTTCACCTTCTCCTTCTCCTTCTTCTGCTTCTTCTGATTCACCCTCCAGACTTCACCTTCTCCTTCTCCTTCTTCTACTTCTTCTGATTCACCCTCCAGACTTCACCTTCTCCTTCTCCTTCTTCTACTTCTTCTGATTCACCCTCCAATCTTCACCTTCTCCTTCTCCTTCTTCTGTTTCTTCTGCTTCACCCTCCAGACTTCACCTTCTCCTTCTCTTTCTTCTGCTTCTTCTGCTTCACCCTCCAGACTTCACCTTCTCCTTCTCCTTCTTCTGATTCTTCTGATTCACCCTCCAGACTTCACCTTCTCTATCTCCTTCTTCTGCTTCTTCTGATTCACCCTCCTGACTTCACCTTCTCCTTCTCCTTCTTCTACTTCTTCTGATTCACCCTCCTGACTTCACCTTCTCCTTCTCCTTCTTCTACTTCTTCAGCTTCACCCTTTGACTTCACCTTCTCCTTCTCCTTCTTCTACTTCTTCTGATTCACCCTCCAGACTTCACCTTCTCCTTCTCCTTCTTCTGCTTCTTCTGATTCACCCTCCAGACTTCACCTTCTCCTTCTCCTTATTCTGCTTCTTCTGATTCACCCTCCAGACTTCACCTTCTCCTTCTCCTTCTTCTGCTTCTTCTGATTCACCCTCCAGACTTCACCTTCTCCTTCTCCTTCTTCTGCTTCACCCTCCAGACTTCACCTTCTCCTTCTCCTTCTTCTGCTTCTTCTGATTCACCCTCCAGACTTCACCTTCTCCTTCTCCTTCTTCTACTTCTTCTGATTCACCCTCCAGACTTCACCTTCTCCTTCTCCTTCTTCTGCTTCTTCTGATTCACCCACCTGACTTCACCTTCTCCTTCTCCTTCTTCTACATCTTCTGATTCACCCTCCTGACTTCACCTTCTCCTTCTCCTTCTTCTACTTCTTCTGCTTCACCCTCCAGACTTCACCTTCTCCTTCTCCTTCTTCTACTTCTTCTGATTCACCTTCCAGACTTCACCTTCTCCTTCTCCTTCTTCTACTTCTTCTGATTCACCCTCCAGACTTCACCTTCTCCTTCTCCTTCTTCTACTTCTTCTGATTCACCCTCCAGACTTCACCTTCTACTTCTCCTTCTTCTGCTTCTTCTGATTCACCCTCCAGACTTCACCTTCTCCTTCTCCTTATTCTGCTTCTTCTGAATCACCCTCCAGACTTCACCTTCTCCTTCTCCTTCTTCTGCTTCTTCTGATTCACCCTCCAGACTTCACCTTCTCCTTCTCCTTCTTCTGCTTCTTCTGATTCACCCTCCAGACTTCACCTTCACCTTCTCCTTCTTCTAATTCTTCTGATTCACCCTCCAGACTTCACCTTCTCCATCTCCTTCTTCTGCTTCTTCTGATTCACCCTCCAGACTTCACCTTCTCCTTCTCCTTCGTCTACTTCTTCTGATTCACCCTCCAGACTTCACCTTCTCCTTCTCCTTCTTCTGCTTCTTCTGATTCACCCTCCAGACTTCACCTTCTCCTTCTCCTTCTTCTACTTCTTCTGATTCACCCTCCAGACTTCACCTTCTCCTTCTCCTTCTTCTGATTCTTCTGATTCACCCTCCAGACGTCACCTTCTCCTTCTCCTTCTTCTGCTTCTTCTGATTCACCCTCCTGACTTCACCTTCTCCTTCTCCTTCTGCTACATCTTCTGATTCACCCTCCTGACTTCACCTTCTCCTTCTCCTTCTTCTACTTCTTCTGCTTCCCCCTCCAGACTTCACCTTCTCCTTCTCCTTCTTCTACTTCTTCTGATTCACCCTCCAGACTTCACCTTCTCCTTCTCCTTCTTCTACTTCTTCTGATTCACCCTCCAGACTTCACCTTCTCCTTCTCCTTCTTCTACTTCTTCTGATTCACCCTCCAGACTTCACCTTCTCCTTCTCCTTCTTCTGCTTCTTCTGATTCACCCTCCAGACATCACCTTCTCCTTCTCCTTATTCTGCTTCTTCTGAATCACCCTCCAGACTTCACCTTCTCCTTCTCCTTCTTCTGCTTCTTCTGATTCACCCTCCAGACTTCACCTTCTCCTTCTCCTTCTTCTACTTCTTCTGATTCACCCTCCAGACTTCACCTTCTCCATCTCCTTCTTCTGCTTCTTCTGATTCACCCTCCAGACTTCACCTTCTCCTTCTCCTTCGTCTACTTCTTCTGATTCACCCTCCAGACTACACCTTCTCCTTCTCCTTCTTCTACTTCTTCTGATTCACCCTCCAGACTTCACCTTCTCCTTCTCCTTCTTCTGATTCTTCTGATTCACCCTCCAGACTTCACCTTCTCCTTCTCCATCTTCTGCTTCTTCTGATTCACCCTCCTTACTTCACCTTCTCCTTCTCCTTCTTCTACTTCTTCTGATTCACCCTCCTGACTTCACCTTCTCCTTCTCCATCTTCTACTTCTTCTGCTTCACCCTCCAGACTTCAACTTCTCCTTCTCCTTCTTCTACTTCTTCTGATTCACCCTCCAGACTTCACCTTCTCCTTCTCCTTCTTCTGCTTCTTCTGATTCACCCTCCAGACTTCACCTTCTCCTTCTCCTTCTTCTACTTCTTCTGATTCACCCTCCAGACTTCACCTTCTCCTTCTCCTTCTTCTGCTTCTTCTGATTCACCCTCCAGACTTCACCTTCTCCTTCTCCTTCTTCTGCTTCTTCTGATTCACCCTCCAGACTTCACCTTCTCCTTCTCCTTCTTCTACTTCTTCTGATTCACCCTCCAGACTTCACCTTCTCCTTCTCCTTCTTCTGCTTCTTCTGATTCACCCTCCAGACTTCATCTTCTCCTTCTCCTTCTTCTCCTTCTTCTGATTCACCCTCCAGACTTCACCTTCTCCTTCTCCTTCTTCTACTTCTTCTGATTCACCCTCCAGACTTCACCTTCTCCTTCTCCTTCTTCTGCTTCTTCTGATTCACCCTCCAGACTTCACCTTCTCCTTCTCCTTCTTCTGCTTCTTCTGATTCACCCTCCAGACTTCACCTTCTCCTTCTCCTTCTTCTACTTCTTCTGATTCACCCTCCAGACTTCACCTTCTCCTTCTCCTTCTTCTGCTTCTTCTGATTCACCCTCCAGACTTCATCTTCTCCTTCTCCTTCTTCTCCTTCTTCTGATTCACCCTCCAGACTTCACCTTCTCCTTCTCCTTCTTCTACTTCTTCTGATTCACCCTCCAGACTTCACCTTCTCCTTCTCCTTCTTCTGCTTCTTCTGATTCACCCTCCAGACTTCACCTTCTCCTTCTCCTTATTCTGCTTCTTCTGATTCACCTCCAGACTTCACCTTCTACTTCTCCTTCTTCTGCTTCTTCTGATTCACCCTCCAGACTTCACCTTCTCCTTCTCCTTCTTCTGCTTCTTCTGATTCACCCTCCAGACTTCACCTTCTCCTTCTCCTTCTTCTACTTCTTCTGATTCACCCTCCAGACTTAACCTTCTCCTTCTCCTTCTTCTGCTTCTTCTGATTCACCCTCCAGACTTCACCTTCTCCTTCTCCTTCGTCTACTTCTTCTGATTCACCCTCCAGACGACACCTTCTCCTTCTCCTTCTTCTACTTCTTCTGATTCACCCTCCAGACTTCACCTTCTCCTTCTCCTTCTTCTGTTTCTTCTGATTCACCCTCCAGACTTCATCTTCTCCTTCTCCTTCTTCTACTTCTTCTGATTCACCCTCCAGACTTCACCTTCTCCTTCTCCTTCTTCTACTTCTTCTGATTCACCCTCCGGACTTCATCTTCTCCTTCTCCTTCTTCTGCTTCTTCTGATTCACCCTCCAGACTTCACCTTCTCCTTCTCCTTCTTCTGCTTCTTCTGATTCACCCTCCAGACTTCAACTTCTCCTTCTCCTTCTTCTACTTCTTCTGATTCACCCTCCAGACTTCACCTTCTCCTTCTCCTTCTTCTACTTCTTCTGATTCACCCTCCAGTCTTCACCTTCTCCTTCTCCTTCTTCTGTTTCTTCTGCTTCACCCTCCAGACTTCAACTTCTCCTTCTCTTTCTTCTGCTTCTTCTGATTCACCCTCCAGACTTCACCTTCTCCTTCTCCTTCTTCTGATTCTTCTGATTCACCCTCCAGACTTCACCTTCTCCTTCTCCTTCTTCTGCTTCTTCTGTTTCACCCTCCTGACTTCACCTTCTCCTTCTCCTTCTTCTACTTCTTCTGATTCACCCTCCTGACTTCACCTTCTCCTTCTCCTTCTTCTACTTCTTCTGCTTCACCCTCCAGACTTCACCTTCTCCTTCTCCTTCTTCTACTTCTTCTGATTCACCCTCCAGACTTCACCTTCTCCTTCTCCTTCTTCTGCTTCTTCTGATTCACCCTCCAGACTTCACCTTCTCATTCTCCTTCTTCTCCTTCTTCTGCTGCGCCCTCCAGACTTCACCTTCTCCTTCTCCTTCTTCTGCTTCTTCTGCTTCACACTCCAGACTTCACCTTCTCCTTCTCCTTCTTCTGCTTCTTCTGCTGCGCCCTCCAGGCTTCACCTTCTCCTTCTCCTTCTTCTGCTTCTTCTGCTTCACCGTCCTGACTTCACCTTCTCCTTCTCCTTCTTCTACTTCTTCTGCTACACCCCCCTGACTTCACCTGCTCCTTCTCCTTCTTCTGCTTCTTCTGATTCACCCTCCTGACTTCACCTTCTCCTTCTCCTTCTTCTGCTTCTTCTGATTCACCCTCCAGACTTCACCTTCTCCTTCTCCTTCTTCTGCTTCTTCTGATTCACCCTCCAGACTTCACCTTCTCCTGCTCCTTCTTCTGCTTCTTCTGATTCACCCTCCAGACTTCACCTTCTCCTTCTCCTTCTTCTGCTTCTTCTGATTCACCCTCCAGACTTCACCTTCTCCTTCTCCTTCTTCTGCTTCTTCTGATTCACCCTCCAGACTTCATCTTCTCCTTCTCCTTCTTCTCCTTCTTCTGATTCACCCTCCAGACTTCACCTTCTCCTTCTCCTTCTTCTACTTCTTCTGATTCACCCTCCAGACTTCACCTTCTCCTTCTCCTTCTTCTGCTTCTTCTGATTCACCCTCCAGACTTCACCTTCTCCTTCTCCTTCTTCTGCTTCTTCTGATTCACCCTCCAGACTTCACCTTCTCCTTCTCCTTCTTCTACTTCTTCTGATTCACCCTCCAGACTTCACCTTCTCCTTCTCCTTCTTCTGCTTCTTCTGATTCACCCTCCAGACTTCATCTTCTCCTTCTCCTTCTTCTCCTTCTTCTGATTCACCCTCCAGACTTCACCTTCTCCTTCTCCTTCTTCTACTTCTTCTGATTCACCCTCCAGACTTCATCTTCTCCTTCTCCTTCTTCTCCTTCTTCTGATTCACCCTCCAGACTTCACCTTCTCCTTCTCCTTCTTCTACTTCTTCTGATTCACCCTCCAGACTTCATCTTCTCCTTCTCCTTCTTCTACTTCTTCTGATTCACCCTCCAGACTTCACCTTCTCCTTCTCCTTCTTCTGCTTCTTCTGATTCACCCTCCAGACTTCACCTTCTCCTTCTCCTTATTCTGCTTCTTCTGATTCACCTCCAGACTTCACCTTCTCCTTCTCCTTCTTCTGCTTCTTCTGATTCACCCTCCAGACTTCACCTTCTCCTTCTCCTTCTTCTGCTTCTTCTGATTCACCCTCCAGACTTCACCTTCTCCTTCTCCTTCTTCTACTTCTTCTGATTCACCCTCCAGACTTAACCTTCTCCTTCTCCTTCTTCTGCTTCTTCTGATTCACCCTCCAGACTTCACCTTCTCCTTCTCCTTCGTCTACTTCTTCTGATTCACCCTCCAGACGACACCTTCTCCTTCTCCTTCTTCTACTTCTTCTGATTCACCCTCCAGACTTCACCTTCTCCTTCTCCTTCTTCTGTTTCTTCTGATTCACCCTCCAGACTTCATCTTCTCCTTCTCCTTCTTCTACTTCTTCTGATTCACCCTCCAGACTTCACCTTCTCCTTCTCCTTCTTCTACTTCTTCTGATTCACCCTCCGGACTTCATCTTCTCCTTCTCCTTCTTCTGCTTCTTCTGATTCACCCTCCAGACTTCACCTTCTCCTTCTCCTTCTTCTGCTTCTTCTGATTCACCCTCCAGACTTCAACTTCTCCTTCTCCTTCTTCTACTTCTTCTGATTCACCCTCCAGACTTCACCTTCTCCTTCTCCTTCTTCTACTTCTTCTGATTCACCCTCCAGTCTTCACCTTCTCCTTCTCCTTCTTCTGTTTCTTCTGATTCACCCTCCAGACTTCATCTTCTCCTTCTCCTTCTTCTACTTCTTCTGATTCACCCTCCAGACTTCACCTTCTCCTTCTCCTTCTTCTACTTCTTCTGATTCACCCTCCGGACTTCATCTTCTCCTTCTCCTTCTTCTGCTTCTTCTGATTCACCCTCCAGACTTCACCTTCTCCTTCTCCTTCTTCTGCTTCTTCTGATTCACCCTCCAGACTTCAACTTCTCCTTCTCCTTCTTCTACTTCTTCTGATTCACCCTCCAGACTTCACCTTCTCCTTCTCCTTCTTCTACTTCTTCTGATTCACCCTCCAGTCTTCACCTTCTCCTTCTCCTTCTTCTGTTTCTTCTGCTTCACCCTCCAGACTTCAACTTCTCCTTCTCTTTCTTCTGCTTCTTCTGATTCACCCTCCAGACTTCACCTTCTCCTTCTCCTTCTTCTGATTCTTCTGATTCACCCTCCAGACTTCACCTTCTCCTTCTCCTTCTTCTGCTTCTTCTGTTTCACCCTCCTGACTTCACCTTCTCCTTCTCCTTCTTCTACTTCTTCTGATTCACCCTCCTGACTTCACCTTCTCCTTCTCCTTCTTCTACTTCTTCTGCTTCACCCTCCAGACTTCACCTTCTCCTTCTCCTTCTTCTACTTCTTCTGATTCACCCTCCAGACTTCACCTTCTCCTTCTCCTTCTTCTGCTTCTTCTGATTCACACGCCAGACTTCACCTTCTCATTCTCCTTCTTCTCCTTCTTCTGCTGCGCCCTCCAGACTTCACCTTCTCCTTCTCCTTCTTCTGCTTCTTCTGCTTCACACTCCAGACTTCACCTTCTCCTTCTCCTTCTTCTGCTTCTTCTGCTGCGCCCTCCAGGCTTCACCTTCTCCTTCTCCTTCTTCTGCTTCTTCTGCTTCACCGTCCTGACTTCACCTTCTCCTTCTCCTTCTTCTACTTCTTCTGCTACACCCCCCTGACTTCAGCTGCTCCTTCTCCTTCTTCTGCTTCTTCTGATTCACCCTCCTGACTTCACCTTCTCCTTCTCCTTCTTCTGCTTCTTCTGATTCACCCTCCAGACTTCACCTTCTCCTTCTCCTTCTTCTGCTTCTTCTGATTCACCCTCCAGACTTCACCTTCTCCTGCTCCTTCTTCTGCTTCTTCTGATTCACCCTCCAGACTTCACCTTCTCCTTCTCCTTCTTCTGCTTCTTCTGATTCACCCTCCAGACTTCACCTTCTCCTTCTCCTTCTTCTACTTCTTCTGATTCACCCTCCAGACTTCACCTTCTCCTTCTCCTTCTTCTACTTCTTCTGATTCACCCTCCAGTCTTCACCTTCTCCTTCTCCTTCTTCTGTTTCTTCTGCTTCACCCTCCAGACTTCACCTTCTCCTTCTCTTTCTTCTGCTTCTTCTGCTTCACCCTCCAGACTTCACCTTCTCCTTCTACTTCTTCTGATTCTTCTGATTCACCCTCCAGACTTCACCTTCTCTATCTCCTTCTTCTGCTTCTTCTGATTCACCCTCCTGACTTCACCTTCTCCTTCTCCTTCTTCTACTTCTTCTGATTCACCCTCCTGACTTCACCTTCTCCTTCTCCTTCTTCTACTTCTTCAGCTTCACCCTCCAGACTTCACCTTCTCCTTCTCCTTCTTCTACTTCTTCTGATTCACCCTCCAGACTTCACCTTCTCCTTCTCCTTCTTCTGCTTCTTCTGATTCACCCTCCAGACTTCACCTTCTCCTTCTCCTTATTCTGCTTCTTCTGATTCACCCTCCAGACTTCACCTTCTCCTTCTTCTGCTTCTTCTGATTCACCCTCCAGACTTCACCTTCTCCTTCTCCTTCTTCTGCTTCTTCTGATTCACCCTCCAGACTTCACCTTCTCCTTCTTCTGCTTCTTCTGATTCACCCTCCAGACTTCACCTTCTCCTTCTCCTTCTTCTACTTCTTCTGATTCACCCTCCAGACTTCACCTTCTCCTTCTCCTTCTTCTGCTTCTTCTGATTCACCCTCCTGAATTCACCTTCTCCTTCTCCTTCTTCTACATCTTCTGATTCACCCTCCAGACTTCACCTTCTCCTTCTCCTTCTTCTACTTCTTCTGCTTCACCCTCCAGACTTCACCTTCTCCTTCTCCTTCTTCTACTTCTTCTGATTCACCCTCCAGACTTCACCTTCTCCTTCTCCTTCTTCTACTTCTTCTGATTCACCCTCCAGACTTCACCTTCTCCTTCTCCTTCTTCTACTTCTTCTGATTCACCCTCCAGACTTCACCTTCTCCTTCTCCTTCTTCTACTTCTTCTGATTCACCCTCCAGACTTCACCTTCTCCTTCTCCTTCTTCTGCTTCTTCTGATTCACCCTCCAGACATCACCTTCTCCTTCTCCTTATTCTGCTTCTTCTGAATCACCCTCCAGACTTCACCTTCTCCTTCTACTTCTTCTGCTTCTTCTGATTCACCCTCCAGACTTCACCTTCTCCTTCTCCTTCTTCTACTTCTTCTGATTCACCCTCCAGACTTCACCTTCTCCATCTCCTTCTTCTGCTTCTTCTGATTCACCCTCCAGACTTCACCTTCTCCTTCTCCTTCGTCTATTCTTCTGATTCACCCTCCAGACTACACCTTCTCCTTCTCCTTCTTCTACTTCTTCTGATTCACCCTCCAGACTTCACCTTCTCCTTTTCCTTCTTCTGATTCTTCTGATTCACCCTCCAGACTTCACCTTCTCTATCTCCTTCTTCTGCTTCTTCTGATTCACCCTCCTGACTTCACCTTCTCCTTCTCCTTCTTCTACTTCTTCTGATTCACCCTCCTGACTTCACCTTCTCCTTCTCCTTCTTCTACTTCTTCTGCTTCACCCTCCAGACTTCACCTTCTCCTTCTCCTTCTTCTACTTCTTCTGATTCACCCTCCAAACTTCACCTTCTCCTTCTCCTTCTTCTGCTTCTTCTGATTCACCCTCCAGACTTCACCTTCTCCTTCTCCTTATTCTGCTTCTTCTGATTCACCCTCCAGACTTCAGCTTCTCCTTCTCCTTCTTCTGCTTCTTCTGATTCACCCTCCAGACTTCACCTTCTCCTTCTCCTTCTTCTGCTTCTTCTGATTCACCCTCCAGACTTCACCTTCTCCTTCTCCTTCTTCTGCTTCTTCTGATTCACCCTCCAGACTTCACCTTCTCCTTCTCCTTCTTCTACTTCTTCTGATTCACCCTCCAGACTTCACCTTCTCCTTCTCCTTCTTCTGCTTCTTCTGATTCACCCTCCTGACTTCACCTTCTCCTTCTCCTTCTTCTACATCTTCTGATTCACCCTCCTGACTTCACCTTCTCCTTCTCCTTCTTCTACTTCTTCTGCTTCACCCTCCAGACTTCACCTTCTCCTTCTCCTTCTTCTACTTCTTCTGATTCACCCTCCAGACTTCACCTTCTCCTTCTCCTTCTTCTACTTCTTCTGATTCACCCTCCAGACTTCACCTTCTCCTTCTCCTTCTTCTACTTCTTCTGATTCACCCTCCAGACTTCACCTTCTCCTTCTCCTTCTTCTGCTTCTTCTGATTCACCCTCCAGACTTCACCTTCTCCTTCTCCTTATTCTGCTTCTTCTGAATCACCCTCCAGACTTCACCTTCTCCTTCTCCTTCTTCTGCTTCTTCTGATTCACCCTCCAGACTTCACCTTCTCCTTCTCCTTCTTCTACTTCTTCTGATTCACCCTCCAGACTTCACCTTCTCCTTCTCTTTCTTCTGCTTCTTCTGATTCACCCTCCAGACTTCACCTTCTCCTTCTCCTTCTTCTGATTCTTCTGATTCACTCTCCAGACTTCACCTTCTCCTTCTCCTTCTTCTGCTTCTTCTGATACACCCTCCTGACTTCACCTTCTCCTTCTCCTTCTTCTACATCTTCTGATTCACCCTCCTGACTTCACCTTCTCCTTCTCCTTCTTCTACTTCTTCTGCTTCACCCTCCAGACTTCACCTTCTCCTTCTCCTTCTTCTACTTCTTCTGATTCACCATCCAGACTTCACCTTCTCCTTCTCCTTCTTCTACTTCTTCTGATTCACCCTCCAGACTTCACCTTCTCCTTCTCCTTCTTCTACTTCTTCTGATTCACCCTCCAGACTTCACCTTCTCCTTCTCCTTCTTCTGCTTCTTCTGATTCACCCTCCAGACATCACCTTCTCCTTCTCCTTATTCTGCTTCTTCTGAATCACCCTCCAGACTTCACCTTCTCCTTCTACTTCTTCTGCTTCTTCTGATTCACCCTCCAGACTTCACCTTCTCCTTCTCCTTCTTCTACTTCTTCTGATTCACCCTCCAGACTTCACCTTCTCCATCTCCTTCTTCTGCTTCTTCTGATTCACCCTCCAGACTTCACCTTCTCCTTCTCCTTCGTCTATTCTTCTGATTCACCCTCCAGACTACACCTTCTCCTTCTCCTTCTTCTACTTCTTCTGATTCACCCTCCAGACTTCACCTTCTCCTTTTCCTTCTTCTGATTCTTCTGATTCACCCTCCAGACTTCACCTTCTCTATCTCCTTCTTCTGCTTCTTCTGATTCACCCTCCTGACTTCACCTTCTCCTTCTCCTTCTTCTACTTCTTCTGATTCACCCTCCTGACTTCACCTTCTCCTTCTCCTTCTTCTACTTCTTCTGCTTCACCCTCCAGACTTCACCTTCTCCTTCTCCTTCTTCTACTTCTTCTGATTCACCCTCCAGACTTCACCTTCTCCTTCTCCTTCTTCTGCTTCTTCTGATTCACCCTCCAGACTTCACCTTCTCCTTCTCCTTATTCTGCTTCTTCTGATTCACCCTCCAGACTTCAGCTTCTCCTTCTCCTTCTTCTGCTTCTTCTGATTCACCCTCCAGACTTCACCTTCTCCTTCTCCTTCTTCTGCTTCTTCTGATTCACCCTCCAGACTTCACCTTCTCCTTCTCCTTCTTCTGCTTCTTCTGATTCACCCTCCAGACTTCACCTTCTCCTTCTCCTTCTTCTACTTCTTCTGATTCACCCTCCAGACTTCACCTTCTCCTTCTCCTTCTTCTGCTTCTTCTGATTCACCCTCCTAACTTCACCTTCTCCTTCTCCTTCTTCTACATCTTCTGATTCACCCTCCTGACTTCACCTTCTCCTTCTCCTTCTTCTACTTCTTCTGCTTCACCCTCCAGACTTCACCTTCTCCTTCTCCTTCTTCTACTTCTTCTGATTCACCCTCCAGACTTCACCTTCTCCTTCTCCTTCTTCTACTTCTTCTGATTCACCCTCCAGACTTCACCTTCTCCTTCTCCTTCTTCTACTTCTTCTGATTCACCCTCCAGACTTCACCTTCTCCTTCTCCTTCTTCTGCTTCTTCTGATTCACCCTCCAGACTTCACCTTCTCCTTCTCCTTATTCTGCTTCTTCTGAATCACCCTCCAGACTTCACCTTCTCCTTCTCCTTCTTCTGCTTCTTCTGATTCACCCTCCAGACTTCACCTTCTCCTTCTCCTTCTTCTACTTCTTCTGATTCACCCTCCAGACTTCACCTTCTCCTTCTCTTTCTTCTGCTTCTTCTGATTCACCCTCCAGACTTCACCTTCTCCTTCTCCTTCTTCTGATTCTTCTGATTCACCCTCCAGACTTCACCTTCTCCTTCTCCTTCTTCTGCTTCTTCTGATACACCCTCCTGACTTCACCTTCTCCTTCTCCTTCTTCTACATCTTCTGATTCACCCTCCTGACTTCACCTTCTCCTTCTCCTTCTTCTACTTCTTCTGCTTCACCCTCCAGACTTCACCTTCTCCTTCTCCTTCTTCTACTTCTTCTGATTCACCATCCAGACTTCACCTTCTCCTTCTCCTTCTTCTACTTCTTCTGATTCACCCTCCAGACTTCACTTTCTCCTTCTCCTTCTTCTACTTCTTCTGATTCACCCTCCAGACTTCACCTTCTCCATCTCCTTCTTCTGCTTCATCTGATTCACCCTCCAGACTTCACCTTCTCCTTCTCCTTCGTCTACTTCTTCTGATTCACCCTCCAGACTACACCTTTTCCTTCTCCTTCTTCTACTTCTTCTGATTCACCCTCCAGACTTCACCTTCTCCTTCTCCTTCTTCTGTTTCTTCTGATTCACCCTCCAGACTTCACCTTCTCCTTCTCCTTCTTCCAATACTTCTGATTCACCCTCCAGACTTCATCTTCTCCTTCTCCTTCTTCTACTTCTTCTGCTTCATCCTCCAGACTTCACCTTCTCCTTCTCCTTCTTCTACTTCTTCTGATTCACCCTCCAGACTTCACCTTCTCCTTCTCCTTCTTCTGCTTCTTCTGATTCACCCTCCAGACTTCACCTTCTCCTTCTCCTTATTCTGCTTCTTCTGATTCACCCTCCAGACTTCAACTTCTCCTTCTCCTTATTCTGCTTCTTCTGATTCACCCTCCAGACTTCACCTTCTCCTTCTCCTTCCTTTGCTTCTTCTGATTCACCCTCCAGACTTCACCTTCTCCTTCTCCTTCTTCTGATTCTTCTGATTCACCCTCCAGACTTCACCTTCTCCTTCTCCATCTTCTGCTTCTTCTGATTCACCCTCCTGACTTCACCTTCTCCTTCTCCTTCTTCTACTTCTTCTGATTCACCCTCCTGACTTCACCTTCTCCTTCTCCATCTTCTACTTCTTCTGCTTCACCCTCCAGACTTCAACTTCTCCTTCTCCTTCTTCTACTTCTTCTGATTCACCCTCCAGACTTCACCTTCTCCTTCTCCTTCTTCTGCTTCTTCTGATTCACCCTCCAGACTTCACCTTCTCCTTCTCCTTCTTCTGCTTCTTCTGATTCACCCTCCAGACTTCACCTTCTCCTTCTCCTTCTTCTACTTCTTCTGATTCACCCTCCAGACTTCACCTTCTCCTTCTCCTTCTTCTGCTTCTTCTGATCCACCCTCCAGACTTCACCTTCTCCTTCTCCTTCGTCTCCTTCTTCTGATTCACCCTCCAGACTACACCTTCTCCTTCTCCTTCTTCTACTTCTTCTGATTCACCCTCCAGACTTCACCTTCTCCTTCTCATTCTTCTGTTTCTTCTGATTCACCCTCCAGACTTCATCTTCTCCTTCTCCTTCTTCTACTTCTTCTGATTCACCCTCCAGACTTCACCTTCTCCTTCTCCTTCTTCTACTTCTTCTGATTCACCCTCCAGACTTCATCTTCTATTTCTCCTTCTTCTACTTCTTCTGATTCACCCTCCAGACTTCACCTTCTCCTTCTCCTTCTTCTGCTTCTTCTGATTCACCCTCCAGACTTCACCTTCTCCTTCTCCTTATTCTGCTTCTTCTGATTCACCCTCCAGACTTCACCTTCTCCTTCTCCTTCTTCTACTTCTTCTGATTCACCCTCCAGACTTCACCTTCTCCTTCTCCTTCTTCTGCTTCTTCTGATTCACCCTCCAGACTTCACCTTCTCCTTCTCCTTCGTCTACTTCTTCTGATTCACCCTCCAGACTACACCTTCTCCTTCTCCTTCTTCTACTTCTTCTGATTCACCCTCCAGACTTCACCTTCTCCTTCTCCTTCTTCTGTTTCTTCTGATTCACCCTCCAGACTTCATCTTCTCCTTCTCCTTCTTCTCCTTCTTCTGATTCACCCTCCAGACTTCACCTTCTCCTTCTCCTTCTTCTACTTCTTCTGATTCACCCTCCAGACTTCATCTTCTCCTTCTCCTTCTTCTACTTCTTCTGATTCATCCTCCAGACTTCACCTTCTCCTTCTCCTTCTTCTGCTTCTTCTGATTCACCCTCCAGACTTCACCTTCTCCTTCTCCTTATTCTGCTTCTTCTGATTCACCTCCAGACTTCACCTTCTCCTTCTCCTTCTTCTGCTTCTTCTGATTCACCCTCCAGACTTCACCTTCTCCTTCTCCTTCTTCTGCTTCTTCTGATTCACCCTCCAGACTTCACCTTCTCCTTCTCCTTCTTCTACTTCTTCTGATTCACCCTCCAGACTTAACCTTCTCCTTCTCCTTCTTCTGCTTCTTCTGATTCACCCTCCAGACTTCACCTTCTCCTTCTCCTTCGTCTACTTCTTCTGATTCACCCTCCAGACGACACCTTCTCCTTCTCCTTCTTCTACTTCTTCTGATTCACCCTCCAGACTTCACCTTCTCCTTCTCCTTCTTCTGTTTCTTCTGATTCACCCTCCAGACTTCATCTTCTCCTTCTCCTTCTTCTACTTCTTCTGATTCACCCTCCAGACTTCACCTTCTCCTTCTCCTTCTTCTACTTCTTCTGATTCACCCTCCGGACTTCATCTTCTCCTTCTCCTTCTTCTGCTTCTTCTGATTCACCCTCCAGACTTTACCTTCTCCTTCTCCTTCTTCTGCTTCTTCTGATTCACCCTCCAGACTTAAACTTCTCCTTCTCCTTCTTCTACTTCTTCTGATTCACCCTCCAGACTTCACCTTCTCCTTCTCCTTCTTCTACTTCTTCTGATTCACCCTCCAGTCTTCACCTTCTCCTTCTCCTTCTTCTGTTTCACTGCTTCACCCTCCAGACTTCACCTTCTCCTTCTCTTTCTTCTGCTTCTTCTGATTCACCCTCCAGACTTCACCTTCTCCTTCTCCTTCTTCTGATTCTTCTGATTCACCCTCCAGTCTTCACCTTCTCCTTCTCCTTCTTCTGCTTCACCCTCCTGACTTCACCTTCTCCTTCTCCTTCTTCTACTTCTTCTGATTCACCCTCCTGACTTCACCTTCTCCTTCTCCATCTTCTACTTCTTCTGCTTCACCCTCCAGACTTCAACTTCTCCTTCTCCTTCTTCTACTTCTTCTGATTCACCCTCCAGACTTCACCTTCTCCTTCTCCTTCTTCTGCTTCTTCTGATTCACCCTCCAGACTTCACCTTCTCCTTCTCCTTCTTCTGCTTCTTCTGATTCACCCTCCAGACTTCACCTTCTCCTTCTCCTTCTTCTACTTCTTCTGATTCACCCTCCAGACTTCACCTTCTCCTTCTCCTTCTTCTGCTTCTTCTGATCCACCCTCCAGACTTCACCTTCTCCTTCTCCTTCGTCTCCTTCTTCTGATTCACCCTCCAGACTACACCTTCTCCTTCTCCTTCTTCTACTTCTTCTGATTCACCCTCCAGACTTCACCTTCTCCTTCTCATTCTTCTGTTTCTTCTGATTCACCCTCCAGACTTCATCTTCTCCTTCTCCTTCTTCTACTTCTTCTGATTCACCCTCCAGACTTCACCTTCTCCTTCTCCTTCTTCTACTTCTTCTGATTCACCCTCCAGACTTCATCTTCTATTTCTCCTTCTTCTACTTCTTCTGATTCACCCTCCAGACTTCACCTTCTCCTTCTCCTTCTTCTGCTTCTTCTGATTCACCCTCCAGACTTCACCTTCTCCTTCTCCTTATTCTGCTTCTTCTGATTCACCCTCCAGACTTCACCTTCTCCTTCTCCTTCTTCTACTTCTTCTGATTCACCCTCCAGACTTCACCTTCTCCTTCTCCTTCTTCTGCTTCTTCTGATTCACCCTCCAGACTTCACCTTCTCCTTCTCCTTCGTCTACTTCTTCTGATTCACCCTCCAGACTACACCTTCTCCTTCTCCTTCTTCTACTTCTTCTGATTCACCCTCCAGACTTCACCTTCTCCTTCTCCTTCTTCTGTTTCTTCTGATTCACCCTCCAGACTTCATCTTCTCCTTCTCCTTCTTCTCCTTCTTCTGATTCACCCTCCAGACTTCACCTTCTCCTTCTCCTTCTTCTACTTCTTCTGATTCACCCTCCAGACTTCATCTTCTCCTTCTCCTTCTTCTACTTCTTCTGATTCATCCTCCAGACTTCACCTTCTCCTTCTCCTTCTTCTGCTTCTTCTGATTCACCCTCCAGACTTCACCTTCTCCTTCTCCTTATTCTGCTTCTTCTGATTCACCTCCAGACTTCACCTTCTCCTTCTCCTTCTTCTGCTTCTTCTGATTCACCCTCCAGACTTCACCTTCTCCTTCTCCTTCTTCTGCTTCTTCTGATTCACCCTCCAGACTTCACCTTCTCCTTCTCCTTCTTCTACTTCTTCTGATTCACCCTCCAGACTTAACCTTCTCCTTCTCCTTCTTCTGCTTCTTCTGATTCACCCTCCAGACTTCACCTTCTCCTTCTCCTTCGTCTACTTCTTCTGATTCACCCTCCAGACGACACCTTCTCCTTCTCCTTCTTCTACTTCTTCTGATTCACCCTCCAGACTTCACCTTCTCCTTCTCCTTCTTCTGTTTCTTCTGATTCACCCTCCAGACTTCATCTTCTCCTTCTCCTTCTTCTACTTCTTCTGATTCACCCTCCAGACTTCACCTTCTCCTTCTCCTTCTTCTACTTCTTCTGATTCACCCTCCGGACTTCATCTTCTCCTTCTCCTTCTTCTGCTTCTTCTGATTCACCCTCCAGACTTTACCTTCTCCTTCTCCTTCTTCTGCTTCTTCTGATTCACCCTCCAGACTTCAACTTCTCCTTCTCCTTCTTCTACTTCTTCTGATTCACCCTCCAGACTTCACCTTCTCCTTCTCCTTCTTCTACTTCTTCTGATTCACCCTCCAGTCTTCACCTTCTCCTTCTCCTTCTTCTGTTTCACTGCTTCACCCTCCAGACTTCACCTTCTCCTTCTCTTTCTTCTGCTTCTTCTGATTCACCCTCCAGACTTCACCTTCTCCTTCTCCTTCTTCTGATTCTTCTGATTCACCCTCCAGTCTTCACCTTCTCCTTCTCCTTCTTCTGCTTCTTCTGATTCACCCTCCTGACTTCACCTTCTCCTTCTCCTTCTTCTACTTCTTCTGATTCACCCTCCTGACTTCACCTTCTCCTTCTCCTTCTTCTACTTCTTCTGCTTCACCCTCCAGACTTCACCTTCTCCTTCTCCTTCTTCTACTTCTTCTGATTCACCCTCCAGACTTCACCTTCTCCTTCTCCTTCTTCTGCTTCTTCTGATTCACCCTCCAGACTTCACCTTCTCCTTCTCCTTCTTCTGCTTCTTCTGCTGCGCCCTCCAGGCTTCACCTTCTCCTTCTCCTTTTCTGCTTCTTCTGCTTCACCGTCCTGACTTCACCTTCTCCTTCTCCTTCTTCTACTTCTTCTGCTACACCCCCCTGACCTCACCTGCTCCTTCTCCTTCTTCTGCTTCTTCTGATTCACCCTCCTGACTTCACCTTCTCCTTCTCCTTCTTCTGCTTCTTCTGATTCACCCTCCAGACTTCACCTTCTCCTTCTCCTTCTTCTGCTTCTTCTGATTCACCCTCCAGACTTCACCTTCTCCTTCTCCTTCTTCTGCTTCTTCTGATTCACCCTCCAGACTTCACCTTCTCCTTCTCCTTCTTCTGCTTCTTCTGATTCACCCTCCAGACTTCACCTTCTCCTTCTCCTTCTTCTACTTCTTCTGATTCACCCTCCAGACTTCACCTTCTCCTTCTCCTTCTTCTACTTCTTCTGATTCACCCTCCAGTCTTCATCTTCTCCTTCTCCTTCTTCTGTTTCTTCTGCTTCACCCTCCAGACTTCACCTTCTCCTTCTCTTTCTTCTGCTTCTTCTGCTTCACCCTCCAGACTTCACCTTCTCCTTCTCCTTCTTCTGATTCTTCTGATTCACCCTCCAGACTTCACCTTCTCTATCTCCTTCTTCTGCTTCTTCTGATTCACCCTCCTGACTTCACCTTCTCCTTCTCCTTCTTCTACTTCTTCTGATTCACCCTCCTGACTTCACCTTCTCCTTCTCCTTCTTCTACTTCTTCAGCTTCACCCTCCAGACTTCACCTTCTCCTTCTCCTTCTTCTACTTCTTCTGATTCACCCTCCAGACTTCACCTTCTCCTTCTCCTTCTTCTGCTTCTTCTGATTCACCCTCCAGACTTCACCTTCTCCTTCTCCTTATTCTGCTTCTTCTGATTCACCCTCCAGACTTCACCTTCTCCTTCTCCTTCTTCTGCTTCTTCTGATTCACCCTCCAGACTTCACCTTCTCCTTCTCCTTCTTCTGCTTCTTCTGATTCACCCTCCAGACTTCACCTTCTCCTTCTCCTTCTTCTGCTTCTTCTGATTCACCCTCCAGACTTCACCTTCTCCTTCTCCTTCTTCTACTTCTTCTGATTCACCCTCCAGACTTCACCTTCTCCTTCTCCTTCTTCTGCTTCTTCTGATTCACCCTCCTGACTTCACCTTCTCCTTCTCCTTCTTCTACATCTTCTGATTCACCCTCCTGACTTCACCTTCTCCTTCTCCTTCTTCTACTTCTTTTGCTTCACCCTCCAGACTTCACCTTCTCCTTCTCCTTCTTCTACTTCTTCTGATTCACCTTCCAGACTTCACCTTCTCCTTCTCCTTCTTCTACTTCTTCTGATTCACCCTCCAGACTTCACCTTCTCCTTCTCCTTCTTCTACTTCTTCTGATTCACCCTCCAGACTTCACCTTCTACTTCTCCTTCTTCTGCTTCTTCTGATTCACCCTCCAGACTACACCTTCTCCTTCTCCTTATTCTGCTTCTTCTGAATCACCCTCCAGACTTCACCTTCTCCTTCTCCTTCTTCTGCTTCTTCTGATTCACCCTCCAGACTTCACCTTCTCCTTCTCCTTCTTCTGCTTCTTCTGATTCACCCTCCAGACTTCACCTTCACCTTCTCCTTCTTCTACTTCTTCTGATTCACCCTCCAGACTTCACCTTCTCCATCTCCTTCTTCTGCTTCTTCTGATTCACCCTCCAGACTTCACCTTCTCCTTCTCCTTCGTCTACTTCTTCTGATTCACCCTCCAGACTTCACCTTCTCCTTCTCCTTCTTCTGCTTCTTCTGATTCACCCTCCAGACTTCACCTTCTCCTTCTCCTTCTTCTACTTCTTCTGATTCACCCTCCAGACTTCACCTTCTCCTTCTCCTTCTTCTGATTCTTCTGATTCACCCTCCAGACTTCACCTTCTCCTTCTCCTTCTTCTGCTTCTTCTGATTCACCCTCCTGACTTCACCTTCTCCTTCTCCTTCTGCTACATCTTCTGATTCACCCTCCTGACTTCTCCTTCTCCTTCTCCTTCTTCTACTTCTTCTGCTTCCCCCTCCAGACTTCACCTTCTCCTTCTCCTTCTTCTACTTCTTCTGATTCACCCTCCAGACTTCACCTTCTCCTTCTCCTTCTTCTGCTTCTTCTGATTCACCCTCCAGACATCACCTTCTCCTTCTCCTTATTCTGCTTCTTCTGAATCACCCTCCAGACTTCACCTTCTCCTTCTCCTTCTTCTGCTTCTTCTGATTCACCCTCCAGACTTCACCTTCTCCTTCTCCTTCTTCTACTTCTTCTGATTCACCCTCCAGACTTCACCTTCTCCATCTCCTTCTTCTGCTTCTTCTGATTCACCCTCCAGACTTCACCTTCTCCTTCTCCTTCGTCCACTTCTTCTGATTCACCCTCCAGACTACACCTTCTCCTTCTCCTTCTTCTACTTCTTCTGATTCACCCTCCAGACTTCACCTTCTCCTTCTCCTTCTTCTGTTTCTTCTGATTCACCCTCCAGACTTCACCTTCTCCTTCTCCTTCTTCTACTACTTCTGATTCACCCTCCAGACTTCACCTTCTCCTTCTCCTTCTTCTACTTCTTCTGATTCATCCTCCAGACTTCATCTTCTCCTTCTCCTTCTTCTGCTTCTTCTGATTCACCCTCCAGACTTCACCTTCTCCTTCTCCTTCTTCTGCTTCTTCTGATTCACCCTCCAGACTTCACCTTCTCCTTCTCCTTCTTCTACTTCTTCTGATTCACCCTCCAGACTTCACCTTCTCCTTCTCCTTCTTCTACTTCTTCTGATTCACCCTCCAGTCTTCACCTTCTCCTTCTCCTTCTTCTGTTTCTTCTGCTTCACCCTCCAGACTTCACCTTCTCCTTCTCTTTCTTCTGCTTCTTCTGATTCACCCTCCAGACTTCACCTTCTCCTTCTCCTTCTTCTGATTCTTCTGATTCACCCTCCAGACTTCACCTACTCCTTCTCCTTCTTCTGCTTCTTCTGATTCACCCTCCTGACTTCACCTTCTCCTTCTCCTTCTTCTACTTCTTCTGATTCACCCTCCTGACTTCAGCTTCTCCTTCTCCTTCTTCTACTTCTTCTGCTTCACCCTCCAGACTTCACCTTCTCCTTCTCCTTCTTCTAATTCTTCTGATTCACCCTCCAGACTTCACCTTCTCCTTCTCCTTATTCTGCTTCTTCTGATTCACCCTCCAGACTTCACCTTCTCCTTCTCCTTATTCTGCTTCTTCTGATTCACCCTCCAGACTTCACCTTCTCCTTCTCCTTCCTTTGCTTCTTCTGATTCACCCTCCAGACTTCACCTTCTCCTTCTCCTTCTTCTGATTCTTCTGATTCACCCTCCAGACTTCACCTTCTCCTTCTCCATCTTCTGCTTCTTCTGATTCACCCTCCTGACTTCACCTTCTCCTTCTCCTTCTTCTACTTCTTCTGATTCACCCTCCTGACTTCACCTTCTCCTTCTCCATCTTCTACTTCTTCTGCTTCACCCTCCAGACTTCAACTTCTCCTTCTCCTTCTTCTACTTCTTCTGATTCACCCTCCAGACTTCACCTTCTCCTTCTTCTGCATCTTCTGATTCACCCTCCAGACCTCACCTTCTCCTTCTCCTTCTTCTGCTTCTTCTGATTCACCCTCCAGACTTCACCTTCTCCTTCTCCTTCTTCTACTTCTTCTGATTCACCCTCCAGACTTCACCTTCTCCTTCTCCTTCTTCTGCTTCTTCTGATTCACCCTCCAGACTTCACCTTCTCCTTCTCCTTCGTCTACTTCTTCTGATTCACCCTCCAGACTACACCTTCTCCTTCTCCTTCTTCTACTTCTTCTGATTCACCCTCCAGACTTCACCTTCTCCTCCTCCTTCTTCTGTTTCTTCTGTTTCACCCTCCAGACTTCATCTTCTCCTTCTCCTTCTTCTACTTCTTCTGATTCACCCTCCAGACCTCACCTTCTCCTTCTCCTTCTTCTACTTCTTCTGATTCACCCTCCAGTCTTCACCTTCTCCTTCTCCTTCTTCTGTTTCTTCTGCTTCACCCTCCAGACTTCACCTTCTCCTTCTCTTTCTTCTGCTTCTTCTGATTCACCCTCCAGACTTCACCTTCTCCTTCTCCTTCTTCTGATTCTTCTGATTCACCCTCCAGACTTCACCTTCTCCTTCTCCTTCTTCTGCTTCTTCTGATTCACCCTCCTGACTTCACCTTCTCCTTCTCCTTCTTCTACTTCTTCTGATTCACCCTCCTGACTTCACCTTCTCCTTCTCCTTCTTCTACTTCTTCTGCTTCACCCTCCAGACTTCACCTTCTCCTTCTCCTTCTTCTACTTCTTCTGATTCACCCTCCAGACTTCACCTTCTCCTTCTCCTTCTTCTGCTTCTTCTGATTCACCCTCCAGACTTCACCTTCTCCTTCTCCTTATTCTGCTTCTTCTGATTCACCCTCCAGACTTCAACTTCTCCTTCTCCTTATTCTGCTTCTTCTGATTCACCCTCCAGACTTCACCTTCTCCTTCTCCTTATTCTGCTTCTTCTGATTCACCCTCCAGACTTCACCTTCTCCTTCTCCTTCCTTTGCTTCTTCTGATTCACCCTCCAGACTTCACCTTCTCCTTCTCCTTCTTCTGATTCTTCTGCTTCACTCTCCTGACTTCACCTTCTCCTTCTCCTTCTTCTACTTCTTCTGATTCACCCTCCAGACTTCACCTACTCCTTCTCCTTCTTCTGCTTCTTCTGATTCACCCTCCTGACTTCACCTTCTCCTTCTCCTTCTTCTGCTTCTTGTGATTCACCCTCCAGACTTCACCTTCTCCTTCTCCTTCTTCTGCTTCTTCTGATTCACCCTCCAGACTTCACCTTCTCCTTCTCCTTCTTCTGCTTCTTCTGATTCACCCTCCAGACCTCACCTTCTCCTTCTCCTTCTTCTACTTCTTCTGATTCACCCTCCAGACTTCATCTTCTCCTTCTCCTTCTTCTGCTTCTTCTGATTCACCCTCCAGACTTCACCTTCTCCTTCTCCTTCTTCTGCTTCTTCTGATTCACCCTCCAGACTTCACCTTCTCCTTCTCCTTCTGCTACTTCTTCTGATTCACCCTCCAGACTTCACCTTCTCCTTCTCCTTCTTCTACTTCTTCTGATTCACCCTCCAGTCTTCACCTTCTCCTTCTCCTTCTTCTGTTTCTTCTGCTTCACCCTCCAGACTTCACCTTCTCCTTCTCTTTCTTCTGCTTCTTCTGCTTCACCCTCCAGACTTCACCTTCTCCTTCTCCTTCTTCTGATTCTTCTGATTCACCCTCCAGACTTCACCTTCTCTATCTCCTTCTTCTGCTTCTTCTGATTCACCCTCCTGACTTCACCTTCTCCTTCTCCTTCTTCTACTTCTTCTGATTCACCCTCCTGACTTCACCTTCTCCTTCTCCTTCTTCTACTTCTTCTGCTTCACCCTCCAGACTTCACCTTCTCCTTCTCCTTCTTCTACTTCTTCTGATTCACCCTCCAGACTTCACCTTCTCCTTCTACTTATTCTGCTTCTTCTGATTCACCCTCCAGACTTCACCTTCTCCTTCTCCTTCTTCTGCTATTTCTGATTCACCCTCCAGACTTCACCTTCTCCTTCTCCTTCTTCTGCTTCTTCTGATTCACCCTCCAGACTTCACCTTCTCCTTCTCCTTCTTCTGCTTCTTCTGATTCACCCTCCAGACTTCACCTTCTCCTTCTCCTTCTTCTACTTGTTCTGATTCACCCTCCAGACTTCACCTTCTCCTTCTCCTTCTTCTGCTTCTTCTGATTCACCCTCCTGACTTCACCTTCTCCTTCTCCTTCTTCTACATCTTCTGATTCACCCTCCTGACTTCACCTTCTCCTTCTCCTTCTTCTACTTCTTCTGCTTCAACCTCCAGACTTCAACTTCTCCTTCTCCTTCTTCTACTTCTTCTGATTCACCCTCCAGACTTCACCTTCTCCTTCTCCTTCTTCTACTTCTTCTGATTCACCCTCCAGACTTCACCTTCTCCTTCTCCTTCTTCTACTTCTTCTGATTCACCCTCCAGACTTCACCTTCTCCTTCTCCTTCTTCTGCTTCTTCTGATTCACCCTCCAGACTTCACCTTCTCCTTCTCCTTATTCTGCTTCTTCTGAATCACCCTCCAGACTTCACCTTCTCCTTCTCCTTCTTCTGCTTCTTCTGATTCACCCTCCAGACTTTACCTTCTCCTTCTCCTTCTTCTGCTTCTTCTGATTCACCCTCCAGACTTCACCTTCAACTTCTCCTTCTTCTACTTCTTCTGATTCACCCTCCAGACTTCACCTTTTCCATCTCCTTCTTCTGCTTCTTCTGATTCACCCTCCAGACTTCACCTTCTCCTTCTCCTTCGTCTACATCTTCTGATTCACCCTCCAGACTTCACCTTCTCCTTCTCCTTCTTCTGCTTCTTCTGATTCACCCTCCAGACTTCACCTTCTCCTTCTCCTTCTTCTACTTCTTCTGATTCACCCTCCAGACTTCACCTTCTCCTTCTCCTTCTTCTGATTCTTCTGATTCACCCTCCAGACTTCACCTTCTCCTTCTCCTTCTTCTGCTTCTTCTGATTCACCCTCCTGACTTCACCTTCTCCTTCTCCTTCTTCTACATCTTCTGATTCACCCTCCTGACTTCACCTTCTCCTTCTCCTTCTTCTACTTCTTCTGCTTCCCCCTCCAGACTTCACCTTCTCCTTCTCCTTCTTCTACTTCTTCTGATTCACCCTCCAGACTTCACCTTCTCCTTCTCCTTCTTCTACTTCTTCTGATTCACCCTCCAGACTTCACCTTCTCCTTCTCCTTCTTCTGCTTCTTCAGATTCACCCTCCAGACTTCACCTTCTCCTTCTCCTTCTTCTACTTCTTCTGCTTCCCCCTCCAGACTTCACCTTCTCCTTCTCCTTCTTCTACTTCTTCTGATTCACCCTCCAGACTTCACCTTCTCCTTCTCCTTCTTCTACTTCTTCTGATTCACCCTCCAGACTTCAACTTCTCCTTCTCCTTCTTCTGCTTCTTCAGATTCACCCTCCAGACATCACCTTCTCCTTCTCCTTATTCTGCTTCTTCTGAATCACCCTCCAGACTTCACCTTCTCCTTCTCCTTCTTCTGCTTCTTCTGATTCACCCTCCAGACTTCACCTTCTCCTTCTCCTTCTTCTGCTTCTTCTGATTCACCCTCCAGACTTCACCTTCTCCTTCTCCTTCTTCTACTTCTTCTGATTCACCCTCCAGACTTCACCTTCTCCATCTCCTTCTTCTGCTTCTTCTGATTCACCCTCCAGACTTCACCTTCTCCTTCTCCTTCGTCTACTTCTTCTGATTCACCCTCCAGACTACACCTTCTCCTTCTCCTTCTTCTACTTCTTCTGATTCACCCTCCAGACTTCACCTTCTCCTTCTCCTTCTTCTGTTTCTTCTGATTCACCCTCCAGACTTCACCTTCTCCTTCTCCTTCTTCTACTACTTCTGATTCACCCTCCAGACTTCACCTTCTCCTTCTCCTTCTTCTACTTCTTCTGATTCACCCTCCAGACTTCATCTTCTCCTTCTCCTTCTTCTGCTTCTTCTGATTCACCCTCCAGACTTCACCTTCTCCTTCTCCTTCTTCTGCTTCTTCTGATTCACCCTCCAGACTTCACCTTCTCCTTCTCCTTCTTCTACTTCTTCTGATTCACCCTCCAGACTTCACCTTCTCCTTCTCCTTCTTCTACTTCTTCTGATTCACCCTCCAGTCTTCACCTTCTCCTTCTCCTTCTTCTGTTTCTTCTGCTTCACCCTCCAGACTTCACCTTCTCCTTCTCTTTCTTCTGCTTCTTCTGATTCACCCTCCAGACTTCACCTTCTCCTTCTCCTTCTTCTGATTCTTCTGATTCACCCTCCAGACTTCACCTTCTCCTTCTCCTTCTTCTGCTTCTTCTGATTCACCCTCCTGACTTCACCTTCTCCTTCTCCTTCTTCTACTTCTTCTGATTCACCCTCCTGACTTCAGCTTCTCCTTCTCCTTCTTCTACTTCTTCTGCTTCACCCTCCAGACTTCACCTTCTCCTTCTCCTTCTTCTACTTCTTCTGATTCACCCTCCAGACTTCACCTTCTCCTTCTCCTTATTCTGCTTCTTCTGATTCACCCTCCAGACTTCACCTTCTCCTTCTCCTTATTCTGCTTCTTCTGATTCACCCTCCAGAATTCACCTTCTCCTTCTCCTTCCTTTGCTTCTTCTGATTCACCCTCCAGACTTCACCTTCTCCTTCTCCTTCTTCTGATTCTTCTGATTCACCCTCCAGACTTCACCTTCTCCTTCTCCATCTTCTGCTTCTTCTGATTCACCCTCCTGACTTCACCTTCTCCTTCTCCTTCTTCTACTTCTTCTGATTCACCCTCCTGACTTCACCTTCTCCTTCTCCATCTTCTACTTCTTCTGCTTCACCCTCCAGACTTCACCTTCTCCTCCTCCTTCTTCTGTTTCTTCTGATTCACCCTCCAGACTTCATCTTCTCCTTCTCCTTCTTCTACTTCTTCTGATTCACCCTCCAGACTTCACCTTCTCCTTCTCCTTCTTCTACTTCTTCTGATTCACCCTCCAGACTTCATCTTCTCCTTCTCCTTCTTCTGCTTCTTCTGATTCACCCTCCAGACTTCACCTTCTCCTTCTCCTTCTTCTGCTTCTTCTGATTCACCCTCCAGACTTCAACTTCTCCTTCTCCTTCTTCTACTTCTTCTGATTCACCCTCCAGACTTCACCTTCTCCTTCTTCTTCTTCTACTTCTTCCGTTTCACCCTCCAGACTTCATCTTCTCCTTCTCCTTTTTCTGCTTCTTCTGATTCACCCTCCAGACTTCACCTTCTCCTTCTCCTTCTTCTGCTTCTTCTGATTCACCCTCCAGACTTCACCTTCTCCTTCTCCTTCTTCTACTTCTTCTGATTCACCCTCCAGACTTCACCTCCTCCTTCTCCTTCTTCTACTTCTTCTGATTCACCCTCCAGTCTTCACCTTCTCCTTCTCCTTCTTCTGTTTCTTCTGCTTCACCCTCCAGACTTCACCTTCTCCTTCTCTTTCTTCTGCTTCTTCTGATTCACCCTCCAGACTTCAACTTCTCCTTCTCCTTCTTCTGATTCTTCTGATTCACCCTCCAGACTTCACCTTCTCCTTCTCCTTCTTCTGCTTCTTCTGATTCACCCTCCTGACTTCACCTTCTCCTTCTCCTTCTTCTACTTCTTCTGATTCACCCTCCTGACTTCACCTTCTCCTTCTCCTTCTTCTACTTCTTCTGCTTCACTCTCCAGACTTCACCTTCTCCTTCTCCTTCTTCTGCTTCTTCTGATTCACCCTCCAGACTTCACCTTCTCCTTCTCCTTCTTCTGCTTCTTCTGATTCACCCTCCAGACTTCACCTTCTCCTTCTCCTTATTCTGCTTCTTCTGATTCACACTCCAGACTTCACCTCCTCCTTCTCCTTCCTCTGCTTCTTCTGATTCACCCTCCAGACTTCACCTTCTCCTTCTCCTTCTTCTGATTCTTCTGATTCACCCTCCAGACTTCACCTTCTCCTTCTCCATCTTCTGCTTCTTCTGATTCACCCTCCTGACTTCACCTTCTCCTTCTCCTTCTTCTACTTCTTTTGATTCACCCTCCTGACTTCACCTTCTCCTTCTCCATCTTCTACTTCTTCTGCTTCACCCTCCAGACTTCAACTTCTCCTTCTCCTTCTTCTACTTCTTCTGATTCACCCTCCAGACTTCACCTTCTCCTTCTCCTTCTTCTGCTTCTTCTGATTCACCCTCCAGACTTCACCTTCTCCTTCTCCTTCTTCTGCTTCTTCTGATTCACCCTCCAGACTTCACCTTCTCCTTCTACTTCTTCTACTTCATCTGATTCACCCTCCAGACTTCACCTTCTCCTTCTCCTTCTTCTGCTTCTTCTGATTCACCCTCCAGACTTCACCTTCTCCTTCTCCTTCGTCTACTTCTTCTGATTCACCCTCCAGACTACACCTTCTCCTTCTCCTTCTTCTACTTCTTCTGATTCACCCTCCAGACTTCACCTTCTCCTTCTCCTTCTTCTGTTTCTTCTGATTCACCCTCCAGACTTCATCTTCTCCTTCTCCTTGTTCTACTTCTTCTGATTCACCCTCCAGACTTCACCTTCTCCTTCTCCTTATTCTGCTTCTTCTGATTCACCCTCCAGACTTCACCTTCTCCTTCTCCTTATTCTGCTTCTTCTGATTCACCCTCCAGACTTCACCTTCTCCTTCTCCTTCCTTTGCTTCTTCTGATTCACCCTCCAGACTTCACCTTCTCCTTCTCCTTCTTCTGATTCTTCTGATTCACCCTCCAGACTTCACCTTCTCCTTCTCCATCTTCTGCTTCTTCTGATTCACCCTCCTGACTTCACCTTCTCCTTCTCCTTCTTCTACTTCTTCTGATTCACCCTCCTGACTTCACCTTCTCCTTCTCCATCTTCTACTTCTTCTGCTTCACCCTCCAGACTTCACCTTCTCCTCCTCCTTCTTCTGTTTCTTCTGATTCACCCTCCTGACTTCATCTTCTCCTTCTCCTTCTTCTGCTTCTTCTGATTCACCCTCCAGACTTCACCTTCTCCTTCTCCTTCTTCTGCTTCTTCTGATTCACCCTCCAGACTTCAACTTCTCCTTCTCCTTCTTCTACTTCTTCTGATTCACCCTCCAGACTTCACCTTCTCCTTCTTCTTCTTCTACTTCTTCCGATTCACCCTCCAGACTTCATCTTCTCCTTCTCCTTCTTCTGCTTCTTCTGATTCACCCTCCAGACTTCACCTTCTCCTTCTCCTTCTTCTGCTTCTTCTGATTCACCCTCCAGACTTCACCTTCTCCTTCTCCTTCTTCTACTTCTTCTGATTCACCCTCCAGACTTCACCTTCTCCTTCTCCTTCTTCTACTTCTTCTGATTCACCCTCCAGTCTTCACCTTCTCCTTCTCCTTCTTCTGTTTCTTCTGCTTCACCCTCCAGACTTCACCTTCTCCTTCTCTTTCTTCTGCTTCTTCTGATTCACCCTCCAGACTTCACCTTCTCCTTCTCCTTCTTCTGATTCTTCTGATTCACCCTCCAGACTTCACCTTCTCCTTCTCCTTCTTCTGCTTCTTCTGATTCACCCTCCTGACTTCACCTTCTCCTTCTCCTTCTTCTACTTCTTCTGATTCACCCTCCTGACTTCACCTTCTCCTTCTCCTTCTTCTACTTCTTCTGCTTCACCCTCCAGACTTCACCTTCTCCTTCTCCTTCTTCTGCTTCTTCTGATTCACCCTCCAGACTTCACCTTCTCCTTCTCCTTCCTCTGCTTCTTCTGATTCACCCTCCAGACTTCACCTTCTCCTTCTCCTTCTTCTGATTCTTCTGATTCACCCTCCAGACTTCACCTTCTCCTTCTCCATCTTCTGCTTCTTCTGATTCACCCTCCTGACTTCACCTTCTCCTTCTCCTTCTTCTACTTCTTCTGATTCACCCTCCTGACTTCACCTTCTCCTTCTCCATCTTCTACTTCTTCTGCTTCACCCTCCAGACTTCAACTTCTCCTTCTCCTTCTTCTACTTCTTCTGATTCACCCTCCAGACTTCACCTTCTCCTTCTCCTTCTTCTGCTTCTTCTGATTCACCCTCCAGACTTCACCTTCTCCTTCTCCTTCTTCTGCTTCTTCTGATTCACCCTCCAGACTTCACCTTCTCCTTCTCCTTCTTCTACTTCATCTGATTCACCCTCCAGACTTCACCTTCTCCTTCTCCTTCTTCTGCTTCTTCTGATTCACCCTCCAGACTTCACCTTCTCCTTCTCCTTCGTCTACTTCTTCTGATTCACCCTCCAGACTACACCTTCTCCTTCTCCTTCTTCTACTTCTTCTGATTCACCCTCCAGACTTCACCTTCTCCTTCTCCTTCTTCTGTTTCTTCTGATTCACCCTCCAGACTTCATCTTCTCCTTCTCCTTCTTCTACTTCTTCTGATTCACCCTCCAGACTTCACCTTTTCCTTCTCCTTCTTCTACTTCTTCTGATTCACCCTCCAGACTTCATCTTCTCCTTCTCCTTCTTCTGCTTCTTCTGATTCACCCTCCAGACTTCACCTTCTCCTTCTCCTTCTTCTGCTTCTTCTGATTCACCCTCCAGACTTCAACTTCTCCTTCTCCTTCTTTTACTTCTTCTGATTCACCCTCCAGACTTCACCTTCTCCTTCTCCTTCTTCTACTTCTTCTGATTCACCCTCCAGTCTTCACCTTCTCCTTCTCCTTCTTCTGTTTCTTCTGCTTCACCCTCCAGACTTCACCTTCTCCTTCTCTTTCTTCTGCTTCTTCTGATTCACCCTCCAGACTTCACCTTCTCCTTCTCCTTCTTCTGATTCTTCTGATTCACCCTCCAGACTTCACCTTCTCCTTCTCCTTCTTCTGCTTCTTCTGATTCACCCTCCTGACTTCACCTTCTCCTTCTCCTTCTTCTACTTCTTCTGATTCACCCTCCTGACTTCACCTTCTCCTTCTCCTTCTTCTACTTCTTCTGCTTCACCCTCCAGACATCACCTTCTCCTTCTCCTTCTTCTACTTCTTCTGATTCAACCTCCAGACTTCACCTTCTCCTTCTCCTTCTTCTGCTTCTTCTGATTCACCCTCCTGACTTCACCTTCTCCTTCTCCTTCTTCTACTTCTTCTGCTTCACTCTCCAGACTTCACCTTCTCCTTCTCCTTCTTCTGCTTCTTCTGACTCACCCTCCAGACTTCACCTTCTCCTTCTCCTTCTTCTGCTTCTTCTGATTCACCCTCCAGACTTCACCTTCTCCTTCTCCTTATTCTGCTTCTTCTGATTCACACTCCAGACTTCACCTTCTCCTTCTCCTTATTCTGCTTCTTCTGATTCACCCTCCAGACTTCACCTTCTCCTTCTCCTTCCTCTGCTTCTTCTGATTCACCCTCCAGACTTCACCTTCTCCTTCTCCTTCTTCTGATTCTTCTGATTCACCCTCCAGACTTCACCTTCTCCTTCTCCATCTTCTGCTTCTTCTGATTCACCCTCCTGACTTCACCTTCTCCTTCTCCTTCTTCTACTTCTTCTGATTCACCCTCCTGACTTCACCTTCTCCTTCTCCATCTTCTACTTCTTCTGCTTCACCCTCCAGACTTCAACTTCTCCTTCTCCTTCTTCTACTTCTTCTGATTCAACCTCCAGACTTCACCTTCTCCTTCTCCTTCTTCTGCTTCTTCTGATTCACCCTCCAGACTTCACCTTCTCCTTCTCCTTCTTCTGCTTCTTCTGATTCACCCTCCAGACTTCACCTTCTCCTTCTCCTTCTTCTACATCTGATTCACCCTCCAGACTTCACCTTCTCCTTCTCCTTCTTCTGCTTCTTCTGATTCACCCTCCAGACTTCACCTTCTCCTTCTCCTTCGTCTACTTCTTCTGATTCACCCTCCAGACTACACCTTCTCCTTCTCCTTCTTCTACTTCTTCTGATTCACCCTCCAGACTTCACCTTCTCCTTCTCCTTCTTCTGTTTCTTCTGATTCACCCTCCAGACTTCATCTTCTCCTTCTCCTTCTTCTACTTCTTCTGATTCACCCTCCAGACTTCACCTTCTCCTTCTCCTTATTCTGCTTCTTCTGATTCACCCTCCAGACTTCACCTTCTCCTTCTCCTTATTCTGCTTCTTCTGATTCACCCTCCAGACTTCACCTTCTCCTTCTCCTTCCTTTGCTTCTTCTGATTCACCCTCCAGACTTCACCTTCTCCTTCTCCTTCTTCTGATTCTTCTGATTCACCCTCCAGACTTCACCTTCTCCTTCTCCATCTTCTGCTTCTTCTGATTCACCCTCCTGACTTCACCTTCTCCTTCTCCTTCTTCTACTTCTTCTGATTCACCCTCCTGACTTCACCTTCTCCTTCTCCATCTTCTACTTCTTCTGCTTCACCCTCCAGACTTCACCTTCTCCTCCTCCTTCTTCTGTTTCTTCTGATTCACCCTCCAGACTTCATCTTCTCCTTCTCCTTCTTCTACTTCTTCTGATACACCCTCCAGACTTCACCTTCTCCTTCTCCTTCTTCTACTTCTTCTGATTCACCCTCCAGACTTCATCTTCTCCTTCTCCTTCTTCTGCTTCTTCTGATTCACCCTCCAGACTTCACCTTCTCCTTCTCCTTCTTCTGCTTCTTCTGATTCACCCTCCAGACTTCAACTTCTCCTTCTCCTTCTTCTACTTCTTCTGATTCACCCTCCAGACTTCACCTTCTCCTTCTTCTTCTTCTACTTCTTCCGATTCACCCTCCAGACTTCATCTTCTCCTTCTCCTTCTTCTGCTTCTTCTGATTCACCCTCCAGACTTCACCTTCTCCTTCTCCTTCTTCTGCTTCTTCTGATTCACCCTCCAGACTTCACCTTCTCCTTCTCCTTCTTCTACTTCTTCTGATTCACCCTCCAGACTTCACCTTCTCCTTCTCCTTCTTCTACTTCTTCTGATTCACCCTCCAGTCTTCACCTTCTCCTTCTCCTTCTTCTGTTTCTTCTGCTTCACCCTCCAGACTTCACCTTCTCCTTCTCTTTCTTCTGCTTCTTCTGATTCACCCTCCAGACTTCACCTTCTCCTTCTCCTTCTTCTGATTCTTCTGATTCACCCTCCAGACTTCACCTTCTCCTTCTCCTTCTTCTGCTTCTTCTGATTCACCCTCCTGACTTCACCTTCTCCTTCTCCTTCTTCTACTTCTTCTGATTCACCCTCCTGACTTCACCTTCTCCTTCTCCTTCTTCTACTTCTTCTGCTTCACCCTCCAGACTTCACCTTCTCCTTCTCCTTCTTCTGCTTCTTCTGATTCACCCTCCAGACTTCACCTTCTCCTTCTCCTTCTTCTGCTTCTTCTGATTCACCCTCCAGACTTCACCTTCTCCTTCTCCTTATTCTGCTTCTTCTGATTCACACTCCAGACTTCACCTTCTCCTTCTCCTTATTCTGCTTCTTCTGATTCACCCTCCAGACTTCACCTTCTCCTTCTCCTTCCTCTGCTTCTTCTGATTCACCCTCCAGACTTCACCTTCTCCTTCTCCTTCTTCTGATTCTTCTGATTCACCCTCCAGACTTCACCTTCTCCTTCTCCATCTTCTGCTTCTTCTGATTCACCCTCCTGACTTCACCTTCTCCTTCTCCTTCTTCTACTTCTTCTGATTCACCCTCCTGACTTCACCTTCTCCTTCTCCATCTTCTACTTCTTCTGCTTCACCCTCCAGACTTCAACTTCTCCTTCTCCTTCTTCTACTTCTTCTGATTCACCCTCCAGACTTCACCTTCTCCTTCTCCTTCTTCTGCTTCTTCTGATTCACCCTCCAGACTTCACCTTCTCCTTCTCCTTCTTCTGCTTCTTCTGATTCACCCTCCAGACTTCACCTTCTCCTTCTCCTTCTTCTACTTCATCTGATTCACCCTCCAGACTTCACCTTCTCCTTCTCCTTCTTCTGCTTCTTCTGATTCACCCTCCAGACTTCACCTTCTCCTTCTCCTTCGTCTACTTCTTCTGATTCACCCTCCAGACTACACCTTCTCCTTCTCCTTCTTCTACTTCTTCTGGTTCACCCTCCAGACTTCACCTTCTCCTTCTCCTTCTTCTGTTTCTTCTGATTCACCCTCCAGACTTAATCTTCTCCTTCTCCTTCTTCTACTTCTTCTGATTCACCCTCCAGACTTCACCTTTTCCTTCTCCTTCTTCTACTTCTTCTGATTCACCCTCCAGACTTCATCTTCTCCTTCTCCTTCTTCTGCTTCTTCTGATTCACCCTCCAGACTTCACCTTCTCCTTCTCCTTCTTCTGCTTCTTCTGATTCACCCTCCAGACTTCAACTTCTCCTTCTCCTTCTTCTACTTCTTCTGATTCACCCTCCAGACTTCACCTTCTCCTTCTCCTTCTTCTACTTCTTCTGATTCACCCTCCAGTCTTCACCTTCTCCTTCTCCTTCTTCTGTTTCTTCTGCTTCACCCTCCAGACTTCACCTTCTCCTTCTCTTTCTTCTGCTTCTTCTGATTCACCCTCCAGACTTCACCTTCTCCTTCTCCTTCTTCTGATTCTTCTGATTCACCCTCCAGACTTCACCTTCTCCTTCTCCTTCTTCTGCTTCTTCTGATTCACCCTCCTGACTTCACCTTCTCCTTCTCCTTCTTCTACTTCTTCTGATTCACCCTCCTGACTTCACCTTCTCCTTCTCCTTCTTCTACTTCTTCTGCTTCACCCTCCAGACTTCACCTTCTCCTTCTCCTTCTTCTGCTTCTTCTGATTCACCCTCCAGACTTCACCTTCTCATTCTCCTTCTTCTGCTTCTTCTGCTGCGCCCTCCAGACTTCACCTTCTCCTTCTCCTTCTTCTGCTTCTTCTGCTTCACACTCCAGACTTCACCTTCTCCTTCTCCTTCTTCTGCTTCTTCTGCTGCGCCCTCCAGGCTTCACCTTCTCCTTCTCCTTCTTCTGCTTCTTCTGCTTCACCGTCCTGACTTCACCTTCTCCTTCTCCTTCTTCTACTTCTTCTGCTACACCCCCCTGACTTCACCTGCTCCTTCTCCTTCTTCTGCTTCATCTGATTCACCCTCCAGACTTCACCTTCTCCTTCTCCTTCTTCTGCTTCTTCTGATTCACCCTCCAGACTTCATCTTCTCCTTCTCCTTCTTCTGCTTCTTCTGATTCACCCTCCAGACCTCACCTTCTCCTTCTCCTTCTTCTACTTCTTCTGATTCACCCTCCAGACTTCATCTTCTCCTTCTCCTTCTTCTGCTTCTTCTGATTCACCCTCCAGTCTTCACCTTCTCCTTCTCCTTCTTCTGCTTCTTCTGATTCACCCTCCAGACTTCACCTTCTCCTTCTCCTTCTTCTACTTCTTCTGATTCACCCTCCAGACTTCACCTTCTCCTTCTCCTTCTTCTACTTCTTCTGATTCACCCTCCAGTCTTCACCTTCTCCTTCTTCTGTTTCTTCTGCTTCACCCTCCAGACTTCACCTTCTCCTTCTCTTTCTTCTGCTTCTTCTGCTTCACCCTCCAGACTTCACCTTCTCCTTCTCCTTCTTCTGATTCTTCTGATTCACCCTCCAGACTTCACCTTCTCTATCTCCTTCTTCTGCTTCTTCTGATTCACCCTCCTGACTTCACCTTCTCCTTCTCCTTCTTCTACTTCTTCTGATTCACCCTCCTGACTTCACCTTCTCCTTCTCCTTCTTCTACTTCTTCTGCTTCACCCTCCAGACTTCAACTTCTCCTTCTCCGTCTTCTACTTCTTCTGATTCACCCTCCAGACTTCACCTTCTCCTTCTCCTTCGTCTACTTCTTCTGATTCACCCTCCAGACTACACCTTCTCCTTCTCCTTCTTCTACTTCTTCTGATTCACCCTCCACACTTCACCTTCTCCTTCTCCTTCTTCTGTTTCTTCTGATTCACCCTCCAGACTTCATCTTCTCCTTCTCCTTCTTCTAGTTCTTCTGATTCACCCTCCAGACTTCACCTTCTCCTTCTCCTTCTTCTACTTCTTCTGATTCACCCTCCAGACTACATCTTCTCCTTGTCCTTCTTCTGCTTCTTCTGATTCACCCTCCAGACTTCACCTTCACCTTCTCCTTCTTCTGCTTCTTCTGATTCACCCTCCAGACTTCAACTTCTCCTTCTCCTTCTTCTACTTCTTCTGATTCACCCTCCAGACTTCACCTTCTCCTTCTCCTTCTTCTACTTCTTCTGATTCACCCTCCAGTCTTCACCTTCTCCTTCTCCTTCTTCTGTTTCTTCTGCTTCACCCTCCAGACTTCACCTTCTCCTTCTCTTTCTTCTGCTTCTTCTGATTCACCCTCCAGACTTCACCTTCTCCTTCTCCTTCTTCTGATTCTTCTGATTCACCCTCCAGACTTCACCTTCTCCTTCTCCTTCTTCTGCTTCTTCTGATTCACCCTCCTGACTTCACCTTCTCCTTCTCCTTCTTCTACTTCTTCTGATTCACCCTCCTGACTTCACCTTCTCCTTCTCCATCTTCTACTTCTTCTGCTTCACCCTCCAGACTTCACCTTCTCCTCCTCCTTCTTCTGTTTCTTCTGATTCACCCTCCAGACTTCATCTTCTCCTTCTCCTTCTTCTACTTCTTCTGATTCACCCTCCAAACTTCACCTTCTCCTTCTTCTTCTTCTACTTCTTCCGATTCACCCTCCAGACTTCATCTTCTCCTTCTCCTTCTTCTGCTTCTTCTGATTCACCCTCCAGACTTCACCTTCTCCTTCTCCTTCTTCTGCTTCTTCTGATTCACCCTCCAGACTTCACCTTCTCCTTCTCCTTCTTCTACTTCTTCTGATTCACCCTCCAGACTTCACCTTCTCCTTCTCCTTCTTCTACTTCTTCTGATTCACCCACCAGTCTTCACCTTCTCCTTCTCCTTCTTCTGTTTCTTCTGCCTCACCCTCCAGACTTCACCTTCTCCTTCTCTTTCTTCTGCTTCTTCTGATTCACCCTCCAGACTTCACCTTCTCCTTCTCCTTCTTCTGATTCTTCTGATTCACCCTCCAGACTTCACCTTCTCCTTCTCCTTCTTCTGCTTCTTCTGATTCACCCTCCTGACTTCACCTTCTCCTTCTCCTTCTTCTACTTCTTCTGATTCACCCTCCTGACTTCACCTTCTCCTTCTCCTTCTTCTACTTCTTCTGCTTCACCCTCCAGACTTCACCTTCTCCTTCTCCTTCTTCTGCTTCTTCTGATTCACCCTCCAGACTTCACCTTCTCCTTCTCCTTCTTCTGCTTCTTCTGATTCACCCTCCAGACTTCACCTTCTCCTTCTCCTTATTCTGCTTCTTCTGATTCACACTCCAGACTTCACCTTCTCCTTCTCCTTATTCTGCTTCTTCTGATTCACCCTCCAGACTTCACCTTCTCCTTCTCCTTCCTCTGCTTCTTCTGATTCACCCTCCAGACTTCACCTTCTCCTTCTCCTTCTTCTGATTCTTCTGATTCACCCTCCAGACTTCACCTTCTCCTTCTCCATCTTCTGCTTCTTCTGATTCACCCTCCTGACTTCACCTTCTCCTTCTCCTTCTTCTACTTCTTCTGATTCACCCTCCTGACTTCACCTTCTCCTTCTCCATCTTCTACTTCTTCTGCTTCACCCCCAGACTTCAACTTCTCCTTCTCCTTCTTCTACTTCTTCTGATTCACCCTCCAGACTTCAACTTCTCCTTCTCCTTCTTCTGCTTCTTCTGATTCACCCTCCAGACTTCACCTTCTCCTTCTCCTTCTTCTGCTTCTTCTGATTCACCCTCCAGACTTCACCTTCTCCTTCTCCTTCTTCTACTTCTTCTGATTCACCCTCCAGACTTCACCTTCTCCTTCTCCTTCTTCTGCTTCTTCTGATTCACCCTCCAGACTTCACCTTCTCCTTCTCCTTCTTCTACTTCTTCTGATTCACCCTCCAGACTTCACCTTCTCCTTCTCCTTCTTCTACTTCTTCTGATTCACCCTCCAGACTTCACCTTCTCCTTCTCCTTCTTCTGCTTCTTCTGATTCACCCTCCAGACTTCATCTTCTCCTTCTCCTTCTTCTACTTCTTCTGATTCACCCTCCAGACTTCACCTTCTCCTTCTCCTTCTTCTACTTCTTCTGATTCACCCTCCAGACTTCATCTTCTCCTTCTCCTTCTTCTGCTTCTTCTGATTCACCCTCCAGACTTCACCTTCTCCTTCTCCTTCTTCTGCTTCTTCTGATTCACCCTCCAGACTTCAACTTCTCCTTCTCCTTCTTCTACTTCTTCTGATTCACCCTCCAGACTTCACCTTCTCCTTCTCCTTCTTCTACTTCTTCTGATTCAACCTCCAGTCTTCACCTTCTCCTTCTCCTTCTTCTGTTTCTTCTGCTTCACCCTCCAGACTTCACCTTCTCCTTCTCTTTCTTCTGCTTCTTCTGATTCACCCTCCAGACTTCACCTTCTCCTTCTCCTTCTTCTGATTCTTCTGATTCACCCTCCAGACTTCACCTTCTCCTTCTCCTTCTTCTGCTTCTTCTGATTCACCCTCCTGACTTCACCTTCTCCTTCTCCTTCTTCTACTTCTTCTGATTCACCCTCCAGACTTCACCTTCTCCTTCTCCTTATTCTGCTTCTTCTGATTCACCCTCCAGACTTCACCTTCTCCTTCTCCTTCGTCTACTTCTTCTGATTCACCCTCCAGACTACACCTTCTCCTTCTCCTTCTTCTACTTCTTCTGATTCACCCTCCACACTTCACCTTCTCCTTCTCCTTCTTCTGTTTCTTCTGATTCACCCTCCAGACTTCATCTTCTCCTTCTCCTTCTTCTACTTCTTCTGATTCACCCTCCAGACTTCACCTTCTCCTTCTCCTTCTTCTACTTCTTCTGATTCACCCTCCAGACTTCATCTTCTCCTTGTCCTTCTTCTGCTTCTTCTGATTCACCCTCCAGACTTCACCTTCACCTTCTCCTTCTTCTGCTTCTTCTGATTCACCCTCCAGACTTCAACTTCTCCTTCTCCTTCTTCTACTTCTTCTGATTCACCCTCCAGACTTCACCTTCTCCTTCTCCTTCTTCTACTTCTTCTGATTCACCCTCCAGTCTTCACCTTCTCCTTCTCCTTCTTCTGTTTCTTCTGCTTCACCCTCCAGACTTCACCTTCTCCTTCTCTTTCTTCTGCTTCTTCTGATTCACCCTCCAGACTTCACCTTCTCCTTCTCCTTCTTCTGATTCTTCTGATTCACCCTCCAGACTTCACCTTCTCCTTCTCCTTCTTCTGCTTCTTCTGATTCACCCTCCTGACTTCACCTTCTCCTTCTCCTTCTTCTACTTCTTCTGATTCACCCTCCTGACTTCACCTTCTCCTTCTCCTTCTTCTACTTCTTCTGCTTCACCCTCCAGACTTCACCTTCTCCTTCTCCTTCTTCTACTTCTTCTGATTCAACCTCCAGACTTCACCTTCTCCTTCTCCTTCTTCTGCTTCTTCTGATTCACCCTCCAGACTTCACCTTCTCATTCTCCTTCTTCTGCTTCTTCTGCTGCGCCCTCCAGACTTCACCTTCTCCTTCTCCTTCTTCTGCTTCTTCTGCTTCACACTCCAGACTTCACCTTCTCCTTCTCCTTCTTCTGCTTCTTCTGCTGCGCCCTCCAGGCTTCACCTTCTCCTTCTCCTTCTTCTGCTTCTTCTGATTCACCCTCCTGACTTCACCTTCTCCTTCTCCTTCTTCTACTTCTTCTGATTCACCCTCCTGACTTCACCTTCTCCTTCTCCTTCTTCTACTTCTTCTGCTTCACCCTCCAGACTTCACCTTCTCCTTCTCCTTCTTCTACTTCTTCTGATTCAACCTCCAGACTTCACCTTCTCCTTCTCCTTCTTCTGCTTCTTCTGATTCACCCTCCAGACTTCACCTTCTCATTCTCCTTCTTCTGCTTCTTCTGCTGCGCCCTCCAGACTTCACCTTCTCCTTCTCCTTCTTCTGCTTCTTCTGCTTCACACTCCAGACTTCACCTTCTCCTTCTCCTTCTTCTGCTTCTTCTGCTGCGCCCTCCAGGCTTCACCTTCTCCTTCTCCTTCTTCTGCTTCTTCTGCTTCACCGTCCTGACTTCACCTTCTCCTTCTCCTTCTTCTACTTCTTCTGCTACACCCCCCTGACTTCACCTGCTCCTTCTCCTTCTTCTGCTTCATCTGATTCACCCTCCAGACTTCACCTTCTCCTTCTCCTTCTTCTGCTTCTTCTGATTCACCCTCCAGACTTCACCTTCTCCTTCTCCTTCTTCTACTTCTTCTGATTCACCCTCCTGACTTCACCTTCTCCTTCTCCTTCTTCTACTTCTTCTGCTTCACCCTCCAGACTTCAACTTCTCCTTCTCCGTCTTCTACTTCTTCTGATTCACCCTCCAGACTTCACCTTCTGCTTCTCCTTCGTCTACTTCTTCTGATTCACCCTCCAGACTACACCTTCTCCTTCTCCTTCTTCTACTTCTTCTGATTCACCCTCCACACTTCACCTTCTCCTTCTCCTTCTTCTGTTTCTTCTGATTCACCCTCCAGACTTCATCTTCTCCTTCTCCTTCTTCTACTTCTTCTGATTCACCCTCCAGACTTCACCTTCTCCTTCTCCTTCTTCTACTTCTTCTGATTCACCGTCCAGACTTCATCTTCTCCTTGTCCTTCTTCTGCTTCTTCTGATTCACCCTCCAGACTTCACCTTCTCCTTCTCCTTCTTCTGCTTCTTCTGATTCACCCTCCAGACTTCAACTTCTCCTTCTCCTTCTTCTACTTCTTCTGATTCACCCTCCAGACTTCACCTTCTCCTTCTCCTTCTTCTACTTCTTCTGATTCACCCTCCAGTCTTCTCCTTCTCCTTCTCCTTCTTCTGTTTCTTCTGCTTCACCCTCCAGACTTCACCTTCTCCTTCTCTTTCTTCTGCTTCTTCTGATTCACCCTCCAGACTTCACCTTCTCCTTCTCCTTCTTCTGATTCTTCTGATTCACCCTCCAGACTTCACCTTCTCCTTCTCCTTCTTCTGCTTCTTCTGATTCACCCTCCTGACTTCACCTTCTCCTTCTCCTTCTTCTACTTCTTCTGATTCACCCTCCTGACTTCACCTTCTCCTTCTCCTTCTTCTATTTCTTCTGCTTCACCCTCCAGACTTCACCTTCTCCTTCTCCTTCTTCTACTTCTTCTGATTCAACCTCCAGACTTCACCTTCTCCTTCTCCTTCTTCTGCTTCTTCTGATTCACCCTCCAGACTTCACCTTCTCATTCTCCTTCTTCTGCTTCTTCTGCTGCGCCCTCCAGACTTCACCTTCTCCTTCTCCTTCTTCTGCTTCTTCTGCTTCACACTCCAGACTTCACCTTCTCCTTCTCCTTCTTCTGCTTCTTCTGCTGCGCCCTCCAGGCTTCACCTTCTCCTTCTCCTTCTTCTGCTTCTTCTGCTTCACCGTCCTGACTTCACCTTCTCCTTCTCCTTCTTCTACTTCTTCTGCTACACCCCCCTGACTTCACCTGCTCCTTCTCCTTCTTCTGCTTCTTCTGATTCACCCTCCAGACTTCACCTTCTCCTTCTCCTTCTTCTGCTTCTTCTGATTCACCCTCCAGACTTCACCTTCTCCTTCTCCTTCTTCTGCTTCTTCTGATTCACCCTCCAGACCTCACCTTCTCCTTCTCCTTCTTCTACTTCTTCTGACTCACCCTCCAGACTTCATCTTCTCCTTCTCCTTCTTCTGCTTCTTCTGATTCACCCTCCAGTCTTCCCCTTCTCCTTCTCCTTCTTCTGCTTCTTCTGATTCACCCTCCAGACTTCACCTTCAACTTCTCCTTCTTCTACTTCTTCTGATTCACCCTCCAGACTTCACCTTCTCCTTCTCCTTCTTCTACTTCTTCTGATTCACCTCCAGTCTTCACCTTCTCCTTCTTCTGTTTCTTCTGCTTCACCCTCCAGACTTCACCTTCTCCTTCTCCTTCTTCTGATTCTTCTGATTCACCTCCAGACTTCACCTTCTCTATCTCCTTCTTCTGCTTCTTCTGATTCACCCTCCTGACTTCACCTTCTCCTTCTCCTTCTTCTACTTCTTCTGATTCACCCTCCTGACTTCACCCTTCTCCTTCTCCTTCTTCTACTTCTTCTGCTTCACCCTCCAGACTTCAACTTCTCCTTCTCCTTCTTCTACTTCTTCTGATTCACCCTCCAGACTTCACCTTCTCCTTCTTCTGCTTCTTCTGATTCACCCTCCAGACTTTACCTTCTCCTTCTCCTTCTTCTGCTTCTTCTGATTCACCCTCCAGACTTCACCTTCTCCTTCTCCTTCTTCTACTTCTTCTGATTCACCCTCCAGACTTCACCTTCTCCTTCTCCTTCTTCTGCTTCTTCTGATTCACCCTCCAGACTTCACCTTCTCCTTCTCCTTCGTCTACTTCTTCTGATTCACCCTCCAGACTACACCTTCTCCTTCTCCTTCTTCTTCTTCTTCTGATTCACCCTCCAGACTTCACCTTCTCCTTCTCCTTCTTCTGTTTCTTCTGATTCACCCTCCAGACTTCATCTTCTCCTTCTCCTTCTTCTACTTCTTCTGATTCACCCTCCAGACTTCACCTTCTCCTTCTCCTTCTTCTACTTCTTCTGATTCACCCTCCAGACTTCATCTTCTCCTTCTCCTTCTTCTGCTTCTTCTGATTCACCCTCCAGACTTCACCTTCTCCTTCTCCTTCTTCTGCTTCTTCTGATTCACCCTCCAGACTTCAACTTCTCCTTCTCCTTCTTCTACTTCTTCTGATTCACCCTCCAGACTTCACCTTCTCCTTCTCCTTCTTCTACTTCTTACGATTCACCCTCCAGACTTCATCTTCTCCTTCTCCTTCTTCTGCTTCTTCTGATTCACCCTCCAGACTTCACCTTCTCCTTCTCCTTCTTCTGCTTCTTCTGATTCACCCTCCAGACTTCACCTTCTCCTTCTCCTTCTTCTACTTCTTCTGATTCACCCTCCAGACTTCACCTTCTCCTTCTCCTTCTTCTACTTCTTCTGATTCACCCTCAGTCTTCACCTTCTCCTTCTCCTTCTTCTGTTTCTTCTGCTTCACCCTCCAGACTTCACCTTCTCCTTCACTTTCTTCTGCTTCTTCTGATTCACCCTCCAGACTTCACCTTCCTCCTTCTCCTTCTTCTGATTCTTCTGATTCACCCTCCAGACTTCACCTTCTCCTTCTCCTTCTTCTGCTTCTTCTGATTCACCCTCCTGACTTCACCTTCTCCTTCTCCTTCTTCTACTTCTTCTGATTCACCCTCCAGACTTCACCTTCTCCTTCTCCTTCTTCTCCTTCTTCTGCTTCACCCTCCAGACTTCACCTTCTCCTTCTCCTTCTTCTGCTTCTTCTGATTCACCCTCCAGACTTCACCTTCTCCTTCTCCTTCTTCTGCTTCTTCTGATTCACCCCTCCAGACTTCACCTTCTCCTTCTCCTTATTCTGCTTCTTCTGATTCACCCTCCAGACTTCACCTTCTCCTTCTCCTATTCTGCTTCTTCTGATTCACCTCCAGACTTCACCTTCTCCTTCTCCTTCCTCTGCTTCTTCTGATTCACCCTCCAGACTTCACCTTCTCCTTCTCCTTCTTCTGATTCTTCTGATTCACCTCCAGACTTCACCTTCTCCTTCTCCATCTTCTGCTTCTTCTGATTCACCCTCCTGACTTCACCTTCTCCTTCTCCTTCTTCTACCTCTTCTGATTCACCCTCCTGACTTCACCTTCTCCTTCTCCATTTTCTACTTCTTCTGCTTCACCCTCCAGACTTCAACTTCTCCTTCTCCTTCTTCTACTTCTTCTGATTCACCCTCCAGACTTCACCTTCTCCTTCTCCTTCTTCTGCTTCTTCTGATTCACCCTCCAGACTTCACCTTCTCCTTCTCCTTCTTCTGCTTCTTCTGATTCACCCTCCAGACTTCACCTTCTCCTTCTCCTTCTTCTACTTCATCTGATTCACCCTCCAGACTTCACCTTCTCCTTCTCCTTCTTCTGCTTCTTCTGATTCACCCTCCAGACTTCACCTTCTCCTTCTCCTTCGTCTACTTCTTCTGATTCACCCTCCAGACTACACCTTCTCCTTCTCCTTCTTCTACTTCTTCTGATTCACCCTCCAGACTTCACCTTCTCCTTCTCCTTCTTCTGTTTCTTCTGATTCACCCTCCAGACTTCATCTTCTCCTTCTCCTTCTTCTACTTCTTCTGATTCACCCTCCAGACTTCACCTTCTCCTTCTCCTTCTTCTACTTCTTCTGATTCACCCTCCAGACTTCATCTTCTCCTTCTCCTTCTTCTGCTTCTTCTGATTCACCCTCCAGACTTCACCTTCTCCTTCTCCTTCTTCTGCTTCTTCTGATTCACCCTCCAGACTTCACTTCTCCTTCTCCTTCTTCTACTTCTTCTGATTCACCCTCCAGACTTCACCTTCTCCTTCTCCTTCTTCTACTTCTTCTGATTCACCCTCCAGTCTTCACCTTCTCCTTCTCCTTCTTCTGTTTCTTCTGCTTCACCCTCCAGACTTCACCTTCTCCTTCTCTTTCTTCTGCTTCTTCTGCTTCACCCTCCAGACTTCACCTTCTCCTTCTCCTTCTTCTGATTCTTCTGATTCACCCTCCAGACTTCACCTTCTCTATCTCCTTCTTCTGCTTCTTCTGATTCACCCTCCTGACTTCACCTTCTCCTTCTCCTTCTTCTACTTCTTCTGATTCACCCTCCTGACTTCACCTTCTCCTTCTCCTTCTTCTACTTCTTCTGCTTCACCTCCAGACTTAACCATCTCCTTCTCCTTATTGTGCTTCTTCTGATTCACCCTCCAGACTTCACCTTCTCCTTCTCCTTCTTCTGCTTCTTCTGATTCACCCTCCAGACTTCACCTTCTCCTTCTCCTTCTTCTGCTTCTTCTGATTCACCCTCCAGACTTCACCTTCTCCTTCTCCTTCTTCTACTTCTTCTGATTCACCCTCCAGACTTCACCTTCTCCTTCTCCTTCTTCTGCTTCTTCTGATTCACCCTCCTGACTTCACCTTCTCCTTCTCCTTCTTCTACATCTTCTGATTCACCCTCCTGACTTCACCTTCTCCTTCTCCATCTTCTACTTCCTCTGCTTCACCCTCCAGACTTCAACTTCTCCTTCTCCTTCTTCTACTTCTTCTGATTCACCCTCCAGACTTCACCTTCTCCTTCTCCTTCTTCTGCTTCTTCTGATTCACCCTCCAGACTTCACCTTCTCCTTCTCCTTCTTCTGCTTCTTCCGATTCACCCTCCAGACATCACCTTCTCCTTCTCCTTCTTCTACTTCATCTGATTCACCCTCCAGACTTCACCTTATCCTTCTCCTTCTTCTGCTTCTTCTGATTCACCCTCCAGACTTCACCTTCTCCTTCTCCTTCGTCTACTTCTTCTGATTCACCCTCCAGACTACACCTTCTCCTTCTCCTTCTTCTACTTCTTCTGATTCACCCTCCAGACTTCACCTTCTCCTTCTCCTTCTTCTGTTTCTTCTGATTCACCCTCCAGACTTCATGTTCTCCTTCTCCTTCTTCTACTTCTTCTGATTCACCCTCCAGACTTCACCTTCTCCTTCTCCTTCTTCTACTTCTTCTGATTCACCCTCCAGACTTCATCTTCTCCTTCTCCTTCTTCTGCTTCTTCTGATTCACCCTCCAGACTTCACCTTCTCCTTCTCCTTCTTCTGCTTCTTCTGATTCACCCTCCAGACTTCAACTTCTCCTTCTCCTTCTTCTACTTCTTCTGATTCACCCTCCAGACTTCACCTTCTCCTTCTCCTTCTTCTACTTCTTCTGATTCACCCTCCAGTCTTCACCTTCTCCTTCTCCTTCTTCTGTTTCTTCTGCTTCACCCTCCAGACTTCACCTTCTCCTTCTCCTTCTTCTGATTCACCCTCCAGACTTCATCTTCTCCTTCTCCTTCTTCTGCTTCTTCTGATTCACCCTCCAGTCTTCACCTTCTCCTTCTCCTTCTTCTGCTTCTTCTGATTCACCCTCCAGACTTCACCTTCTCCTTCTCCTTCTTCTACTTCTTCTGATTCACCCTCCAGACTTCACCTTCTCCTTCTCCTTCTTCTACTTCTTCTGATTCACCCTCCAGTCTTCACCTTCTCCTTCTTCTGTTTCTTCTGCTTCACCCTCCAGACTTCACCTTCTCCTTCTCTTTCTTCTGCTTCTTCTGCTTCACCCTCCAGACTTCACCTTCTCCTTCTCCTTCTTCTGATTCTTCTGATTCACCCTCCAGACTTCACCTTCTCTATCTCCTTCTTCTGCTTCTTCTGATTCACCCTCCTGACTTCACCTTCTCCTTCTCCTTCTTCTACTTCTTCTGATTCACCCTCCTGACTTCACCTTCTCCTTCTCCTTCTTCTACTTCTTCTGCTTCACCCTCCAGACTTCAACTTCTCCTTCTCCGTCTTCTACTTCTTCTGATTCACCCTCCAGACTTCACCTTCTCCTTCTCCTTCGTCTACTTCTTCTGATTCACCCTCCAGACTACACCTTCTCCTTCTCCTTCTTCTACTTCTTCTGATTCACCCTCCACACTTCACCTTCTCCTTCTCCTTCTTCTGTTTCTTCTGATTCACCCTCCAGACTTCATCTTCTCCTTCTCCTTCTTCTACTTCTTCTGATTCACCCTCCAGACTTCACCTTCTCCTTCTCCTTCTTCTACTTCTTCTGATTCACCGTCCAGACTTCATCTTCTCCTTGTCCTTCTTCTGCTTCTTCTGATTCACCCTCCAGACTTCACCTTCTCCTTCTCCTTCTTCTGCTTCTTCTGATTCACCCTCCAGACTTCAACTTCTCCTTCTCCTTCTTCTACTTCTTCTGATTCACCCTCCAGACTTCACCTTCTCCTTCTCCTTCTTCTACTTCTTCTGATTCACCCTCCAGTCTTCTCCTTCTCCTTCTCCTTCTTCTGTTTCTTCTGCTTCACCCTCCAGACTTCACCTTCTCCTTCTCTTTCTTCTGCTTCTTCTGATTCACCCTCCAGACTTCACCTTCTCCTTCTCCTTCTTCTGATTCTTCTGATTCACCCTCCAGACTTCACCTTCTCCTTCTCCTTCTTCTGCTTCTTCTGATTCACCCTCCTGACTTCACCTTCTCCTTCTCCTTCTTCTACTTCTTCTGATTCACCCTCCTGACTTCACCATCTCCTTCTCCTTCTTCTACTTCTTCTGCTTCACCCTCCAGACTTCACCTTCTCCTTCTCCTTCTTCTACTTCTTCTGATTCAACCTCCAGACTTCACATTCTCCTTCTCCTTCTTCTGCTTCTTCTGATTCACCCTCCAGACTTCACCTTCTCATTCTCCTTCTTCTGCTTCTTCTGCTGCGCCCTCCAGACTTCACCTTCTCCTTCTCCTTCTTCTGCTTCTTCTGCTTCACACTCCAGACTTCATCTTCTCCTTCTCCTTCTTCTGCTTCTTCTGCTGCGCCCTCCAGGCTTCACCTTCTCCTTCTCCTTCTTCTGCTTCTTCTGCTTCACCGTCCTGACTTCACCTTCTCCTTCTCCTTCTTCTACTTCTTCTGCTACACCCCCCTGACTTCACCTGCTCCTTCTCCTTCTTCTGCTTCTTCTGATTCACCCTCCAGACTTCACCTTCTCCTTCTCCTTCTTCTGCTTCTTCTGATTCACCCTCCAGACTTCACCTTCTCCTTCTCCTTCTTCTGCTTCTTCTGATTCACCCTCCAGACCTCACCTTCTCCTTCTCCTTCTTCTACTTCTTCTGACTCACCCTCCAGACTTCATCTTCTCCTTCTCCTTCTTCTGCTTCTTCTGATTCACCCTCCAGTCTTCCCCTTCTCCTTCTCCTTCTTCTGCTTCTTCTGATTCACCCTCCAGACTTCACCTTCAACTTCTCCTTCTTCTACTTCTTCTGATTCACCCTCCAGACTTCACCTTCTCCTTCTCCTTCTTCTACTTCTTCTGATTCACCCTCCAGTCTTCACCTTCTCCTTCTTCTGTTTCTTCTGCTTCACCCTCCAGACTTCACCTTCTCCTTCTCTTTCTTCTGCTTCTTCTGCTTCACCCTCCAGACTTCACCTTCTCCTTCTCCTTCTTCTGATTCTTCTGATTCACCCTCCAGACTTCACCTTCTCTATCTCCTTCTTCTGCTTCTTCTGATTCACCCTCCTGACTTCACCTTCTCCTTCTCCTTCTTCTACTTCTTCTGATTCACCCTCCTGACTTCACCTTCTCCTTCTCCTTCTTCTACTTCTTCTGCTTCACCCTCCAGACTTCAACTTCTCCTTCTCCTTCTTCTACTTCTTCTGATTCACCCTCCAGACTTCACCTTCTCCTTCTTCTGCTTCTTCTGATTCACCCTCCAGACTTTACCTTCTCCTTCTCCTTCTTCTGCTTCTTCTGATTCACCCTCCAGACTTCACCTTCTCCTTCTCCTTCTTCTACTTCTTCTGATTCACCCTCCAGACTTCACCTTCTCCTTCTCCTTCTTCTGCTTCTTCTGATTCACCCTCCAGACTTCACCTTCTCCTTCTCCTTCGTCTACTTCTTCTGATTCACCCTCCAGACTACACCTTCTCCTTCTCCTTCTTCTTCTTCTTCTGATTCACCCTCCAGACTTCACCTTCTCCTTCTCCTTCTTCTGTTTCTTCTGATTCACCCTCCAGACTTCATCTTCTCCTTCTCCTTCTTCTACTTCTTCTGATTCACCCTCCAGACTTCACCTTCTCCTTCTCCTTCTTCTACTTCTTCTGATTCACCCTCCAGACTTCATCTTCTCCTTCTCCTTCTTCTGCTTCTTCTGATTCACCCTCCAGACTTCACCTTCTCCTTCTCCTTCTTCTGCTTCTTCTGATTCACCCTCCAGACTTCAACTTCTCCTTCTCCTTCTTCTACTTCTTCTGATTCACCCTCCAGACTTCACCTTCTCCTTCTCCTTCTTCTACTTCTTACGATTCACCCTCCAGACTTCATCTTCTCCTTCTCCTTCTTCTGCTTCTTCTGATTCACCCTCCAGACTTCACCTTCTCCTTCTCCTTCTTCTGCTTCTTCTGATTCACCCTCCAGACTTCACCTTCTCCTTCTCCTTCTTCTACTTCTTCTGATTCACCCTCCAGACTTCACCTTCTCCTTCTCCTTCTTCTACTTCTTCTGATTCACCCTCCAGTCTTCACCTTCTCCTTCTCCTTCTTCTGTTTCTTCTGCTTCACCCTCCAGACTTCACCTTCTCCTTCACTTTCTTCTGCTTCTTCTGATTCACCCTCCAGACTTCACCTTCTCCTTCTCCTTCTTCTGATTCTTCTGATTCACCCTCCAGACTTCACCTTCTCCTTCTCCTTCTTCTGCTTCTTCTGATTCACCCTCCTGACTTCTTCTTCTCCTTCTCCTTCTTCTACTTCTTCTGATTCACCCTCCAGACTTCACCTTCTCCTTCTCCTTCTTCTCCTTCTTCTGCTTCACCCTCCAGACTTCACCTTCTCCTTCTCCTTCTTCTGCTTCTTCTGATTCACCCTCCAGACTTCACCTTCTCCTTCTCCTTCTTCTGCTTCTTCTGATTCACCCTCCAGACTTCACCTTCTCCTTCTCCTTATTCTGCTTCTTCTGATTCACCCTCCAGACTTCACCTTCTCCTTCTCCTTATTCTGCTTCTTCTGATTCACCCTCCAGACTTCACCTTCTCCTTCTCCTTCCTCTGCTTCTTCTGATTCACCCTCCAGACTTCACCTTCTCCTTCTCCTTCTTCTGATTCTTCTGATTCACCCTCCAGACTTCACCTTCTCCTTCTCCATCTTCTGCTTCTTCTGATTCACCCTCCTGACTTCACCTTCTCCTTCTCCTTCTTCTACCTCTTCTGATTCACCCTCCTGACTTCACCTTCTCCTTCTCCATCTTCTACTTCTTCTGCTTCACCCTCCAGACTTCAACTTCTCCTTCTCCTTCTTCTACTTCTTCTGATTCACCCTCCAGACTTCACCTTCTCCTTCTCCTTCTTCTGCTTCTTCTGATTCACCCTCCAGACTTCACCTTCTCCTTCTCCTTCTTCTGCTTCTTCTGATTCACCCTCCAGACTTCACCTTCTCCTTCTCCTTCTTCTACTTCATCTGATTCACCCTCCAGACTTCACCTTCTCCTTCTCCTTCTTCTGCTTCTTCTGATTCACCCTCCAGACTTCACCTTCTCCTTCTCCTTCGTCTACTTCTTCTGATTCACCCTCCAGACTACACCTTCTCCTTCTCCTTCTTCTACTTCTTCTGATTCACCCTCCAGACTTCACCTTCTCCTTCTCCTTCTTCTGTTTCTTCTGATTCACCCTCCAGACTTCATCTTCTCCTTCTCCTTCTTCTACTTCTTCTGATTCACCCTCCAGACTTCACCTTCTCCTTCTCCTTCTTCTACTTCTTCTGATTCACCCTCCAGACTTCATCTTCTCCTTCTCCTTCTTCTGCTTCTTCTGATTCACCCTCCAGACTTCACCTTCTCCTTCTCCTTCTTCTGCTTCTTCTGATTCACCCTCCAGACTTCACCTTCTCCTTCTCCTTCTTCTACTTCTTCTGATTCACCCTCCAGACTTCACCTTCTCCTTCTCCTTCTTCTACTTCTTCTGATTCACCCTCCAGTCTTCACCTTCTCCTTCTCCTTCTTCTGTTTCTTCTGCTTCACCCTCCAGACTTCACCTTCTCCTTCTCTTTCTTCTGCTTCTTCTGCTTCACCCTCCAGACTTCACCTTCTCCTTCTCCTTCTTCTGATTCTTCTGATTCACCCTCCAGACTTCACCTTCTCTATCTCCTTCTTCTGCTTCTTCTGATTCACCCTCCTGACTTCACCTTCTCCTTCTCCTTCTTCTACTTCTTCTGATTCACCCTCCTGACTTCACCTTCTCCTTCTCCTTCTTCTACTTCTTCTGCTTCACCCTCCAGACTTAACCATCTCCTTCTCCTTATTGTGCTTCTTCTGATTCACCCTCCAGACTTCACCTTCTCCTTCTCCTTCTTCTGCTTCTTCTGATTCACCCTCCAGACTTCACCTTCTCCTTCTCCTTCTTCTGCTTCTTCTGATTCACCCTCCAGACTTCACCTTCTCCTTCTCCTTCTTCTACTTCTTCTGATTCACCCTCCAGACTTCACCTTCTCCTTCTCCTTCTTCTGCTTCTTCTGATTCACCCTCCTGACTTCACCTTCTCCTTCTCCTTCTTCTACATCTTCTGATTCACCCTCCTGACTTCACCTTCTCCTTCTCCATCTTCTACTTCCTCTGCTTCACCCTCCAGACTTCAACTTCTCCTTCTCCTTCTTCTACTTCTTCTGATTCACCCTCCAGACTTCACCTTCTCCTTCTCCTTCTTCTGCTTCTTCTGATTCACCCTCCAGACTTCACCTTCTCCTTCTCCTTCTTCTGCTTCTTCCGATTCACCCTCCAGACATCACCTTCTCCTTCTCCTTCTTCTACTTCATCTGATTCACCCTCCAGACTTCACCTTATCCTTCTCCTTCTTCTGCTTCTTCTGATTCACCCTCCAGACTTCACCTTCTCCTTCTCCTTCGTCTACTTCTTCTGATTCACCCTCCAGACTACACCTTCTCCTTCTCCTTCTTCTACTTCTTCTGATTCACCCTCCAGACTTCACCTTCTCCTTCTCCTTCTTCTGTTTCTTCTGATTCACCCTCCAGACTTCATGTTCTCCTTCTCCTTCTTCTACTTCTTCTGATTCACCCTCCAGACTTCACCTTCTCCTTCTCCTTCTTCTACTTCTTCTGATTCACCCTCCAGACTTCATCTTCTCCTTCTCCTTCTTCTGCTTCTTCTGATTCACCCTCCAGACTTCACCTTCTCCTTCTCCTTCTTCTGCTTCTTCTGATTCACCCTCCAGACTTCAACTTCTCCTTCTCCTTCTTCTACTTCTTCTGATTCACCCTCCAGACTTCACCTTCTCCTTCTCCTTCTTCTACTTCTTCTGATTCACCCTCCAGTCTTCACCTTCTCCTTCTCCTTCTTCTGTTTCTTCTGCTTCACCCTCCAGACTTCACCTTCTCCTTCTCTTTCTTCTGCTTCTTCTGATTCACCCTCCAGACTTCACCTTCTCCTTCTCCTTCTTCTGATTCTTCTGATTCACCCTCCAGACTTCACCTTCTCCTTCTCCTTCTTCTGCTTCTTCTGATTCACCCTCCTGACTTCACCTTCTCCTTCTCCTTCTTCTACTTCTTCTGATTCACCCTCCTGACTTCACCTTCTCCTTCTCCTTCTTCTACTTCTTCTGCTTCACCCTCCAGACTTCACCTTCTCCTTCTCCTTCTTCTACTTCTTCTGATTCAACCTCCAGACTTCACCTTCTCCTTCTCCTTCTTCTGCTTCTTCTGATTCACCCTCCAGACTTCACCTTCTCATTCTCCTTCTTTTGCTTCTTCTGCTGCGCCCTCCAGACTTCACCTTCTCCTTCTCCTTCTTCTGCTTCTTCTGCTTCACACTCCAGACTTCACCTTCTCCTTCTCCTTATTCTGCTTCTTCTGATTCACCCTCCAGACTTCACCTTCTCCTTCTCCTTCTTCTGCTTCTTCTGATTCACCCTCCAGACTTCACCTTCTCCTTCTCCTTCTTCTGCTTCTTCTGATTCACCCTCCAGACTTCACCTTCTCCTTCTCCTTCTTCTACTTCTTCTGATTCACCCTCCAGACTTCACCTTCTCCTTCTCCTTCTTCTGCTTCTTCTGATTCACCCTCCTGACTTCACCTTCTCCTTCTCCTTCTTCTACATCTTCTGATTCACCCTCCTGACTTCACCTTCTCCTTCTCCTTCTTCTACTTCTTCTGATTCACCCTCCAGACTTCACCTTCTCCTTCTCCTTCTTCTGCTTCTTCTGATTCACCCTCCAGACTTCACCTTCTCATTCTCCTTCTTCTGCTTATTCTGCTGCGCCCTCCAGACTTCACCTTCTCCTTCTCCTTCTTCTGCTTCTTCTGCTTCACACTCCAGACTTCACCTTCTCCTTCTCCTTCTTCTGCTTCCTCTGCTGCGCCCTCCAGGCTTCACCTTCTCCTTCTCCTTCTTCTGCTTCTTCTGCTTCACCGTCCTGACTTCACCTTCTCCTTCTCCTTCTTCTACTTCTTCTGCTACACCCCCCTGACTTCACCTGCTCCTTCTCCTTCTTCTGCTTCTTCTGATTCACCCTCCTAACTTCACCTTCTCCTTCTCCTTCTTCTGCTTCTTCTGATTCACCCTCCTGACTTCACCCTCTCCTTCTCCTTCTTCTGCTTCTTCTGATGCACCCTCCAGACTTCAACTTCTCCTTCTCCTTCTTCTGCTTCTTCTGATTCACCCTCCAGACTTCACCTTCTCCTTCTCCTTCTTCTGCTTCTTCTGATTCACCCTCCAGACCTCACCATCTCCTTCTCCTTCTTCTACTTCTTCTGATTCACCCTCCAGACTTCATCTTCTCCTTCTCCTTCTTCTGCTTCTTCTGATTCACCCTCCAGACTTCACCTTCTCCTTCTCCTTCTTCTGCTTCTTCTGATTCACCCTCCAGACTTCACCTTCTCCTTCTCCTTCTTCTACTTCTTCTGATTCACCCTCCAGACTTCACCTTCTCCTTCTCCTTCTTCTACTTCTTCTGATTCACCCTCCAGTCTTCACCTTCTCCTTCTCCTTCTTCTGTTTCTTCTGCTTCACCCTCCAGACTTCACCTTCTCCTTCTCTTTCTTCTGCTTCTTCTGCTTCACCCTCCAGACTTCACCTTCTCCTTCTCCTTCTTCTGATTCTTCTGATTCAACCTCCAGACTTAACCTTCTCTATCTCCTTCTTCTGCTTCTTCTGATTCACCCACCTGACTTCACCTTCTCCTTCTCCTTCTTCTACTTCTTCTGATTCCCCCTCCTGACTTCACCTTCTCCTTCTCCTTCTTCTACTTCTTCTGCTTCACCCTCCAGACTTCACCTTCTCCTTCTCCTTCTTCTACTTCTTCTGATTCACCCTCCAGACTTCACCTTCTCCTTCTCCTTCTTCTGCTTCTTCTGATTCACCCTCCAGACTTAACCTTCTCCTTCTCCTTATTCTGCTTCTTCTGATTCACCCTCCAGACTTCACCTTCTCCTTCTCCTTCTTCTGCTTCTTCTGATTCACCCTCCAGACTTCACCTTCTCCTTCTCCTTCTTCTGCTTCTTCTGATTCACCCTCCAGACTTCACCTTCTCCTTCTCCTTCTTCTGCTTCTTCTGATTCACCCTCCTGACTTCACCTTCTCCTTCTCCTTCTTCTACTTCTTCTGATTCGCCCTCCTGACTTCACCTTCTCCTTCTCCTTCTTCTACTTCTTCTGCTTCACCCTCCAGACTTCACCTTCTCCTTCTCCTTCTTCTACTTCTTCTGATTCAACCTCCAGACTTCACCTTCTCCTTCTCCTTCTTCTGCTTCTTCTGATTCACCCTCCAGACTTCACCTTCTCATTCTCCTTCTTTTGCTTCTTCTGCTGCGCCCTCCAGACTTCACCTTCTCCTTCTCCTTCTTCTGCTTCTTCTGCTTCACACTCCAGACTTCACCATCTCCTTCTCCTTCTTCTGCTTCTTCTGCTGCGCCCTCCAGGCTTCACCTTCTCCTTCTCCTTCTTCTGCTTCTTCTGCTTCACCGTCCTTACTTCACCTTCTCCTTCTCCTTCTTCTACTTCTTCTGCTACACCCCCCTGACTTCACCTGCTCCTTCTCCTTCTTCTGCTTCTTCTGATTCACCCTCCTAACTTCACCTTCTCCTTCTCCTTCTTCTGCTTCTTCTGATTCACCCTCCTGACTTCACCTTCTCCTTCTCCTTCTTCTGCTTCTTCTGATTCACCCTCCAGACTTCACCTTCTCCTTCTCCTTCTTCTGCTTCTTCTGATTCACCCTCCAGACTTCACCTTCTCCTTCTCCTTCTTCTGCTTCTTCTGATTCACCCTCCAGACCTCACCTTCTCCTTCTCCTTCTTCTACTTCTTCTGATTCACCCTCCAGACTTCACCTTCTCCTTCTCTTTCTTCTGCTTCTTCTGCTTCACCCTCCAGACTTCACCTTCTCCTTCTCCTTCTTCTGATTCTTCTGATTCACCCTCCAGACTTCACCTTCTCTATCTCCTTCTTCTGCTTCTTCTGATTCACCCTCCTGACTTTACCTTCTCCTTCTCCTTCTTCTACTTCTTCTGATTCACCCTCCTGACTTCACCTTCTCCTTCTCCTTCTTCTACTTCTTCTGCTTCACCCTCCAGACTTCACCTTCTCCTTCTCCTTCTTCTACTTCTTCTGATTCACCCTCCAGACTTCACCTTCTCCTTCTCCTTCTTCTGCTTCTTCTGATTCATCCTCCAGACTTAACCTTCTCCTTCTCCTTATTCTGCTTCTTCTGATTCACCCTCCAGACTTCACCTTCTCCTTCTCCTTCTTCTGCTTCTTCTGATTCACCCTCCAGACTTCACCTTCTCCTTCTCCTTCTTCTGCTTCTTCTGATTCACCCTCCAGACTTCACCTTCTCCTTCTCCTTCTTCTTCTTCTTCTGATTCACCCTCCAGACTTCACCTTCTCCTTCTCCTTCTTCTGCTTCTTCTGATTCACCCTCCTGACTTCACCTTCTCCTTCTCCTTCTTCTACATCTTCTGATTCACCCTCCTGACTTCACCTTCTCCTTCTCCTTCTTCTACTTCTTCTGATTCACCCTCCAGACTTCACCTTCTCCTTCTCCTTCTTCTGCTTCTTCTGATTCACCCTCCAGACTTCACCTTCTCATTCTCCTTCTTCTGCTTCTTCTGCTGAGCCCTCCAGACTTCACCTTCTCCTTCTCCTTCTTCTGCTTCTTCTGCTTCACACTCCAGACTTCACCTTCTCCTTCTCCTTCTTCTGCTTCCTCTGCTGCGCCCTCCAGGCTTCACCTTCTCCTTCTCCTTCTTCTGCTTCTTCTGCTTCACCGTCCTGACTTCACCTTCTCCTTCTCCTTCTTCTACTTCTTCTGCTACACCCCCCTGACTTCACCTGCTCCTTCTCCTTCTTCTGCTTCTTCTGATTCACCCTCCTAACTTCACCTTCTCCTTCTCCTTCTTCTGCTTCTTCTGATTCACCCTCCTGACTTCACCTTCTCCTTCTCCTTCTTCTGCTTCTTCTGATTCACCCTCCAGACTTCAACTTCTCCTTCTCCTTCTTCTGCTTCTTCTGATTCACCCTCCAGACTTCACCTTCTCCTTCTCCTTCTTCTGCTTCTTCTGATTCACCCTCCAGACCTCACCTTCTCCTTCTCCTTCTTCTACTTCTTCTGATTCACCCTCCAGACTTCATCTTCTCCTTCTCCTTCTTCTGCTTCTTCTGATTCACCCTCCAGACTTCACCTTCTCCTTCTCCTTCTTCTGCTTCTTCTGATTCACCCTCCAGACTTCACCTTCTCCTTCTCCTTCTTCTACTTCTTCTGATTCACCCTCCAGACTTCACCTTCTCCTTCTCCTTCTTCTACTTCTTCTGATTCACCCTCCAGTCTTCACCTTCTCCTTCTCCTTCTTCTGTTTCTTCTCCTTCACCCTCCAGACTTCACCTTCTCCTTCTCTTTCTTCTGCTTCTTCTGCTTCACCCTCCAGACTTCACCTTCTCCTTCTCCTTCTTCTGATTCTTCTGATTCAACCTCCAGACTTCACCTTCTCTATCTCCTTCTTCTGCTTCTTCTGATTCACCCTCCTGACTTCACCTTCTCCTTCTCCTTCTTCTACTTCTTCTGATTCACCCTCCTGACTTCACCTTCTCCTTCTCCTTCTTCTACTTCTTCTGCTTCACCCTCCAGACTTCACCTTCTCCTTCTCCTTCTTCTACTTCTTCTGATTCACCCTCCAGACTTCACCTTCTCCTTCTCCTTCTTCTGCTTCTTCTGATTCACCCTCCAGACTTAACCTTCTCCTTCTCCTTATTCTGCTTCTTCTGATTCACCCTCCAGACTTCACCTTCTCCTTCTCCTTCTTCTGCTTCTTCTGATTCCCCCACCAGACTTCACCTTCTCCTTCTCCTTCTTCTGCTTCTTCTGATTCACCCTCCAGACTTCACCTTCTCCTTCTCCTTCTTCTACTTCTTCTGATTCACCCTCCAGACTTCACCTTCTCCTTCTCCTTCTTCTGCTTCTTCTGATTCACCCTCCTGACTTCACCTTCTCCTTGTCCTTCTTTTCATCTTCTGATTCACCCTCCTGACTTCACCTTCTCCTTCTCCTTCTTCTACTTCTTCTGCTTCACCCTCCAGACTTCACCTTCTCCTTCTCCTTCTTCTACTTCTTCTGATTCACCCTCCAGACTTCACCTTCTCCTTCTCCTTCTTCTACTTCTTCTGATTCACCCTCCAGACTTCACCTTCTCCTTCTCCTTCTTCTACTTCTTCTGATTCACCCTCCAGACTTCACCTTCTCCTTCTCCTTCTTCTGCTTCTTCTGATTCACCCTCCAGACTTCACCGTCTCCTTCTCCTTATTCTGCTTCTTCTGAATCACCCTCCAGACTTCACCTTCTCCTTCTCCTTCTTCTGCTTCTTCTGATTCACCCTCCAGACTTCACCTTCTCCTTCTCCTTCTTCTGCTTCTTCGGATTCACCCTCCAGACTTCACCTTCTCCTTCTCCTTCTTCTACGTCTTCTGATTCACCCTCCAGACTTCACCTTCTCCATCTCCTTCTTCTGCTTCTTCTGATTCACCCTCCAGACTTCACCTTCTCCTTCTCCTTCATCTACTTCTTCTGATTCACCCTCCAGACTTCACCTTCTCCTTCTCCTTCTTCTGCTTCTTCTGATTCACCCTCCAGACTTCACCTTCTCCTTCTCCTTCTTCTGCTTCTTCTGATTCACCCTCCAGACTTCACCTTCTCCTTCTCCTTCTTCTACTTCTTCTGATTCACCCTCCAGACTTCACCGTCTCCTTCTCCTTATTCTGCTTCTTCTGATTCACCCTCCAGACTTTACCTTCTCCTTCTCCTTCGCCTACTTCTTCTGATTCACCCTCCAGACTTCACCTTCTCCTGCTCCTTCTTCTGTTTCTTCTGATTCACCCTCCAGACTTCATCTTCTCCTTCTCCTTCTTCTACTTCTTCTGATTCACCCTCCAGACTTCACCTTCTCCTTCTCCTTCTTCTACTTCTTCTGATTCACCCTCCAGACTTCATCTTCTCCTTCTCCTTCTTCTGCTTCTTCTGATTCACCCTCCAGACTTCACCTTCTCCTTCTCCTTCTTCTGCTTCTTCTGATTCACCCTCCAGACTTCAACTTCTCCTTCTCCTTCTTCTACTTCTTCTGATTCACCATCCAGACTTCACCTTCTCCTTCTCCTTCTTCTACTTCTTCCGATTCACCCTCCAGACTTCATCTTCTCCTTCTCCTTCTTCTGCTTCTTCTGATTCACCCTCCAGACATCACTTTCTCCTTCTCCTTCTTCTGCTTCTTCTGATTCACCCTCCAGACTTCACCTTCTCCTTCTCCTTCTTCTACTTCTTCTGATTCACCCTCCAGACTTCACCTTCTCCTTCTCCTTCTTCTACTTCTTCTGATTCACCCTCCAGTCTTCACCTTCTCCTTCTCCTTCTTCTGTTTCTTCTGATTCAACCTCCTGACTTCACCTTCTCCTTCTCCTTCTTCTACATCTTCTGATTCACCCTCCTGACTTCACCTTCTCCTTCTCCTTCTTCTGCTTCTTCTGATTCACCCTCCAGACTTCACCTTCTCCTTCTCCTTCTTCTGCTTCTTCTGATTCACCCTCCAGACTTCACCTTCTCCTTCTCCTTCTTCTGCTTCTTCTGATTCACCCTCCTGACTTCACCTTCTCCTTCTCCTTCTTCTACTTCTTCTGATTCGCCCTCCTGACTTCACCTTCTCCTTCTCCTTCTTCTACTTCTTCTGCTTCACCCTCCAGACTTCACCTTCTCCTTCTCCTTCTTCTACTTCTTCTGATTCAACCTCCAGACTTCACCTTCTCCTTCTCCTTCTTCTGCTTCTTCTGATTCACCCTCCAGACTTCACCTTCTCATTCTCCTTCTTTTGCTTCTTCTGCTGCGCCCTCCAGACTTCACCTTCTCCTTCTCCTTCTTCTGCTTCTTCTGCTTCACACTCCAGACTTCACCATCTCCTTCTCCTTCTTCTGCTTCTTCTGCTGCGCCCTCCAGGCTTCACCTTCTCCTTCTCCTTCTTCTGCTTCTTCTGCTTCACCGTCCTTACTTCACCTTCTCCTTCTCCTTCTTCTACTTCTTCTGCTACACCCCCCTGACTTCACCTGCTCCTTCTCCTTCTTCTGCTTCTTCTGATTCACCCTCCTAACTTCACCTTCTCCTTCTCCTTCTTCTGCTTCTTCTGATTCACCCTCCTGACTTCACCTTCTCCTTCTCCTTCTTCTGCTTCTTCTGATTCACCCTCCAGACTTCACCTTCTCCTTCTCCTTCTTCTGCTTCTTCTGATTCACCCTCCAGACTTCACCTTCTCCTTCTCCTTCTTCTGCTTCTTCTGATTCACCCTCCAGACCTCACCTTCTCCTTCTCCTTCTTCTACTTCTTCTGATTCACCCTCCAGACTTCACCTTCTCCTTCTCTTTCTTCTGCTTCTTCTGCTTCACCCTCCAGACTTCACCTTCTCCTTCTCCTTCTTCTGATTCTTCTGATTCACCCTCCAGACTTCACCTTCTCTATCTCCTTCTTCTGCTTCTTCTGATTCACCCTCCTGACTTCACCTTCTCCTTCTCCTTCTTCTACTTCTTCTGATTCACCCTCCTGACTTCACCTTCTCCTTCTCCTTCTTCTACTTCTTCTGCTTCACCCTCCAGACTTCACCTTCTCCTTCTCCTTCTTCTACTTCTTCTGATTCACCCTCCAGACTTCACCTTCTCCTTCTCCTTCTTCTGCTTCTTCTGATTCATCCTCCAGACTTAACCTTCTCCTTCTCCTTATTCTGCTTCTTCTGATTCACCCTCCAGACTTCACCTTCTCCTTCTCCTTCTTCTGCTTCTTCTGATTCACCCTCCAGACTTCACCTTCTCCTTCTCCTTCTTCTGCTTCTTCTGATTCACCCTCCAGACTTCACCTTCTCCTTCTCCTTCTTCTACTTCTTCTGATTCACCCTCCAGACTTCACCTTCTCCTTCTCCTTCTTCTGCTTCTTCTGATTCACCCTCCTGACTTCACCTTCTCCTTCTCCTTCTTCTACATCTTCTGATTCACCCTCCTGACTTCACCTTCTCCTTCTCCTTCTTCTACTTCTTCTGATTCACCCTCCAGACTTCACCTTCTCCTTCTCCTTCTTCTGCTTCTTCTGATTCACCCTCCAGACTTCACCTTCTCATTCTCCTTCTTCTGCTTCTTCTGCTGCGCCCTCCAGACTTCACCTTCTCCTTCTCCTTCTTCTGCTTCTTCTGCTTCACACTCCAGACTTCACCTTCTCCTTCTCCTTCTTCTGCTTCCTCTGCTGCGCCCTCCAGGCTTCACCTTCTCCTTCTCCTTCTTCTGCTTCTTCTGCTTCACCGTCCTGACTTCACCTTCTCCTTCTCCTTCTTCTACTTCTTCTGCTACACCCCCCTGACTTCACCTGCTCCTTCTCCTTCTTCTGCTTCTTCTGATTCACCCTCCTAACTTCACCTTCTCCTTCTCCTTCTTCTGCTTCTTCTGATTCACCCTCCTGACTTCACCTTCTCCTTCTCCTTCTTCTGCTTCTTCTGATTCACCCTCCAGACTTCAACTTCTCCTTCTCCTTCTTCTGCTTCTTCTGATTCACCCTCCAGACTTCACCTTCTCCTTCTCCTTCTTCTGCTTCTTCTGATTCACCCTCCAGACCTCACCTTCTCCTTCTCCTTCTTCTACTTCTTCTGATTCACCCTCCAGACTTCATCTTCTCCTTCTCCTTCTTCTGCTTCTTCTGATTCACCCTCCAGACTTCACCTTCTCCTTCTCCTTCTTCTGCTTCTTCTGATTCACCCTCCAGACTTCACCTTCTCCTTCTCCTTCTTCTACTTCTTCTGATTCACCCTCCAGACTTCACCTTCTCCTTCTCCTTCTTCTACTTCTTCTGATTCACCCTCCAGTCTTCACCTTCTCCTTCTCCTTCTTCTGTTTCTTCTGCTTCACCCTCCAGACTTCACCTTCTCCTTCTCTTTCTTCTGCTTCTTCTGCTTCACCCTCCAGACTTCACCTTCTCCTTCTCCTTCTTCTGATTCTTCTGATTCAACCTCCAGACTTCACCTTCTCTATCTCCTTCTTCTGCTTCTTCTGATTCACCCTCCTGACTTCACCTTCTCCTTCTCCTTCTTCTACTTCTTCTGATTCACCCTCCTGACTTCACCTTCTCCTTCTCCTTCTTCTACTTCTTCTGCTTCACCCTCCAGACTTCACCTTCTCCTTCTCCTTCTTCTACTTCTTCTGATTCACCCTCCAGACTTCACCTTCTCCTTCTCCTTCTTCTGCTTCTTCTGATTCACCCTCCAGACTTAACCTTCTCCTTCTCCTTATTCTGCTTCTTCTGATTCACCCTCCAGACTTCACCTTCTCCTTCTCCTTCTTCTGCTTCTTCTGATTCCCCCACCAGACTTCACCTTCTCCTTCTCCTTCTTCTGCTTCTTCTGATTCACCCTCCAGACTTCACCTTCTCCTTCTCCTTCTTCTACTTCTTCTGATTCACCCTCCAGACTTCACCTTCTCCTTCTCCTTCTTCTGCTTCTTCTGATTCACCCTCCTGACTTCACCTTCTCCTTGTCCTTCTTCTACATCTTCTGATTCACCCTCCTGACTTCACCTTCTCCTTCTCCTTCTTCTACTTCTTCTGCTTCACCCTCCAGACTTCACCTTCTCCTTCTCCTTCTTCTACTTCTTCTGATTCACCCTCCAGACTTCACCTTCTCCTTCTCCTTCTTCTACTTCTTCTGATTCACCCTCCAGACTTCACCTTCTCCTTCTCCTTCTTCTACTTCTTCTGATTCACCCTCCAGACTTCACCTTCTCCTTCTCCTTCTTCTGCTTCTTCTGATTCACCCTCCAGACTTCACCGTCTCCTTCTCCTTATTCTGCTTCTTCTGAATCACCCTCCAGACCTCACCTTCTCCTTCTCCTTCTTCTGCTTCTTCTGATTCACCCTCCAGACTTCACCTTCTCCTTCTCCTTCTTCTGCTTCTTCGGATTCACCCTCCAGACTTCACCTTCTCCTTCTCCTTCTTCTACGTCTTCTGATTCACCCTCCAGACTTCACCTTCTCCATCTCCTTCTTCTGCTTCTTCTGATTCACCCTCCAGACTTCACCTTCTCCTTCTCCTTCATCTACTTCTTCTGATTCACCCTCCAGACTTCACCTTCTCCTTCTCCTTCTTCTGCTTCTTCTGATTCACCCTCCAGACTTCACCTTCTCCTTCTCCTTCTTCTGCTTCTTCTGATTCACCCTCCAGACTTCACCTTCTCCTTCTCCTTCTTCTACTTCTTCTGATTCACCCTCCAGACTTCACCTTCTCCTTCTTCTGCTTCTTCTGATTCACCCTCCAGACTTTACCTTCTCCTTCTCCTTCGTCTACTTCTTCTGATTCACCCTCCAGACTACACCTTCTCCTTCTCCTTCTTCTACTTCTTCTGATTCACCCTCCAGACTTCACCTTCTCCTGCTCCTTCTTCTGTTTCTTCTGATTCACCCTCCAGACTTCATCTTCTCCTTCTCCTTCTTCTACTTCTTCTGATTCACCCTCCAGACTTCACCTTCTCCTTCTCCTTCTTCTACTTCTTCTGATTCACCTTCCAGACTTCATCTTCTCCTTCTCCTTCTTCTGCTTCTTCTGATTCACCCTCCAGACTTCACCTTCTCCTTCTCCTTCTTCTGCTTCTTCTGATTCACCCTCCAGACTTCAACTTCTCCTTCTCCTTCTTCTACTTCTTCTGATTCACCCTCCAGACTTCACCTTCTCCTTCTCCTTCTTCTACTTCTTCCGATTCACCCTCCAGACTTCATCTTCTCCTTCTCCTTCTTCTGCTTCTTCTGATTCACCCTCCAGACATCACCTTCTCCTTCTCCTTCTTCTGCTTCTTCTGATTCACCCTCCAGACTTCACCTTCTCCTTCTCCTTCTTCTACTTCTTCTGATTCACCCTCCAGACTTCACCTTCTCCTTCTCCTTCTTCTACTTCTTCTGATTCACCCTCCAGTCTTCACCTTCTCCTTCTCCTTCTTCTGTTTCTTCTGCTTCACCCTCCAGACTTCACCTTCTCCTTCTCTTTCTTCTGCTTCTTCTGATTCACCCTCCAGACTTCACCTTCTCCTTCTCCTTCTTCTGATTCTTCTGATTCACCCTCCAGACTTCACCTTCTCCTTCTCCTTCTTCTGCTTCTTCTGATTCACCCTCCTGACTTCACCTTCTCCTTCTGCTTCTTCTACTTCTTCTGCTTCACCCTCCAGACTTCACCTTCTCCTTCTCCTTCTTCTACTTCTTCTGATTCACCCTCCAGACTTCACCTTCTCCTTCTCCTTCTTCTGCTTCTTCTGATTCACCCTCCAGACTTCACCTTCTCCTTCTCCTTATTCTGCTTCTTCTGATTCACCCTCCAGACTTCACCTTCTCCTTCTCCTTATTCTGCTTCTTTTGATTCACCCTCCAGACTTCACCTTCTCCTTCTCCTTCCTCTGCTTCTTCTGATTCACCCTCCAGACTTCACCTTCTCCTTCTCCTTCTTCTGATTCTTCTGATTCACCCTCCAGACTTCACCTTCTCCTTCTCCATCTTCTGCTTCTTCTGATTCACCCTCCTGACTTCACCTTCTCCTTCTCCTTCTTCTACTTCTTCTGATTCACCCTCCTGACTTCACCTTCTCCTTCTCCATCTTCTACTTCTTCTGCTTCACCCTCCAGACTTCAACTTCTCCTTCTCCTTCTTCTACTTCTTCTGATTCACCCTCCAGACTTCACCTTCTCCTTCTCCTTCTTCTGCTTCTTCTGATTCACCCTCCAGACTTCACCTTCTCCTTCTCCTTCTTCTGCTTCTTCTGATTCACCCTCCAGACTTCACCTTCTCCTTCTCCTTCTTCTACTTCTTCTGATTCACCCTCCAGACTTCACCTTCTCCTTCTCCTTCTTCTGCTTCTTCTGATTCACCCTCCAGACTTCAACTTCTCCTTCTCCTTCGTCTACTTCTTCTGATTCACCCTCCAGACTTCATCTTCTCCTTCTCCTTCTTCTGCTTCTTCTGATTCACCCTCCAGACTTCACCTTCTCCTTCTCCTTCTTCTGCTTCTTCTGATTCACCCTCCAGACTTCAACTTCTCCTTCTCCTTCTTCTACTTCTTCTGATTCACCCTCCAGACTTCACCTTCTCCTTCTCCTTCTTCTACTTCTTCTGATTCACCCTCCAGTCTTCACCTTCTCCTTCTCCTTCTTCTGTTTCTTCTGCTTCACCCTCCAGACTTCACCTTCTCCTTCTCTTTCTTCTGCTTCTTCTGATTCACCCTCCAGACTTCACCTTCTCCTTCTACTTCTTCTGATTCTTCTGATTCACCCTCCAGACTTCACCTTCTCCTTCTCCTTCTTCTGCTTCTTCTGATTCACCCTCCTGACTTCACCTTCTCCTTCTCCTTCTTCTACTTCTTCTGATTCACCCTCCTGACTTCATCTTCTCCTTCTCCTTCTTCTGCTTCTTCTGATTCACCCTCCAGACTTCACCTTCTCCTTCTCCTTCTTCTGCTTCTTCTGATTCACCCTCCAGACTTCACCTTCTCCTTCTCCTTCTTCTACTTCTTCTGATTCACCCTATAGACTTCACCTTCTCCTTCTCCTTCTTCTACTTCTTCTGATTCACCCTCCAGTCTTCACCTTCTCCTTCTCCTTCTTCTGTTTCTTCTGCTTCACCCTCCAGACTTCACCTTCTCCTTCTCTTTCTTCTGCTTCTTCTGCTTCACCCTCCAGACTTCACCTTCTCCTTCTCCTTCTTCTGATTCTTCTGATTCACCCTCAAGACTTCACCTTCTATATCTCCTTCTTCTGCTTCTTCTGATTCACCCTCCTGACTTCACCTTCTCCTTCTCCTTCTTCTACTTCTTCTGATTCACCCTCCTGACTTCACCTTCTCCTTCTCCTTCTTCTACTTCTTCTGCTTCACCCTCCAGACTTCACCTTCTCCTTCTCCTTCTTCTACTTCTTCTGATTCAACCCCCGACTTCACCTTCTCCTTCTCCTTCTTCTGCTTCTTCTGATTCACCCTCCAGACTTCACCTTCTCCTTCTCCTTATTCTGCTTCTTCTGATTCACCCTCCAGACTTCACCTTCTCCTTCTCCTTCTTCTGCTTCTTCTGATTCACCCTCCAGACTTCACCTTCTCCTTCTCCTTATTCTGCTTCTTCTGATTCACCCTCCAGACTTCACCTTCTCCTTCTCCTTCTTCTGCTTCTTCTGATTCACCCTCCAGACTTCACCTTCTCCTTCTCCTTCTACTGCTTCTTCTGATTCACCCTCCAGACTTCACCTTCTCCTTCTCCTTCTTCTACTTCTTCTGCTTCACCCTCCAGACTTCACCTTCTCCTTCTCCTTCTTCTACTTCTTCTGATTCACCCTCCAGACTTCACCTTCTCCTTCTCCTTCTTCTACTTCTTCTGCTTCACCCTCCAGACTTCACCTTCTCCTTCTCCATCTTCTACTTCTTCTGATTCACCCTCCAGACTTCACCTTCTCCTTTTCCTTCTTCTGCTTCTTCTGATTCACCCTCCAGACTTCACCTTCTCCTTCTCCTTATTCTTCTTCTTCTGATTCACCCGCCAGACTTCACCTTCTCCTTCTCCTTATTCTGCTTCTTCTGATTCACCCTCCAGACTTCACCTTCTCCTTCTCCTTCATCTACTTCTTCTGATTCACCCTCCTGACTTCACCTTCTCCTTCTCCTTCTTCTGCTTCTTCTGATTCACCCTCCAGACTTCACCTTCTCCTTCTCCTTCTTCTGCTTCTTCTGATTCACCCTCCTGACTTCACCTTCTCCTTCTCCTTCTTCTGCTTCTTCTGCTTGACCCTCCAGACTTCACCTTCTCCTTCTCCTTCTTCTGCTTCTTCTGCTTCACCCTCCAGACTTCACCTTCTCCTTCTCCTTCTTCTGCTTCTTCTGCTTCACCCTCCTGACTTCACCTTCTCCTTCTCCTTCTTCTACTTCTTCTGATTCACCCTCCAGACTTCACCTTCTCCTTCTCCTTCTTCGGCTTCTTCTGATTCACCCTCCAGACTTCACATTCTCCTTCTCCTTCTTCTACTTCTTCTGATTCACCCTCGAGACTTCATCTTCTCCTTCTCCTTCTTATGCTTCTTCTGATTCACCCTCCAGACTTCACCTTCTCCTTCTCCTTCTTCTGCTTCTTCTGATTCACCCACCAGACTTCACCTTCTCCTTCTCCTTCTTCTACTTCTTCTGATTCACCCTCTAGACTTCAACTTCTCCTTCTCCTTCTTCTGCTTCTTCTGCTTCACCCTCCAGACTTCACCTTCTCGTTCTCCTTCTTCTGCTTCTTCTGCTGCGCCCTCCAGACTTCACCTTCTCCTTCTCCTTCTTCTGCTTCTTCTGCTTCACCCTCCTGACTTCACCTTCTCCTTCTCCTTCTTCTACTTCTTCTGATTCACCCTCCTGACTTCACCTTCTCCTTCTCCTTCTTCTGCTTCTTCTGATTCACCCTCCAGACTTCACCTTCTCCTTCTCCTTCTTCTGCTTCTTCTGATTCACCCTCCAGACTTCACCTTCTCCTTCTCCTTCTTCTGCTTCTTCTGATTCACCCTCCAGACCTCACCTTCTCCTTCTCCTTCTTCTTCTTCTTCTGATTCACCCTCCAGACTTCATCTTCTCCTTCTCCTTCTTCTGCATCTTCTGATTCACCCTCCAGACTTCACCTTCTCCTTCTCCTTCTTCTGCTTCTTCTGATTCACCCTCCAGACTTCACCTTCTCCTTCTCCTTCTTCTACTTCTTCTGATTCACCCTCCAGACTTCACCTTCTCCTTCTCCTTCTTTTACTTCTTCTGATTCAACCTCCAGTCTTCACCTTCTCCTTCTCCTTCTTCTGCTTCTTCTGATTCACCCTCCAGACTTCACCTTCTCCTTCTCCTTCTTCTGATTCTTTTGATTCACCCTCCAGACTTCACCTTCTCCTTCTCCTTCTTCTGCTTCTTCTGATTCACCCTCCTGACTTCACCCTCTCCTTCTCCTTCTTCTACTTCTTCTGATTCACCCTCCTGACTTCACCTTCTCCTTCTCCTTCTTCTACTTCTTCTGCTTCACCCTCCAGACTTCACCTTCTCCTTCTCCATCTTCTACTTCTTCTGATTCACCCTCCAGATTCACCTTCTCCTTCTCCTTCTTCTGCTTCTTCTGATTCACCCTCCAGACTTCACCTTCTCCTTCTCCTTATTCTGCTTCTTCTGATTCACCCGCCAGACTTCACCTTCTCCTTCTCCTTATTCTGCTTCTTCTGATTCACCCTCCAGACTTCACCTTCTCCTTCTCCTTCTTCTGCTTCTTCTGATTCACCCTCCAGACTTTACCTTCTCCTTCTCCTTCTTCTGCTTCTTCTGATTCACCCTCCAGACTTCACCTTCTCCTTCTCCTTCATCTACTTCTTCTGATTCACCCTCCAGACTTCATCTTCTCCTTCTCCTTCTTCTGCTTCTTCTGATTCACCCTCCAGACTTCACCTTCTCCTCCTCCTTCTTCTGCTTTATCTGATTCACCCTCCTGACTTCACCTTCTCCTTCTCCTTCTTCTACTTCTTCTGATTCACCCTCCAGACTTCACCTTCTCCTTCTCCTTCTTCTACTTCTTCTGATTCACCCACCAGACTTCACCTTCTCCTTCTCCTTCTTCTGCTTCTTCTGATTCACCCTCCAGACTTCACCTTCTCCTTCTCCTTCTTCTGCTTCTTCTGATTCACCCTCCAGACTTTATCTTCCCCTTCTCCTTCTTCTGCTTCTTTTGATTCACCCTTCAGACTTCACCTTCTCCTTCTCCTTCTTCTGCTTCTTCTGATTCACCCTCCAGACCTCACCTTCTCCTTCTCCTTCTTCAACTTCTTCTGATTCACCCTCCAGACTTCATCTTCTCCTTCTCCTTCTTTTGCTTCTTCTGATTCACTCTCCAGACTTCACCTTCTCCTTCTCCTTCTTCTGCTTCTTCTGATTCACCCTCCAGACTTCGCCTTCTCCTTCTCCTTCTTCTACTTCTTCTGATTCACCCTCCAGACTTCACCTTCTCCTTCTCCTTCTTCTGCTTCTTCTGATTCACCCTCCAGTCTTCACCTTCTCCTTCTCCTTCTTCTGCGTCTTCTGATTCACCATCCAGGCTTCACCTTCTCCTTCTCCTTCTTCTGCTTCTCCTGATTCACCCTCCTGACTTCACCTTCTCCTTCTCCTTCTTCTGCTTCTTCTGATTCACCCTCCAGACTTCACCTTCTCCTTCTCCTTCTTCTACTTCTTCTGATTCACCCTCCAGACTTCACCTTCTCCTTCTACTTTTTCTGCTTCTTCTGATTCACCCTCCAGACTTCACCTTCTCTTTTTCCTTCTTCTGCTTCTTCTGATTCAGCCTCCAGACTTCACCTTCTCCTTCTCCTTCATCTACTTCTTCTGATTCACCCTCCAGACTTCATCTTCTCCTTCTCCTTCTTCTGCTTCTTCTGATTCACCCTCCAGACTTCACCTTCTCCTTCTCCTTCTTCGGCTTCTTCTGATTCACCCTCCAGACTTCACATTCTCCTTCTCCTTCTTCTACTTCTTCTGATTCACCCTCGAGACTTCATCTTCTCCTTCTCCTTCTTCTGCTTCTTCTGATTCACCCTCCAGACTTCACCTTCTCCTTCTCCTTCTTCTGCTTCTTCTGATTCACCCTCCAGACTTCACCTTCTCCTTCTCCTTCATCTACTTCTTCTGATTCACCCTCTAGACTTCAACTTCTCCTTCTCCTTCTTCTGCTTCTGCTTCACCCTCCAGACTTCACCTTCTCGTTCTCCTTCTTCTGCTTCTTCTGCTGCGCCCTCCAGACTTCACCTTCTCCTTCTCCTTCTTCTGCTTCTTCTGCTTCACCCTCCTGACTTCACCTTCTCCTTCTCCTTCTTCTACTTCTTCTGCTTCACCCCCCTGACTTCACCTTCTCCTTCTCCTTCTTCTGCTTCTTCTGATTCACCCTCCTAACTCCACCTTCTCCTTCTCCTTCTTCTGCTTCTTCTGATTCACCCTCCTGACTTCACCTTCTCCTGCTCCTTCTTCTGCTTCTTCTGATTCACCCTCCAGACTTCACCTTCTCCTTCTCCTTCTTCTGCTTCTTCTGATTCACCCTCCAGACCTCACCTTCTCCTTCTCCTTCTTCTACTTCTTCTGATTCACCCTCCGGACTTCATCTTCTCCTTCTCCTTCTTCTGCTTCTTCTGATTCACCCTCCAGACTTCACCTTCTCCTTCTCCTTATTCTGCTTCTTCTGATTCACCCTCCAGACTTCACCTTCTCCTTCTCCTTCTTCTACTTCTTCTGATTCACCCTCCAGACTTCACCTTCTCCTTCTCCTTCTTTTACTTCTTCTGATTCAAGCTCCAGTCTTCACCTTCTCCTTCTCCTTCTTCTGCTTCTTCTGATTCACCCTCCAGACTTCACCTTCTCCTTCTCCTTCTTCTGATTCTTTTGATTCACCCTCCAGACTTCACCTTCTCCTTCTCCTTCTTCTGCTTCTTCTGATTCACCCTCCTGACTTCACCCTCTCCTTCTCCTTCTTCTACTTCTTCTGATTCACCCTCCTGACTTCACCTTCTCCTTCTCCTTCTTCTACTTCTTCTGCTTCACCCTCCAGACTTCACCTTCTCCTTCTCCTTCTTCTGCTTCTTCTGATTCACCCTCCAGACTTTACCTTCTCCTTCTCCTTCTTCTGCTTCTTCTGATTCACCCTCCAGACTTCACCTTCTCCTTCTCCTTCATCTACTTCTTCTGATTCACCCTCCTGACTTCACCTTCTCCTTCTCCTTCTTCTGCTTCTTCTGATTCACCCTCCAGACTTCACCTTCTCCTTCTCCTTCTTCTGCTTCTTCTGATTCACCCTCCTGACTTCACCTTCTCCTTCTCCTTCTTCTGCTTCTTCTGCTTCACCCTCCAGACTTCACCTTCTCCTTCTCCTTCTTCTGCTTCTTCTGCTTCACCCTCCAGACTTCACCTTCTCCTACTCCTTCTTCTGCTTCTTCTGCTTCACCCTCCTGACTTCACCTTCACCTTCTCCTTCTTCTACTTCTTCTGATTCACCCTCCAGACTTCACCTTCTCCTTCTCCTTCTTCTACTTCTTCTGCTTCACCCTCCAGACTTCACCTTCTCCTTCTCCTTCTTCTGCTTCTTCTGATTCACCCTCCAGACTTTACCTTCTCCTTCTCCTTCTTCTGCTTCTTCTGATTCACCCTCCAGACTTCACCTTCTCCTTCTCCTTCATCTACTTCTTCTGATTCACCCTCCTGACTTCACCTTCTCCTTCTCCTTCTTCTGCTTCTTCTGATTCACCCTCCAGACTTCACCTTCTCCTTCTCCTTCTTCTGCTTCTTCTGATTCACTCTCCTCACTTCACCTTCCCCTTCTCCTTCTTCTGCTTCTTCTGCTTCACCCTCCAGACTTCACCTTCTCCTTCTCCTTCTTCTGCTTCTTCTGCTTCACACTCCAGACTTCACCTTCTCCTACTCCTTCTTCTGCTTCTTCTGCTTCACCCTCCTGACTTCACCTTCTCCTTCTCCTTCTTCTACTTCTTCTGATTCACTCTCCAGACTTCACCTTCTCCTTCTCCTTCTTCGGCTTCTTCTGATTCACCCTCCAGACTTCACATTCTCCTTCTCCTTCTTCTACTTCTTCTGATTCACCCTCGAGACTTCATCTTCTCCTTCTCCTTCTTATGCTTCTTCTGATTCACCCTCCAGACTTCACCTTCTCCTTCTCCTTCTTCTGCTTCTTCTGATTCACCCTCCAGACTTCAACTTCTCCTTCTCCTTCTTCTACTTCTTCTGATTCATCCTCTAGACTTCAACTTCTCCTTCTCCTTCTTCTGCTTCTTCTGCTTCACCCTCCAGACTTCACCTTCTCGTTCTCCTTCTTCTGCTTCTGCTGCTGCACCCTCCAGACTTCACCTTCTCCTTCTCCTTCTTCTGCTTCTTCTGCTTCACCCTCCTGACTTCACCTTCTCCTTCTCCTTCTTCTACTTCTTCTGCTTCACCCCCCTGACTTCACCTTCTCCTTCTCCTTCTTCTGCTTCTTCTGATTCACCCTCCTAACTTCACCTGCTCCTTCTCCTACTTCTGCTTCTTCTGATTCACCCTCCTGACTTCACCTTCTCCTTCTCCTTCTTCTGCTTCTTCTGATTCACCCTCCAGACTTCACCTTCTCCTTCTCCTTCTTCTGCTTCTTCTGATTCACCCTCCAGACTTCGCCTTCTCCTTCTCCTTCTTCTACTTCTTCTGATTCACCCTCCAGACTTCACCTTCTCCTTCTCCTTCTTCTGCTTCTTCTGATTCACCCTCCAGTCTTCACCTTCTCCTTCTCCTTCTTCTGCGTCTTCTGATTCACCGTCCAGGCTTCACCTTCTCCTTCTCCTTCTTCTGCTTCTCCTGATTCACCCTCCTGACTTCACCTTCTCCTTCTCCTTCTTCTGCTTCTTCTGATTCACCCTCCAGACTTCACCTTCTCCTTCTCCTTCTTCTACTTCTTCTGATTCACCCTCCAGACTTCACCTTCTCCTTCTACTTTTTCTGCTTCTTCTGATTCACCCTCCAGACTTCACCTTCTCTTTTTCCTTCTTCTGCTTCTTCTGATTCAGCCTCCAGACTTCACCTTCTCCTTCTCCTTCATCTACTTCTTCTGATTCACCCTCCAGACTTCATCTTCTCCTTCTCCTTCTTCTGCTTCTTCTGATTCACCCTCCAGACTTCACCTTCTCCTTCTCCTTCTTCGGCTTCTTCTGATTCACCCTCCAGACTTCACATTCTCCTTCTCCTTCTTCTACTTCTTCTGATTCACCCTCGAGACTTCATCTTCTCCTTCTCCTTCTTCTGCTTCTTCTGATTCACCCTCCAGACTTCACCTTCTCCTTCTCCTTCTTCTGCTTCTTCTGATTCACCCTCCAGACTTCACCTTCTCCTTCTCCTTCTTCTACTTCTTCTGATTCACCCTCTAGACTTCAACTTCTCCTTCTCCTTCTTCTGCTTCTGCTTCACCCTCCAGACTTCACCTTCTCGTTCTCCTTCTTCTGCTTCTTCTGCTGCGCCCTCCAGACTTCACCTTCTCCTTCTCCTTCTTCTGCTTCTTCTGCTTCACCCTCCTGACTTCACCTTCTCCTTCTCCTTCTTCTACTTCTTCTGCTTCACCCCCCTGACTTCACCTTCTCCTTCTCCTTCTTCTGCTTCTTCCGATTCACCCTCCTAACTCCACCTTCTCCTTCTCCTTCTTCTGCTTCTTCTGATTCACCCTCCTGACTTCACCTTCTCCTGCTCCTTCTTCTGCTTCTTCTGATTCACCCTCCAGACTTCACCTTCTCCTTCTCCTTCTTCTGCTTCTTCTGATTCACCCTCCAGACCTCACCTTCTCCTTCTCCTTCTTCTACTTCTTCTGATTCACCCTCCGGACTTCATCTTCTCCTTCTCCTTCTTCTGCTTCTTCTGATTCACCCTCCAGACTTCACCTTCTCCTTCTCCTTATTCTGCTTCTTCTGATTCACCCTCCAGACTTCACCTTCTCCTTCTCCTTCTTCTACTTCTTCTGATTCACCCTCCAGACTTCACCTTCTCCTTCTCCTTCTTTTACTTCTTCTGATTCAACCTCCAGTCTTCACCTTCTCCTTCTCCTTCTTCTGCTTCTTCTGATTCACCCTCCAGACTTCACCTTCTCCTTCTCCTTCTTCTGATTCTTTTGATTCACCCTCCAGACTTCACCTTCTCCTTCTCCTTCTTCTGCTTCTTCTGATTCACCCTCCTGACTTCACCCTCTCCTTCTCCTTCTTCTACTTCTTCTGATTCACCCTCCTGACTTCACCTTCTCCTTCTCCTTCTTCTACTTCTTCTGCTTCACCCTCCAGACTTCACCTTCTCCTTCTCCTTCTTCTGCTTCTTCTGATTCACCCTCCAGACTTTACCTTCTCCTTCTCCTTCTTCTGCTTCTTCTGATTCACCCTCCAGACTTCACCTTCTCCTTCTCCTTCATCTACTTCTTCTGATTCACCCTCCTGACTTCACCTTCTCCTTCTCCTTCTTCTGCTTCTTCTGATTCACCCTCCAGACTTCACCTTCTCCTTCTCCTTCTTCTGCTTCTTCTGATTCACCCTCCTGACTTCACCTTCTCCTTCTCCTTCTTCTGCTTCTTCTGCTTCACCCTCCAGACTTCACCTTCTCCTTCTCCTTCTTCTGCTTCTTCTGCTTCACCCTCCAGACTTCACCTTCTCCTACTCCTTCTTCTGCTTCTTCTGCTTCACTCTCCTGACTTCACCTTCACCTTCTCCTTCTTCTACTTCTTCTGATTCACCCTCCAGACTTCACCTTCTCCTTCTCCTTCTTCTACTTCTTCTGATTCACCCTCCAGACTTCACCTTCTCCTTCTCCTTCTTCTGCTTCTTCTGATTCACCCTCCAGACTTTACCTTCTCCTTCTCCTTCTTCTGCTTCTTCTGATTCACCCTCCAGACTTCACCTTCTCCTTCTCCTTCATCTACTTCTTCTGATTCACCCTCCTGACTTCACCTTCTCCTTCTCCTTCTTCTGCTTCTTCTGATTCACCCTCCAGACTTCACCTTCTCCTTCTCCTTCTTCTGCTTCTTCTGATTCACTCTCCTGACTTCACCTTCCCCTTCTCCTTCTTCTGCTTCTTCTGCTTCACCCTCCAGACTTCACCTTCTCCTTCTCCTTCTTCTGCTTCTTCTGCTTCACACTCCAGACTTCACCTTCTCCTACTCCTTCTTCTGCTTCTTCTGCTTCACCCTCCTGACTTCACCTTCTCCTTCTCCTTCTTCTACTTCTTCTGATTCACTCTCCAGACTTCACCTTCTCCTTCTCCTTCTTCGGCTTCTTCTGATTCACCCTCCAGACTTCACATTCTCCTTCTCCTTCTTCTACTTCTTCTGATTCACCCTCCAGACTTCACCTTCTCCTTCTCCTTCTTCTGCTTCTTCTGATTCACCCTCCTGACTTCACCTTCTCCTTCTCCTTCTTCTACTTCTTCTGATTCACTCTCCAGACTTCACCTTCTCCTTCTCCTTCTTCGGCTTCTTCTGATTCACCCTCCAGACTTCACATTCTCCTTCTCCTTCTTCTACTTCTTCTGATTCACCCTCCTAACTTCACCTGCTCCTTCTCCTACTTCTGCTTCTTCTGATTCACCCTCCTGACTTCACCTTCTCCTTCTCCTTCTTCTGCTTCTTCTGATTCGCCCTCCAGACTTCACCTTCTCCTTCTCCTTCTTCTGCTTCTTCTGATTCACCCTCCAGACTTCAATTTCTCCTTCTCCTTCTTCTGCTTCTTCTGATTCACCCTCCAGACCTCACCTTCTCCTTCTCCTTCTTCTTCTTCTTCTGATTCACCCTCCAGACTTCATCTTCTCCTTCTCCTTCTTCTGCTTCTTCTGATTCACCCTCCAGACTTCACCTTCTCCTTCTCCTTCTTCTGCTTCTTCTGATTCACCCTCCAGACTTCACCTTCTCCTTCTCCTTCTTCTACTTCTTCTGATTCACACTCCAGACTTCACCTTCTCCTTCTCCTTCTTTTACTTCTTCTGATTCAACCTCCAGTCTTCACCTTCTCCTTCTCCTTCTTCTGCTTCTTCTGATTCACCCTCCAGACTTCACCTTCTCCTTCTCCTTCTTCTGATTCTTTTGATTCACCCTCCAGACTTCACCTTCTCCTTCTCCTTCTTCTGCTTCTTCTGATTCACCCTCCTGACTTCACCCTCTCCTTCTCCTTCTTCTACTTCTTCTGATTCACCCTCCTGACTTCACCTTCTCCTTCTCCTTCTTCTACTTCTTCTGCTTCACCCTCCAGACTTCACCTTCTCCTTCTCCATCTTCTACTTCTTCTGATTCACCCTCCAGACTTCACCTTCTCCTTCTCCTTCTTCTGCTTCTTCTGATTCACCCTCCAGACTTCACCTTCTCCTTCTCCTTATTCTGCTTCTTCTGATTCACCCGCCAGACTTCACCTTCTACTTCTCCTTATTCTGCTTCTTCTGATTCACCCTCCAGACTTCACCTTCTCCTTCTCCTTCTTCTGCTTCTTCTGATTCACCCTCCAGACTTTACCTTCTCCTTCTCCTTCTTCTGCTTCTTCTGATTCACCCTCCAGACTTCACCTTCTCCTTCTCCTTCATCTACTTCTTCTGATTCACCCTCCAGACTTCATCTTCTCCTTCTCCTTCTTCTGCTTCTTCTGATTCACCCTCCAGACTTCACCTTCTCCTTCTCCTTCTTCTGCTTCTTCTGATTCACCCTCCAGACTTCACCTTCTCCTTCTCCTTCTTCTACTTCTTCTGATTCACCCTCCAGACTTCACCTTCTCCTTCTCCTTCTTTTACTTCTTCTGATTCAACCTCCAGTCTTCACCTTCTCCTTCTCCTTCTTCTGCTTCTTCTGATTCACCCTCCAGACTTCACCTTCTCCTTCTCCTTCTTCTGATTCTTTTGATTCACCCTCCAGACTTCACCTTCTCCTTCTCCTTCTTCTGCTTCTTCTGATTCACCCTCCTGACTTCACCCTCTCCTTCTCCTTCTTCTGCTTCTTCTGATTCACCCTCCTGACTTCACCTTCTCCTTCTCCTTCTTCTACTTCTTCTGCTTCACCCTCCAGACTTCACCTTCTCCTTCTCCATCTTCTACTTCTTCTGATTCACCCACCAGACTTCACCTTCTCCTTCTCCTTCTTCTGCTTCTTCTGATTCACCCTCCAGACTTCACCTTCTCCTTCTCCTTCTTCTGCTTCTTCTGATTCACCCTCCAGACTTCACCTTCTCCTTCTCCTTCTTCTGATTCTTTTGATTCACCCTCCAGACTTCACCTTCTCCTTCTCCTTCTTCTGCTTCTTCTGATTCACCCTCCTGACTTCACCCTCTCCTTCTCCTTCTTCTGCTTCTTCTGATTCACCCTCCTGACTTCACCTTCTCCTTCTCCTTCTTCTACTTCTTCTGCTTCACCCTCCAGACTTCACCTTCTCCTTCTCCATCTTCTACTTCTTCTGATTCACCCACCAGACTTCACCTTCTCCTTCTCCTTATTCTGCTTCTTCTGATTCACCCGCCAGACTTCACCTTCTCCTTCTCCTTATTCTGCTTCTTCTGATTCACCCTCCAGACTTCACCTTCTCCTTCTCCTTCTTCTGCTTCTTCTGATTCACCCTCCAGACTTTACCTTCTCCTTCTCCTTCTTCTGCTTCTTCTGATTCACCCTCCAGACTTCACCTTCTCCTTCTCCTTCATCTACTTCTTCTGATTCACCCTCCAGACTTCATCTTCTCCTTCTCCTTCTTCTGCTTCTTCTGATTCACCCTCCAGACTTCACCTTCTCCTCCTCCTTCTTCTGCTTTTTCTGATTCACCCTCCTGACTTCACCTTCTCCTTCTCCTTCTTCTACTTCTTCTGATTCACCCTCCAGACTTCACCTTCTCCTTCTCCATCTTCTACTTCTTCTGATTCACCCACCAGACTTCACCTTCTCCTTCTCCTTATTCTGCTTCTTCTGATTCACCCGCCAGACTTCACCTTCTCCTTCTCCTTATTCTGCTTCTTCTGATTCACCCTCCAGACTTCACCTTCTCCTTCTCCTTCTTCTGCTTCTTCTGATTCACCCTCCAGACTTTACCTTCTCCTTCTCCTTCTTCTGCTTCTTCTGATTCACCCTCCAGACTTCACCTTCTCCTTCTCCTTCATCTACTTCTTCTGATTCACCCTCCAGACTTCATCTTCTCCTTCTCCTTCTTCTGCTTCTTCTGATTCACCCTCCAGACTTCACCTTCTCCTCCTCCTTCTTCTGCTTTTTCTGATTCACCCTCCTGACTTCACCTTCTCCTTCTCCTTCTTCTACTTCTTCTGATTCACCCTCCAGACTTCACCTTCTCCTTCTCCTTTTTCTACTTCTTCTGATTCACCCACCAGACTTCACCTTCTCCTTCTCCTTCTTCTGCTTCTTCTGATTCACCCTCCAGACTTCACCTTCTCCTTCTCCTTCTTCTGCTTCTTCTGATTCACCCTCCAGACTTCATCTTCCCCTTCTCCTTCTTCTGCTTCTTTTGATTCACCCTTCAGACTTCACCTTCTCCTTCTCCTTCTTCTGCTTCTTCTGATTCACCCTCCAGACCTCACCTTCTCCTTCTCCTTCTTCAACTTCTTCTGATTCACCCTCCAGACTTCATCTTCTCCTTCTCCTTCTTTTGCTTCTTCTGATTCACCCTCCAGACTTCACCTTCTCCTTCTCCTTCTTCTGCTTCTTCTGATTCACCCTCCAGACTTCGCCTTCTCCTTCTCCTTCTTCTACTTCTTCTGATTCACCCTCCAGACTTCACCTTCTCCTTCTCCTTCTTCTATTTCTTCTGATTCACCCTCCAGTCTTCACCTTCTCCTTCTCCTTCTTCTGCGTCTTCTGATTCACCGTCCAGACTTCACCTTCTCCTTCTCCTTCTTCTGCTTCTCCTGATTCACCCTCCTGACTTCACCTTCTCCTTCTCCTTCTTCTGCTTCTTCTGATTCACCCTCCAGACTTCACCTTCTCCTTCTCCTTCTTCTACTTCTTCTGATTCACCCTCCAGACTTCACCTTCTCCTTCTACTTTTTCTGCTTCTTCTGATTCACCCTCCAGACTTCACCTTCTCTTTTTCCTTCTTCTACTTCTTCTGATTCACCCTCCAGATTTCACCTTCTCCTTCTCCTTCTTCTGCTTCTTCTGATTCACCCTCCAGACTTTACCTTCTCCTTCTCCTTCTTCTGCTTCTTCTGATTCACCCTCCAGACTTCACCTTCTCCTTCTCCTTCATCTACTTCTTCTGATTCACCCTCCAGACTTCATCTTCTCCTTCTCCTTCTTCTACTTCTTCTGATTCACCCTCCAGACTTCACCTTCTCCTTCTACTTTTTCTGCTTCTTCTGATTCACCCTCCAGACTTCACCTTCTCTTTTTCCTTCTTCTGCTTCTTCTGATTCACCCTCCAGATTTCACCTTCTCCTTCTCCTTCTTCTGCTTCTTCTGATTCACCCTCCAGACTTTACCTTCTCCTTCTCCTTCTTCTGCTTCTTCTGATTCACCCTCCAGACTTCACCTTCTCCTTCTCCTTCATCTACTTCTTCTGATTCACCCTCCAGACTTCATCTTCTCCTTCTCCTTCTTCTGCTTCTTCTGATTCACCCTCCAGACTTCACCTTCTCCTTCTCCTTCTTTGGCTTCTTCTGATTCACCCTCCAGACTTCACATTCTCCTTCTCCTTCTTCTACTTCTTCTGATTCACCCTCGAGACTTCATCTTCTGCTTCTCCTTCTTCTGCTTCTTCTGATTCACCCTCCAGACTTCACCTTCTCCTTCTCCTTCTTCTGCTTCTTCTGATTCACCCTCCAGACTTCACCTTCTCCTTCTCCTTCTTCTACTTCTTCTGATTCACCCACTAGACTTCAACTTCTCCTTCTCCTTCTTCTGCTTCTGCTTCACCCTCCAGACTTCACCTTCTCGTTCTCCTTCTTCTGCTTCTTCTGCTTCACCCTCCTGACTTCACCTTCTCCTTCTCCTTCTTCTACTTCTTCTGCTTCACCCCCCTGACTTCACCTTCTCCTTCTCCTTCTTCTGCTTCTTCTGATTCACCCTCCTAACTCCACCTTCTCCTTCTCCTTCTTCTGCTTCTTCTGATTCACCCTCCTGACTTCACCTTCTCCTTCTCCTTCTTCTGCTTCTTCTGATTCACCCTCCAGACCTCACCTTCTCCTTCTCCTTCTTCTACTTCTTCTAATTCACCCTCCGGACTTCATCTTCTCCTTCTCCTTCTTCTGCTTCTTCTGATTCACCCTCCAGACTTCACCTTCTCCTTCTCCTTCTTCTGCTACTTCTGATTCACCCTCCAGACTTCACCTTCTCCTTCTCCTTCTTCTACTTCTTCTGATTCACCCTCCAGACTTCACCTTCTCCTTCTCCTTCTTTTACTTCTTCTGATTCAACCTCCAGTCTTCACCTTCTCCTTCTCCTTCTTCTGCTTCTTCTGATTCACCCTCCAGACTTCACCTTCTCCTTCTCCTTCTTCTGATTCTTTTGATACACCCTCCAGACTTCACCTTCTCCTTCTCCTTCTTCTGCTTCTTCTGATTCACCCTCCTGACTTCACCCTCTCCTTCTCCTTCTTCTACTTCTTCTGATTCACCCTCCTGACTTCACCTTCTCCTTCTCCTTCTTCTACTTCTTCTGCTTCACCCTCCAGACTTCACCTTCTCCTTCTCCTTCTTCTGCTTCTTCTGATTCACCCTCCAGACTTTACCTTCTCCTTCTCCTTCTTCTGCTTCTTCTGATTCACCCTCCAGACTTCACCTTCTCCTTCTCCTTCATCTACTTCTTCTTATTCACCCTCCTGACTTCACATTCTCCTTCTCCTTCTTCTGCTTCTTCTGATTCACCCTCCAGACTTCACCTTCTCCTTCTCCTTCTTCTGCTTCTTCTGATTCACCCTCCTGACTTCACCTTCTCCTTCTCCTTCTTCTGCTTCTTCGGCTTCTCCCTCCAGACTTCACCTTCTCCTTCTCCTTCTTCTGCTTCTTCTGCTTCACCCTCCAAACTGCACCTTCTCCTTCTCCTTCTTCTGCTTCTTCTGCTTCACCCTCCTGACTTCACCTTCTCCTTTTCCTTCTTCTACTTCTTCTGATTCACCCTCCAGACTTCACCTTCTCCTTCTCCTTCTTCGGCTTCTTCTGATTCACCCTCCAGACTTCACATTCTCCTTCTCCTTCTTCTACTTCTTCTGATTCACCCTCGAGACTTCATCTTCTCCTTCTCCTTCTTATGCTTCTTCTGATTCACCCTCCAGACTTCACCTTCTACTTCTCCTTCTTCTGCTTCTTCTGATTCACCCTCCAGACTTCACCTTCTCCTTCTTCTACTTCTTCTGATTCACCCTCTAGACTTCAACTTCTCCTTCTCCTTCTTCTGCTTCTTCTGCTTCACCCCCCTGACTTCACCTTCTCCTTCTCCTTCTTCTGCTTCTTCTGATTCACCCTCCTAACTTCACCTGCTCCTTCTCCTACTTCTGCTTCTTCTGATTCACCCTCCTGACTTCACCTTCTCCTTCTCCTTCTTCTGCTACTTCTGATTCACCCTCCAGACTTCACCTTCTCCTTCTCCTTCTTCTGCTTCTTCTGATTCACCCTCCAGACTTCACCTTCTCCTTCTCCTTCTTCTGCTTCTTCTGATTCACCCTCCAGACCTCACCTTCTCCTTCTCCTTCTTCTTCTTCTTCTGATTCACCCTCCAGACTTCATCTTCTCCTTCTCCTTCTTCTGCTTCTTCTGATTCACCCTCCAGACTTCACCTTCTCCTTCTCCTTCTTCTGCTTCTTCTGATTCACCCTCCAGACTTCACCTTCTCCTTCTCCTTCTTCTACTTCTTCTGATTCACCCTCCAGACTTCACCTTCTCCTTCTCCTTCTTTTACTTCTTCTGATTCAACCTCCAGTCTTCACCTTCTCCTTCTCCTTCTTCTGCTTCTTCTGATTCACCCTCCAGACTTCACCTTCTCCTTCTCCTTCTTCTGATTCTTTTGATTCACCCTCCAGACTTCACCTTCTCCTTCTCCTTCTTCTGCTTCTTCTGATTCACCCTCCTGACTTCACCCTCTCCTTCTCCTTCTTCTACTTCTTCTGATTCACCCTCCTGACTTCACCTTCTCCTTCTCCTTCTTCTACTTCTTCTGCTTCACCCTCCAGACTTCACCTTCTCCTTCTCCATCTTCTACTTCTTCTGATTCACCCTCCAGACTTCACCTTCTCCTTCTCCTTCTTCTGCTTCTTCTGATTCACCCTCCAGACTTCACCTTCTCCTTCTCCTTATTCTGCTTCTTCTGATTCACCCGCCAGACTTCACCTTCTCCTTCTCCTTATTCTGCTTCTTCTGATTCACCCTCCAGACTTCACCTTCTCCTTCTCCTTCTTCTGCTTCTTCTGATTCACCCTCCAGACTTTACCTTCTCCTTCTCCTTCTTCTGCTTCTTCTGATTCACCCTCCAGACTTCACCTTCTCCTTCTCCTTCATCTACTTCTTCTGATTCACCCTCCAGACTTATTCTTCTCCTTCTCCTTCTTCTGCTTCTTCTGATTCACCCTCCAGACTTCACCTTCTCCTCCTCCTTCTTCTGCTTTTTCTGATTCACCCTCCAGACTTCACCTTCTCCTTCTCCTTCTTCTACTTCTTCTGATTCACCCACCAGTCTTCACCTTCTGCTTCTCCTTCTTCTGCTTCTTCTGATTCACCCTCCAGACTTCACCTTCTCCTTCTCCTTCTTCTGCTTCTTCTGATTCACCCTCCAGACTTCATCTTCCCCTTCTCCTTCTTCTGCTTCTTTTGATTCACCCTTCAGACTTCACCTTCTCCTTCTCCTTCTTCTGCTTCTTCTGATTCACCCTCCAGACCTCACCTTCTCCTTCTCCTTCTTCAACTTCTTCTGATTCACCCTCCAGACTTCATCTTCCCCTTCTCCTTCTTTTGCTTCTTCTGATTCACCCTCCAGACTTCACCTTCTCCTTCTCCTTCTTCTGCTTCTTCTGATTCACCCTCCAGACTTCGCCTTCTGCTTCTCCTTCTTCTACTTCTTCTGATTCACCCTCCAGACTTCACCTTCTCCTTCTCCTTCTTCTACTTCTTCTGATTCACCCTCCAGTCTTCACCTTCTCCTTCTCCTTCTTCTGCGTTTTCTGATTCACCGTCCAGACTTCACCTTCTCCTTCTCCTTCTTCTGCTTCTCCTGATTCACCCTCCTGACTTCACCTTCTCCTTCTCCTTCTTCTGCTTCTTCTGATTCACCCTCCAGACTTCACCTTCTCCTTCTCCTTCTTCTACTTCTTCTGATTCACCCTCCAGACTTCACCTTCTCCTTCTACTTTTTCTGCTTCTTCTGATTCACCCTCCAGACTTCACCTTCTCTTTTTCCTTCTTCTGCTTCTTCTGATTCACCCTCCAGATTTCACCTTCTCCTTCTCCTTCTTCTGCTTCTTCTGATTCACCCTCCAGACTTTACCTTCTCCTTCTCCTTCTTCTGCTTCTTCTGATTCACCCTCCAGACTTGACCTTCTCCTTCTCCTTCATCTACTTCTTCTGATTCACCCTCCAGACTTCATCTTCTCCTTCTCCTTCTTCTGCTTCTTCTGATTCAACCTCCAGACTTCACCTTCTCCTTCTCCTTCTTCGGCTTCTTCTGATTCACACTCCAGACTTCACATTCTCCTTCTCCTTCTTCTACTTCTTCTGATTCACCCTCGAGACTTCATCTTCTCCTTCTCCTTCGTCTGCTTCTTCTGATTCACCCTCCAGACTTCACCTTCTCCTTCTCCTTCTTCTGCTTCTTCTGATTCACCCTCCATACTTCACCTTCTCCTTCTCCTTCTTCTACTTCTTCTGATTCACCCTCTAGACTTCAACTTCTCCTTCTCCTTCTTCTGCTTCTGCTTCACCCTCCAGACTTCACCTTCTCGTTCTCCTTCTTCTGCTTCTTCTGCTGCGCCCTCCAGACTTCACCTTCTCCTTCTCCTTCTTCTGCTTCTTCTGCTTCACCCACCTGACTTCACCTTCTCCTTCTCCTTCTTCTACTTCTTCTGCTTCACCCCCCTGACTTCACCTTCTCCTTCTCCTTCTTCTGCTTCTTCTGATTCACCCTCCTAACTCCACCTTCTCCTTCTCCTTCTTCTGCTTCTTCTGATTCACCCTCCTGACTTCACCTTCTCCTTCTCCTTCTTCTGCTTCTTCTGATTCACCCTCCAGACTTCACCTTCTCCTTCTCCTTCTTCTGCTTCTTCTGATTCACCCTCCAGACCTCACCTTCTCCTTCTCCTTCTTCTACTTCTTCTGATTCACCCTCCGGACTTCATCTTCTCCTTCTCCTTCTTCTGCTTCTTCTGATTCACCCTCCAGACTTCACCTTCTCCTTCTCCTTCTTCTGCTTCTTCTGATTCACTCTCCAGACTTCACCTTCTCCTTCTCCTTCTTCTACTTCTTCTGATTCACCCTCCAGACTTCACCTTCTCCTTCTCCTTCTTTTACTTCTTCTGATTCAACCTCCAGTCTTCACCTTCTCCTTCTCCTTCTTCTGCTTCTTCTGATTCTCCCTCCAGACTTCACCTTCTCCTTCTCCTTTTTCTGATTCTTTTGATTCACCCTCCAGACTTCACCTTCTCCTTCTCCTTCTTCTGCTTCTTCTGATTCACCCTCCTGACTTCACCCTCTCCTTCTCCTTCTTCTCCCTCTTCTGATTCACCCTCCTGACTTCACCTTCTCCTTCTCCTTCTTCTACTTCTTCTGCTTCACCCTCCAGACTTCACCTTCTCCTTCTCCATCTTCTACTTCTTCTGATTCCCCCTCCAGACTTCAACTTCTCCTTCTCCTTCTTCTGCTTCTTCTGATTCACCCTCCAGACTTCACCTTCTCCTTCTCCTTATTCTGCTTCTTCTGATTCACCCGCCAGACTTCACCTTCTCCTTCTCCTTATTCTGCTTCTTCTGATTCACCCTCCAGACTTCACCTTCTCCTTCTCCTTCTTCTGCTTCTTCTGATTCACCCTCCAGACTTTACCTTCTCCTTCTCCTTCTTCTGCTTTTTCTGATTCACCCTCCAGACTTCACCTTCTCCTTCTCCTTCATCTACTTTTCTGATTCATCCTCCTGACTTCACCTTCTCCTTCTCCTTCTTCTACTTCTTCTGATTCACCCTCCAGACTTCACCTTCTCCTTCTCCTTCTTCTACTTCTTCTGATTCACCCACCAGACTTCACCTTCTCCTTCTCCTTCTTCTGCTTCTTCTGATTCACCCTCCAGACTTCACCTTCTCCTTCTCCTTCTTCTGCTTCTTCTGATTCACCCTCCAGACTTAACCTTCTCCTTCTCCTTCTTCTGCTTCTTTTGATTCACCCTTCAGACTTCACCTTCTCCTTCTCCTTCTTCTGCTTCTTCTGATTCACCCTCCAGACCTCACCTTCTCCTTCTCCTTCTTCAACTTCTTCTGATTCACCCTCCAGACTTCATCTTCTCCTTCTCCTTCTTTTGCTTCTTCTGATTCACCCTCCAGACTTCACCTTCTCCTTCTCCTTCTTCTGCTTCTTCTGATTCACCCTCCAGACTTCGCCTTCTCCTTCTCCTTCTTCTGCTTCTTCTGATTCACCCTCCAGACTTCGCCTTCTCCTTCTCCTTCTTCTACTTCTTCTGATTCACCCTCCAGACTTCACCTTCTCCTTCTCCTTCTTCTACTTCTTCTGATTCACCCTCCAGACTTCACCTTCTCCTTCTCCATCTTCTACTTCTTCTGATTCACCGTCCAGACTTCACCTTCTCCTTCTCCTTCTTCTGCTTCTCCTGATTCACCCTCCTGACTTCACCTTCTCCTTCTCCTTCTTCTGCTTCTTCTGATTCACCCTCCAGACTTCACCTTCTCCTTCTCCTTCTTCTACTTCTTCTGATTCACCCTCCAGACTTCACCTTCTCCTTCTACTTCTTCTGCTTCTTCTGATTCACCCTCCAGACTTCACCTTCTCTTTTTCCTTCTTCTGCTTCTTCTGATTCACCCTCCAGATTTCACCTTCTCCTTCTCCTTCTTCTGCTTCTTCTGATTCACCCTCCAGACTTTACCTTCTCCTTCTCCTTCTTCTGCTTCTTCTGATTCACCCTCCAGACTTCACCTTCTCCTTCTCCTTCATCTACTTCTTCTGATTCACCCTCCAGACTTCATCTTCTCCTTCTCCTTCTTCTGCCTCTTCTGATTCACCCTCCAGACTTCACCTTCTCCTTCTCCTTCTTCTGCTTTTTCTGATTCACCCTCCAGACTTCACCTTCTCCTTCTCCTTCTTCTACTTCTTCTGATTCACCCACCAGACTTCACCTTCTCCTTCTCCTTCTTCTGCTTCTTTTGATTCACCCTTCAGACTTCACCTTCTTCTTCTCCTTCTTCTGCTTCTTCTGATTCACCCTCCAGACCTCACCTTCTCCTTCTCCTTCTTCAACTTCTTCTGATTCACCCTCCAGACTTCATCTTCTCCTTCTCCTTCTTTTGCTTCTTCTGATTCACCCTCCAGACATCACCTTCTCCTTCTCCTTCTTATGCTTCTTCTGATTCACCCTCCAGACTTCACCTTCTCCTTCTCCTTCTTCTGCTTCTTCTGATTAACCCTCCAGACTCACCTTCTCCTTCTCCTTCTTCTACTTCTTCTGATTCACCCTCCAGACTTCATCTTCTCCTTCTCCTTCTTCTGCTTCTTCTGATTCACCCTCCAGACTTCACCTTCTCCTTCTCCTTCTTCTGCTTCTTCTGATTCACCCTCCAGACTTCACCTTCTCCTTCTCCTTCTTCTACTTCTTCTGATTCACCCTCCAGACTTCACCTTCTCCTTCTCCTTCTTTTACTTCTTCTGATTCAACCTCCAGTCTTCACCTTCTCCTTCTCCTTCTTCTGCTTCTTCTGATTCACCCTCCAGACTTCACCTTCTCCTTCTCCTTCTTCTGATTCTTTTGATTCACCCTCCAGACTTCACCTTCTCCTTCTCCTTCTTCTGCTTCTTCTGATTCACCCTCCTGACTTCACCCTCTCCTTCTCCTTCTTCTACTTCTTCTGATTCACCCTCCTGACTTCACCTTCTCCTTCTCCTTCTTCTACTTCTTCTGCTTCACCCTCCAGACTTCACCTTCTCCTTCTCCTTATTCTGCTTCTTCTGATTCACCCGCCAGACTTCACCTTCTCCTTCTCCTTATTCTGCTTCTTCTGATTCACCCTCCAGACTTCACCTTCTCCTTCTCCTTCTTCTGCTTCTTCTGATTCACCCTCCAGACTTTACCTTCTCCTTCTCCTTCTTCTGCTTCTTCTGATTCACCCTCCAGACTTCACCTTCTCCTTCTCCTTCATCTACTTCTTCTGATTCACCCTCCAGACTTATTCTTCTCCTTCTCCTTCTTCTGCTTCTTCTGATTCACCCTCCAGACTTCACCTTCTCCTCCTCCTTCTTCTGCTTTTTCTGATTCACCCTCCAGACTTCACCTTCTCCTTCTCCTTCTTCTACTTCTTCTGATTCACCCACCAGACTTCACCTTCTCCTTCTCCTTCTTCTGCTTCTTCTGATTCACCCTCCAGACTTCACCTTCTCCTTCTCCTTCTTCTGCTTCTTCTGATTCACCCTCCAGACTTCATCTTCCCCTTCTCCTTCTTCTGCTTCTTTTGATTCACCCTTCAGACTTCACCTTTTCCTTCTCCTTCTTCTGCTTCTTCTGATTCACCCTCCAGACCTCACCTTCTCCTTCTCCTTCTTCAACTTCTTCTGATTCACCCTCCAGACTTCATCTTCCCCTTCTCCTTCTTTTGCTTCTTCTGATTCACCCTCCAGACTTCACCTTCTCCTTCTCCTTCTTCTGCTTCTTCTGATTCACCCTCCAGACTTCGCATTCTGCTTCTCCTTCTTCTACTTCTTCTGATTCACCCTCCAGACTTCACCTTCTCCTTCTCCTTCTTCTACTTCTTCTGATTCACCCTCCAGTCTTCACCTTCTCCTTCTCCTTCTTCTGCGTTTTCTGATTCACCGTCCAGACTTCACCTTCTCCTTCTCCTTCTTCTGCTTCTCCTGATTCACCCTCCTGACTTCACCTTCTCCTTCTCCTTCTTCTGCTTCTTCTGATTCACCCTCCAGACTTCACCTTCTCCTTCTCCTTCTTCTACTTCTTCTGATTCACCCTCCAGACTTCACCTTCTCCTTCTACTTTTTCTGCTTCTTCTGATTCACCCTCCAGACTTCACCTTCTCTTTTTCCTTCTTCTGCTTCTTCTGATTCCCCCTCCAGATTTCACCTTCTCCTTCTCCTTCTTCTGCTTCTTCTGATTCACCCTCCAGACTTTACCTTCTCCTTCTCCTTCTTCTGCTTCTTCTGATTCACCCTCCAGACTTCACCTTCTCCTTCTCCTTCATCTACTTCTTCTGATTCACCCTCCAGACTTCATCTTCTCCTTCTCCTTCTTCTGCTTCTTCTGATTCAACCTCCAGACTTCACCTTCTCCTTCTCCTTCTTCGGCTTCTTCTGATTCACCCTCCAGACTTCACATTCTCCTTCTCCTTCTTCTACTTCTTCTGATTCACCCTCGAGACTTCATCTTCTCCTTCTCCTTCTTCTGCTTCTTCTGATTCACCCTCCAGACTTCACCTTCTCCTTCTCCTTCTTCTGCTTCTTCTGATTCACCCTCCAGACTTCACCTTCTCCTTCTCCTTCTTCTACTTCTTCTGATTCACCCTCTAGACTTCAACTTCTCCTTCTCCTTCTTCTGCTTCTGCTTCACCCTCCAGACTTCACCTTCTCGTTCTCCTTCTTCTGCTTCTTCTGCTGCGCCCTCCAGACTTCACCTTCTCCTTCTCCTTCTTCTGCTTCTTCTGCTTCACCCACCTGACTTCACCTTCTCCTTCTCCTTCTTCTACTTCTTCTGCTTCACACCCCTGACTTCACCTTCTCCTTCTCCTTCTTCTGCTTCTTCTGATTCACCCTCCTAACTCCACCTTCTCCTTCTCCTTCTTCTGCTTCTTCTGATTCACCCTCCTGACTTCACCTTCTCCTTCTCCTTCTTCTGCTTCTTCTGATTCACCCTCCAGACTTCACCTTCTCCTTCTCCTTCTTCTGCTTCTTCTGATTCACCCTCCAGACCTCACCTTCTCCTTCTCCTTCTTCTACTTCTTCTAATTCACCCTCCGGACTTCATCTTCTCCTTCTCCTTCTTCTGCTTCTTCTGATTCACCCTCCAGACTTCACCTTCTCCTTCTCCTTCTTCTGCTTCTTCTGATTCACTCTCCAGACTTCACCTTCTCCTTCTCCTTCTTCTACTTCTTCTGATTCACCCTCCAGACTTCACCTTCTCCTTCTCCTTCTTTTACTTCTTCTGATTCAACCTCCAGTCTTCACCTTCTCCTTCTCCTTCTTCTGCTTCTTCTGATTCTCCCTCCAGACTTCACCTTCTCCTTCTCCTTTTTCTGATTCTTTTGATTCACCCTCCAGACTTCACCTTCTCCTTCTCCTTCTTCTGCTTCTTCTGATTCACCCTCCTGACTTCACCCTCTCCTTCTCCTTCTTCTACTTCTTCTGATTCACCCTCCTGACTTCACCTTCTCCTTCTCCTTCTTCTACTTCTTCTGCTTCACCCTCCAGACTTCACCTTCTCCTTCTCCATCTTCTACTTCTTCTGATTCCCCCTCCAGACTTCAACTTCTCCTTCTCCTTCTTCTGCTTCTTCTGATTCACCCTCCAGACTTCACCTTCTCCTTCTCCTTATTCTGCTTCTTCTGATTCACCCGCCAGACTTCACCTTCTCCTTCTCCTTATTCTGCTTCTTCTGATTCACCCTCCAGACTTCACCTTCTCCTTCTCCTTCTTCTGCTTCTTCTGATTCACCCTCCAGACTTTACCTTCTCCTTCTCCTTCTTCTGCTTTTTCTGATTCACCCTCCAGACTTCACCTTCTCCTTCTCCTTCATCTACTTTTTCTGATTCACCCTCCTGACTTCACCTTCTCCTTCTCCTTCTTCTGCTTCTTCTGATTCACCCTCCAGACTTAACCTTCTCCTTCTCCTTCTTCTGCTTCTTTTGATTCACCCTTCAGACTTCACCTTCTCCTTCTCCTTCTTCTGCTTCTTCTGATTCACCCTCCAGACCTCACCTTCTCCTTCTCCTTCTTCAACTTCTTCTGATTCACCCTGCAGACTTCATCTTCTCCTTCTCCTTCTTTTGCTTCTTCTGATTCACCCTCCAGACTTCACCTTCTCCTTCTCCTTCTTCTGCTTCTTCTGATTCACCCTCCAGACTTCGCCTTCTCCTTCTCCTTCTTCTGCTTCTTCTGATTCACCCTCCAGACTTCGCCTTCTCCTTCTCCTTCTTCTACTTCTTCTGATTCACCCTCCAGACTTCACCTTCTCCTTCTCCTTCTTCTACTTCTTCTGATTCACCCTCCAGACTTCACCTTCTCCTTCTCCATCTTCTACTTCTTCTGATTCACCGTCCAGACTTCACCTTCTCCTTCTCCTTCTTCTGCTTCTCCTGATTCACCCTCCTGACTTCACCTTCTCCTTCTCCTTCTTCTGCTTCTTCTGCTTCACCCTCCAGACTTCACCTTCTCCTTCTCCTTCTTCTACTTCTTCTGATTCACCCTCCAGACTTCACCTTCTCCTTCTACTTCTTCTGCTTCTTCCGATTCACCCTCCAGACTTCACCTTCTCTTTTTCCTTCTTCTGCTTCTTCTGATTCACCCTCCAGATTTCACCTTCTCCTTCTCCTTCTTCTGCTTCTTCTGATTCACCCTCCAGACTTCACCTTCTCCTTCTCCTTCATCTACTTTTTCTGATTCACCCTCCTGACTTCACCTTCTCCTTCTCCTTCTTCTACTTCTTCTGATTCACCCTCCAGACTTCACCTTCTCCTTCTCCTTCTTCTGCTTCTTCTGATTCACCCTCCAGACTTCACCTTCTCCTTCTCCTTCTTCTGCTTCTTCTGATTCACCCTCCAGACTTAACCTTCTCCTTCTCCTTCTTCTGCTTCTTTTGATTCACCCTTCAGACTTCACCTTCTCCTTCTCCTTCTTCTGCTTCTTCTGATTCACCCTCCAGACCTCACCTTCTCCTTCTCCTTCTTCAACTTCTTCTGATTCACCCTGCAGACTTCATCTTCTCCTTCTCCTTCTTTTGCTTCTTCTGATTCACCCTCCAGACTTCACCTTCTCCTTCTCCTTCTTCTGCTTCTTCTGATTCACCCTCCAGACTTCGCCTTCTCCTTCTCCTTCTTCTGCTTCTTCTGATTCACCCTCCAGACTTCGCCTTCTCCTTCTCCTTCTTCTACTTCTTCTGATTCACCCTCCAGACTTCACCTTCTCCTTCTCCTTCTTCTACTTCTTCTGATTCACCCTCCAGACTTCACCTTCTCCTTCTCCATCTTCTACTTCTTCTGATTCACCGTCCAGACTTCACCTTCTCCTTCTCCTTCTTCTGCTTCTCCTGATTCACCCTCCTGACTTCACCTTCTCCTTCTCCTTCTTCTGCTTCTTCTGATTCACCCTCCAGACTTCACCTTCTCCTTCTCCTTCTTCTACTTCTTCTGATTCACCCTCCAGACTTCACCTTCTCCTTCTACTTCTTCTGCTTCTTCCGATTCACCCTCCAGACTTCACCTTCTCTTTTTCCTTCTTCTGCTTCTTCTGATTCACCCTCCAGATTTCACCTTCTCCTTCTCCTTCTTCTGCTTCTTCTGATTCACCCTCCAGACTTTACCTTCTCCTTCTCCTTCTTCTGCTTCTTCTGATTCACCCTCCAGACTTCACCTTCTCCTTCTCCTTCATCTACTTCTTCTGATTCACCCTCCAGACTTCATCTTCTCCTTCTCCTTCTTCTGCCTCTTCTGATTCACCCTCCAGACTTCACCTTCTCCTTCTCCTTCTTCTGCTTTTTCTGATTCACCCTCCAGACTTCACCTTCTCCTTCTCCTTCTTCTACTTCTTCTGATTCACCCACCAGACTTCACCTTCTCCTTCTCCTTCTTCTGCTTCTTTTGATTCACCCTTCAGACTTCACCTTCTTCTTCTCCTTCTTCTGCTTCTTCTGATTCACCCTCCAGACCTCACCTTCTCCTTCTCCTTCTTCAACTTCTTCTGATTCACCCTCCAGACTTCATCTTCTCCTTCTCCTTCTTTTGCTTCTTCTGATTCACCCTCCAGACATCACCTTCTCCTTCTCCTTCTTATGCTTCTTCTGATTCACCCTCCAGACTTCACCTTCTCCTTCTCCTTCTTCTGCTTCTTCTGATTAACCCTCCAGACTCACCTTCTCCTTCTCCTTCTTCTACTTCTTCTGATTCACCCTCCAGACTTCACCTTCTCCTTCTTCTGCTTCTTCTGATTCACCCTCCAGACTTCACCTTCTCCTTCTCCTTCTTCTACTTCTTCTGATTCACCCTCCAGACTTCATCTTCTCCTTCTCCTTCTTCTGCTTCTTCTGATTCACCCTCCACACTTCACCATCTCCTTCTCCTTCTTCTGCTTCTTCTGATTCACCCTCCAGACTTCACCTTCTCCTTCTCCTTCTTCTACTTCTTCTGATTCACCCTCCAGACTTCACCTTCTCCTTCTCCTTCTTCTGCTTCTTCTGACTCACCCTCCAGACTTCACCTTCTCCTGTTACTTCTCCTGCTTCTTCTGATTCACACTCCAGACTACACCTTCTCCTTTTCCTTCTTCTGCTTCTTCTGATTCACCCTCCAGATTTCACCTTCTCCTTCTCCTTCTTCTGCTTCTTCTGATTCACCCTCCAGACTTCACCTTCTCCTTCTCCTTCTTCTGCTTCTTCTGATTAACCCTCCAGACTCACCTTCTCCTTCTCCTTCTTCTACTTCTTCTGATTCACCCTCCAGACTTCACCTTCTCCTTCTCCTTCTTCTGCTTCATCTGATTCACCCTCCAGACTTCACCTTCTCCTTCTCCTTCGTCTACTTCTTCTGATTCACCCTCCAGACTTCACCTTCTCCTTCTCCTTCTTCTACTTCTTCTGATTCACCCTCCAGACTTCACCTTCTCCTTCTCCTTCTTCTGCTTCTTCTGATTCACCCTCCAGACTTCACCTTCTCCTTCTCCTTCTTCTACTTCTTCTGATTCACCCTCCATAGATACATAGATACATAGAAGATAGGAGCAGGAGTAGGCCATTCGGCCCTTCGTGCCTGCTCCGCCATTTAATGAGATCATGGCTGATCCTTTAATTCAGTATCCCGTCCCCGCCTTCTCTCCGTAACCCTTAACCCCTTTTGCCCGTAGAAATATATCTAATTCCCTCTTAAATATATTTAATGAGTTGGCGTACACTGCCCTCTGTGGCAATGAGTTCCACAGGTTCACCACTCTCTGAGTGAAGAAATTCCCCCTCATCTCTGTCCTAAATGGTTTAGCCCTTATCCTTAAATTATGTCCTCTAGTTCTGTTCTCACCCGCCAAGGGAAACATTCCTTCTGCATCCAGTCTGTCTAGACCTGTCAGAATTTTATACACTTCTATGAGGTCCCCTCTCAATCTTCTAAACTCCAGTGTGTACATCCCTAAACTACATAGTCTCTCCTCATAGGTCATTCCCGCCATTCCTGGTATCAGCCTGGTGAATCGCCGCTGCACCCCCTCCATGGCAAGAACATCCTTCCTCAGATGAGGCGACCAAAACTGTACACAGTACTCGAGGTGTGGTCTCACCAGTGCCCTGTACAGCTGCAGCAAGGTATCCCTGTTCCTGTATTCTAACCCTTTTGCTATGAAGGCCAGCATACCGTTTGCCTTCTTGACCGCCTGTTGCACCTGCATGCTCGCCTTCAGTGACTGGTGTACAAGAACACCCAGGTCTCTCTGTACTTCCCCCTCTCCCAATCTATTGCCATTTAAATAATAATTTGCCCTCCCGTTCCTGCACCCAAGGTGGATAACTTCGCACTTGTCCACATTATAGTGCATCTGCCATTTATCCGCCCAATCGCCCAGTCTGTCCAAATCGCTCTGGAGCTTCCTGGTCTCTTCCTCTGAGCCCACCCCACCTCCTAGTTTAGTGTCGTCTGCAAATTTGGAAATGCTGCATCCGACTCCCTGATCCAGGTCATTAATGTAAATTGTGAACAGCTGGGGGCCCAGGACAGATCCCTGTGGTACCCCACTTGTTACTGCCTGCCATTCAGAAAATGAGCCGTTTATTCCAACTCTCTGTTTTCTATCTGACAGCCAGTTCCCTATCCACGCCAAAACTTTCCCCTTTATCCCATGAGCCTCAATTTTCCATGCTAATCTTTTATGTGGGACCTTATCGAAGGCCTTTTGGAAGTCCAGGTACACCACATCTACTGGCTCTCCCCCATCTATTCTACCAGTTACTCCCTCAAAAAATTCCAATAGATTAGTCAAGCACGATTTACCCTTTGTAAATCCATGTTGACTCTGTCCTATCCTGTCCCCATTTGCTAAGTGCTCCGCTATTTCATCCTTAATGATGGACTCCAGCATTTTGCCCACAACTGATGTAAGGCTTACAGGTCTGTAATTACCTGCTTTTTCCCTACCCCCCTTTTTGAATAGTGGGGTAACGTTAGCTACCCTCCAATCCATCGGCACTGTTCCCGAGTCTAATGAATTCTGAAAAATCATCCTTAGTGCATCCGCTATCTCTAGGGCCACCTCCTTCAGTACCCTAGGATGCATGTTATCAGGCCCTGGGGATTTGTCCACCTTCAATCCCTTTAGCTTCCTTAACACCATATCCTTAGAGATATTGATTTGCGTCAGTTCCTCCTTTGCCAATGTCCCTATTTTTCCCGATATCCCAGGGAGGTTTTTTGTGTCTTCCTTCGTAAAGACTGACCCAAAGTATGCATTTAGTTGATCTGCCATTTCCTTATTTCCCATTATATATTCCCCCGTATCTGACTGCAATGGACCAACTTTGGTTTTCACCAGTCTTTTCCTTTTGATATATTTATAAAAGCTTTTGGACTTCACCTTCTCCTTCTCCTTCTTCTACTTCTTCTGATTCACCCTCCAGACTTCACCTTCTCCTTCTCCTTCTTCTACTTCTTCTGCTTCTCCCTCCAGACTTCACCTTCTCCTTCTCCTTCTTCTGCTTCTTCTGATTCACCCTCCAGACTTCACCTTCTCCTTCTCCTTCTTCTACTTCTCCTGATTCACCCTCCAGACTTCACCTTCTCCTTCTCCTTCTTCTACTTCTTATGATTCACCCTCCTGACTTCACCTTCTCCTTCTCCTTCTTCTGCTCCTTCTGCTTCACCCTCCAGACTTCACCTTCTCCTTCTCTTTTTCTGCTTCTTCTGATTCACCCTCCAGACTTCACCTTCTCCTTCTCCTTCTTCTGCTTCTTCTGATTCACCCTCCAGACTTCACCTTCTCCTTCTCCTTCTTCTACTTCTTCTGATTCACCCTCCTGACTTCACCTTCTCCTTCACCTTCTTCTACTTCTTCTGCTTCACCCTCCAGACTTCACCTTCTGCTTCTCCTTCTTCTACTTCTTCTGATTCACCCGCCAGACTTCACCTTCTCCTTCTCCTTATTCTGCTTCTCCTGATTCACCCTACAGACTTCACCTTCTCCTTCTCCTTCTTCTGCTTCTTCTGAATAACCCTCCTGACTTACCTTCTCCTTCTCCTTCTTCTGCTTCTTCTGATTCACCCTCCAGACTTCACCTTCTCCTTCTCCTTCATCTACTTCTTCTGATTCACCCTCCAGACTTCATCTTCTCCTTCTCCTTCATCTGCTTCTTCTGATTCACCCTCCAGACTTCACCTTCTCCTTCTCCTTCTTCTGCTTTTTCTGATTCACCCTCCTGACTTCACCTTCTCCTTCTCCTTCTTCTACTTCTTCTGATTCACCCTCCAGACTTCACCTTCCCCTTCTCCTTCTTCTACTTCTTCTGATTCACCCACCAGTCTTCACCTTCTCCTTCTCCTTCTTCTGCTTCTTCTGATTCACCCTCCAGACTTCACCTTCTCCTTCTCCTTCTTCTGCTTCTTCTGATTCACCCTCCAGACTTCACCTTCTCCTTCTCCTTCTTCTGCTTCTTTTGATTCACCCTTCAGACTTCGCCTTCTCCTTCTCCTTCTTCTGCTTCTTCTGATTCACCCTCCAGACCTCACCTTCTCCTTCTCCTTCTTCTACTTCTTCTGATTCACCCTCCAGACTTCATCTTCTCCTTCTCCTTCTTTTGCTTCTTCTGATTCACCCTCCAGACTTCACCTTCTCCTTCTCCTTCTTCTGCTTCTTCTGATTCACCCTCCAGACTTCGCCTTCTCCTTCTCCTTCTTCTACTTCTTCTGATTCACCCTCCAGACTTCACCTTCTCCTTCTCCTTCTTCTACTTCTTCTGATTCACCCTCCAGTCTTCATCTTCTCCTTCTCCTTCTTCTGCTTCTTCTGATTCTCCCTCCAGACTTCACCTTCTCCTTCTCCTTCTTCTGCTTCTCCTGATTCACCCTCCTGACTTCACCTTCTCCTTCTCCTTCTTCTGCTTCTTCTGATTCACCCTCCAGACTTCACCTTCTCCTTCTCCTTCTTCTACTTCTTCTGATTCACTCTCCAGACTTCACCTTCTCCTGCTACTTCTTCTGCTTCTTCTGATTCACCCTCCAGACTTCACCTTCTCCTTTTCCTTCTTCTGCTTCTTCTGATTCATCCTCCAGATTTCACCTTCTCCTTCTCCTTCTTCTGCTTCTTCTGATTCACCCTCCAGACTTCACCTTCTCCTTCTCATTCTTCTGCTTCTTCTGATTCACCCTCCAGACTTCACCTTCTCCTTCACCTTCTTCTACTTCTTCTGATTCACCCTCCAGACTTCACCTTCTCCTTCTCCTTCTTCTGCTTCTTCTGATTCACCATCCAGACTTCACCTTCTCCTTCTCCTACGTCTACTTCTTCTGATTCACCCTCCAGACTACACCTTCTCCTTCTCCTTCTTCTACTTCTTCTGATTCACCCTCCAGACTTCACCTTCTCCTTCTCCTTCTTCTGCTTCTTCTGATTCACCCTCCAGACTTCACCTTCTCCTTCTCCTTCTTCTACTTCTTCTGATTCACCCTCCAAACTTCACCTTCTCCTTCTCCTTCTTCTACTTCTTCTGCTTCTCCCTCCAGACTTCACCTTCTCCTTCTCCTTCTTCTGCTTCTTCTGATTCAGCCTCCAGACTTCACCTTCTCCTTCTCCTTCTTCTACTTCTTCTGATTCACCCTCCAGACTTCACCTTCTCCTTCTCCTTCTTCTACTTCTTCTGATTCACCCTCCAGACTTCACCTTCTCCTTCTCCTTCTTCTACTTCTTATGATTCACCCTCCTGACTTCACCTTCTCCTTCTCCTTCTTCTGCTTCTTCTGCTTCACCCTCCAGACTTCACCTTCTCCTTCTCCTTCTTCTGCTTCTTCTGCTTCACCCTCCAGACTTCACCTTCTCCTTCTCCTTCTTCTGCTTCTTCTGCTTCACCCTCCAGACCTCACCTTCTCCTTCTCCTTCTTCTACTTCTTCTGATTCACCCTCCTGACTTCACCTTCTCCTTCTCCTTCTTCTACTTCTTCTGCTTCACCGACCAGACTTCACCTTCTCCTTCTCCTTCTTCTGCTTCTCCTGATTCACCCTCCTGACTTCACCTTCTCCTTCTCCTTCTGCTGCTTCTTCTGATTCACCCTCCAGACTTCACCTTCTCCTTCTCCTTCTTCTACTTCTTCTGATTCACCCTCCAGACTTCACCTTCTCCTGCTACTTCTTCTGCTTCTTCTGATTCACCCTCCAGACTTCACCTTCTCCTTTTCCTTCTTCTGCTTCTTCTGATTCATCCTCCAGATTTCACCTTCTCCTTCTCCTTCTTCTGCTTCTTCTGATTCACCCTCCAGACTTCACCTTCTCCTTCTCATTCTTCTGCTTCTTCTGATTCACCCTCCAGACTTCACCATCTCCTTCACCTTCTTCTACTTCTTCTGATTCACCCTCCAGACTTCACCTTCTCCTTCTCCTTCTTCTGCTTCTTCTGATTCACCATCCAGACTTCACCTTCTCCTTCTCCTTCGTCTACTTCTTCTGATTCACCCTCCAGACTACACCTTCTCCTTCTCCTTCTTCTACTTCTTCTGATTCACCCTCCAGACTTCACCTTCTCCTTCTCCTTCTTCTGCTTCTTCTGATTCACCCTCCAGACTTCACCTTCTCCTTCTCCTTCTTCTACTTCTTCTGATTCACCCTCCAAACTTCACCTTCTCCTTCTCCTTCTTCTACTTCTTCTGCTTCTCCCTCCAGACTTCACCTTCTCCTTCTCCTTCTTCTGCTTCTTCTGATTCAGCCTCCACACTTCACCTTCTCCTTCTCCTTCTTCTACTTCTTCTGATTCACCCTCCAGACTTCACCTTCTCCTTCTCCTTCTTCTACTTCTTCTGATTCACCCTCCAGACTTCACCTTCTCCTTCTCCTTCTTCTACTTCTTATGATTCACCCTCCTGACTTCACCTTCTCCTTCTCCTTCTTCTGCTTCTTCTGCTTCACCCTCCAGACTTCACCTTCTCCTTCTCCTTCTTCTGCTTCTTCTGCTTCACCCTCCAGACTTCACCTTCTCCTTCTCCTTCTTCTGCTTCTTCTGCTTCACCCTCCAGACCTCACCTTCTCCTTCTCCTTCTTCTACTTCTTCTGATTCACCCTCCTGACTTCACCTTCTCCTTCTCCTTCTTCTACTTCTTCTGCTTCACCCTCCAGACTTCACCTTCTCCTTCTCCTTCTTCTGCTTCTTCTGATTCACCCTCCAGACTTCACCTTCTCCTTCTCCTTCTTCTGCTTCTTCTGATTCACCCTCCAGACTTCACCTTCTCCTTCTCCTTCTTCTACTTCTTCTGATTCACCCTCCAAACTTCACCTTCTCCTTCTCCTTCTTCTACTTCTTCTGCTTCTCCTTCCAGACTTCACCTTCTCCTTCTCCTTCTTCTGCTTCTTCTGATTCAGCCTCCAGACTTCACCTTCTCCTTCTCCTTCTTCTACTTCTTCTGATTCACCCTCCAGACTTCACCTTCTCCTTCTCCTTCTTCTACTTCTTCTGATTCACCCTCCAGACTTCACCTTCTCCTTCTCCTTCTTCTACTTCTTATGATTCACCCTCCTGACTTCACCTTCTCCTTCTCCTTCTTCTGCTTCTTCTGCTTCACCCTCCAGACTTCACCTTCTCCTTCTCCTTCTTCTGCTTCTTCTGCTTCAACCTCCAGACTTCACCTTCTCCTTCTCCTTCTTCTGCTTCTTCTGCTTCACCCTCCAGACCTCACCTTCTCCTTCTCCTTCTTCTACTTCTTCTGATTCACCCTCCTGACTTCACCTTCTCCTTCTCCTTCTTCTACTTCTTCTGCTTCACCCACCAGACTTCACCTTCTCCTTCTCCTTCTTCTGCTTCTCCTGATTCACCCTCCTGACTTCACCTTCTCCTTCTCCTTCTTCTGCTTCTTCTGATTCACCCTCCAGACTTCACCTTCTCCTTCTCCTTCTTCTACTTCTTCTGATTCACCCTCCAGACTTCACCTTCTCCTGCTACTTCTTCTGCTTCTTCTGATTCACCCTCCAGACTTCACCTTCTCCTTTTCCTTCTTCTGCTTCTTCTGATTCATCCTCCAGATTTCACCTTCTCCTTCTCCTTCTTCTGCTTCTTCTGTTTCACCCTCCAGACTTCACCTTCTCCTTCTCATTCTTCTGCTTCTTCTGATTCACCCTCCAGACTTCACCTTCTCCTTCACCTTCTTCTACTTCTTCTGATTCACCCTCCAGACTTCACCTTCTCCTTCTCCTTCTTCTGCTTCTTCTGATTCACCATCCAGACTTCACCTTCTCCTTCTCCTTCGTCTACTTCTTCTGATTCACCCTCCAGACTACACCTTCTCCTTCTCCTTCTTCTACTTCTTCTGATTCACCCTCCAGACTTCACCTTCTCCTTCTCCTTCTTCTGCTTCTTCTGATTCACCCTCCAGACTTCACCTTCTCCTTCTCCTTCTTCTACTTCTTCTGATTCACCCTCCAAACTTCACCTTCTCCTTCTCCTTTTTCTACTTCTTCTGCTTCTCCCTCCAGACTTCACCTTCTCCTTCTCCTTCTTCTGCTTCTTCTGATTCAGCCTCCAGACTTCACCTTCTCCTTCTCCTTCTTCTACTTCTTCTGATTCACCCTCCAGACTTCACCTTCTCCTTCTCCTTCTTCTACTTCTTCTGATTCACCCTCCAGACTTCAACTTCTCCTTCTCCTTCTTCTACTTCTTATGATTCACCCTCCTGACTTCACCTTCTCCTTCTCCTTCTTCTGCTTCTTCTGCTTCACCCTCCAGACTTCACCTTCTCCTTCTCCTTCTTCTGCTTCTTCTGCTTCACCCTCCAGACTTCACCTTCTCCTTCTCCTTCTTCTGCTTCTTCTGCTTCACCCTCCAGACCTCACCTTCTCCTTCTCCTTCTTCTACTTCTTCTGATTCACCCTCCTGACTTCACCTTCTCCTTCTCCTTCTTCTACTTCTTCTGCTTCACCCTCCAGACTTCACCTTCTCCTTCTCCTTCTTCTGCTTCTTCTGATTCACCCTCCAGACTTCACCTTCTCCTTCTCCTTCTTCTGCTTCTTCTGATTCACCCGCCAGACTTCACCTTCTCCTTCTCCTTATTCTGCTTCTCCTGATTCACCCTCCAGACTTCACCTTCTCCTTCTCCTTCTTCTGCTTCTTCTGAATCACCCTCCTGACTTCACCTTCTCCTTCTCCTTCTTCTGCTTCTTCTGATTCACCCTCCAGACTTCACCTTCTCCTTCTCCTTCTTCTACTTCTTCTGATTCACCCTCCCGACTTCACCTTCTCCTGCTACTTCTTCTGCTTCTTCTGATTCACCCTCCAGACTTCACCTTCTCCTTTTCCTTCTTCTGCTTCTTCTGATTCATCCTCCAGATTTCACCTTCTCCTTCTCCTTCTTCTGCTTCTTCTGATTCACCCTCCAGACTTCACCTTCTCCTTCTAATTCTTCTGCTTCTTCTGATTCACCCTCCAGACTTCACCTTCTCCTTCACCTTCTTCTACTTCTTCTGATTCACCCTCCAGACTTCACCTTCTCCTTCTCCTTCTTCTGCTTCTTCTGATTCACCATCCAGACTTCACCTTCTCCTTCTCCTTCGTCTACTTCTTCTGATTCACCCTCCAGACTACACCTTCTCCTTCTCCTTCTTCTGATTCACCCTCCAGACTTCACCTTCTCCTTCTCCTTCTTCTGCTTCTTCTGATTCACCCTCCAGACTTCACCTTCTCCTTCTCCTTCTTCTACTTCTTCTGATTCACCCTCCAAACTTCACCTTCTCCTTCCACTTCTTCTACTTCTTCTGCTTCTCCCTCCAGACTTCACCTTCTCCTTCTCCTTCTTCTGCTTCTTCTGATTCAGCCTCCAGACTTCACCTTCTCCTTCTCCTTCTTCTACTTCTTCTGATTCACCCTCCAGACTTCACCTTCTCCTTCTCCTTCTTCTACTTCTTCTGATTCACCCTCCAGACTTCACCTTCTTCTTCTCCTTCTTCTACTTCTTATGATTCACCCTCCTGACTTCACCTTCTCCTTCTCCTTCTTCTGCTTCTTCTGCTTCACCCTCCAGACTTCACCTTCTCCTTCTCCTTCTTCTGCTTCTTCTGCTTCACCCTCCAGACTTCACCATCTCCTTCTCCTTCTTCTGCTTCTTCTGCTTCACCCTCCAGACCTCACCTTCTCCTTCTCCTTCTTCTACTTCTTCTGATTCACCCTCCTGACTTCACCTTCTCCTTCTCCTTCTTCTACTTCTTCTGCTTCACCCTCCAGACTTCACCTTCTCCTTCTCCTTCTTCTGCTTCTTCTGATTCACCCTCCAGACTTCACCTTCTCCTTCTCCTTCTTCTGCTTCTTCTGATTCACCCGCCAGACTTCACCTTCTCCTTCTCCTTATTCTGCTTCTCCTGATTCACCCTCCAGACTTCACCTTCTCCTTCTCCTTCTTCTGCTTCTTCTGAATCACCCTCCTGACTTACCTTCTCCTTCTCCTTCTTCTGCTTCTTCTGATTCACCCTCCAGACTTCACCTTCTCCTTCTCCTTCTTCTGCTTCTTCTGATTCACCCTCCAGACTTCACCTTCTCCTTCTCCTTCTTCTGCTTCTTTTGATTCACCCTTCAGACTTCACCTTCGCCTTCTCCTTCTTCTGCTTCTTCTGATTCACCCTCCAGACCTCACCTTCTCCTTCACCTTCTTCTACTTCTTCTGCTTCACCCTCCAGACTTCACCTTCTGCTTCTCCTTCTTCTACTTCTTCTGATTCACCCTCCAGACTTCACCTTCTCCTTCTCCTTCTTCTGCTTCATCTGATTCACCCGCCAGACTTCACCTTCTCCTTCTCCTTATTCTGCTTCTCCTGATTCACCCTCCAGACTTCACCTTCTCCTTCTCCTTCTTCTGCTTCTTCTGAATCACCCTCCTGACTTACCTTCTCCTTCTCCTTCTTCTGCTTCTTCTGATTCACCCTCCAGACTTCACCTTCTCCTTCTCCTTCATCTACTTCTTCTGATTCACCCTCCAGACTTCATCTTCTCCTTCTCCTTCATCTGCTTCTTCTGATTCACCCTCCAGACTTCACCTTCTCCTTCTCCTTCTTCTGCTTTTTCTGATTCACCCTCCTGACTTCACCTTCTCCTTCTCCTTCTTCTACTTCTTCTGATTCACCCTCCAGACTTCACCTTCTCCTTCTCCTTCTTCTACTTCTTCTGATTCACCCACCAGACTTCACCTTCTCCTTCTCCTTCTTCTGCTTCTTCTGATTCACCCTCCAGACTTCACATTCTCCTTCTCCTTCTTCTGCTTCTTCTGATTCACCCTCCAGACTTCACCTTCTCCTTCTCCTTCTTCTGCTTCTTTTGATTCACCCTTCAGACTTCGCCTTCTCCTTCTCCTTCTTCTGCTTCTTCTGATTCACCCTCCAGACCTCACCTTCTCCTTCTCCTTCTTCTACTTCTTCTGATTCACCCTCCAGACTTCATCTTCTCCTTCTCCTTCTTTTGCTTCTTCTGATTCACCCTCCAGACTTCACCTTCTCCTTCTCCTTCTTCTGCTTCTTCTGATTCACCCTCCAGACTTCGCCTTCTCCTTCTCCTTCTTCTACTTCTTCTGATTCACCCTCCAGACTTCACCTTCTCCTTCTCCTTCTTCTACTTCTTCTGATTCACCCTCCAGTCTTCGTCTTCTCCTTCTCCTTCTTCTGCTTCTTCTGATTCACCCTCCAGACTTCACCATCTCCTTCTCCTTTTTCTGCTTCTCCTGATTCACCCTCCTGACTTCACCTTCTCCTTCTCCTTCTTCTGCTTCTTCTGATTCACCCTCCAGACTTCACCTTCTCCTTCTCCTTCTTCTACTTCTTCTGATTCACCCTCCAGACTTCACCTTCTCCTGCTACTTTTTCTGCTTCTTCTGATTCACCCTCCAGACTTCACCTTCTCCTTTTCCTTCTTCTGCTTCTTCTGATTCATCCTCCAGATTTCACCTTCTCCTTCTCCTTCTTCTGCTTCTTCTGATTCACCCTCCAGACTTCACCTTCTCCTTCTCATTCTTCTGCTTCTTCTGATTCACCCTCCAGACTTCACCTTCTCCTTCACCTTCTTCTACTTCTTCTGATTCACCCTCCAGACTTCACCTTCTCCTTCTCCTTCTTCTGCTTCTTCTGATTCACCATCCAGACTTCACCTTCTCCTTCTCCTTCGTCTACTTCTTCTGATTCACCCTCCAGACTACACCTTCTCCTTCTCCTTCTTCTACTTCTTCTGATTCACCCTCCAGACTTCACCTTCTCCTTCTCCTTCTTCTGCTTCTTCTGATTCACCCTCCAGACTTCACCTTCTCCTTCTCCTTCTTCTACTTCTTCTGATTCACCCTCCAAACTTCACCTTCTCCTTCTCCTTCTTCTACTTCTTCTGCTTCTCCCTCCAGACTTCACCTTCTCCTTCTCCTTCTTCTGCTTCTTCTGATTCAGCCTCCAGACTTCACCTTCTCCTTCTCCTTCTTCTACTTCTTCTGATTCACCCTCCTGACTTCACCTTCTCCTTCTCCTTCTTCTACTTCTTCTGATTCACCCTCCAGACTTCACCTTCTCCTTCTCCTTCTTCTACTTCTTCTGATTCACCCACCAGACTTCACCTTCTCCTTCTCCTTCTTCTGCTTCTTCTGATTCACCCTCCAGACTTCACCTTCTCCTTCTCCTTCTTCTGCTTCTTCTGATTCACCCTCCAGACTTCACCTTCTCCTTCTCCTTCTTCTGCTTCTTTTGATTCACCCTTCAGACTTCGCCTTCTCCTTCTCCTTCTTCTGCTTCTTCTGATTCACCCTCCAGACCTCACCTTCTCCTTCTCCTTCTTCTACTTCTTCTGATTCACCCTCCAGACTTCATCTTCTCCTTCTCCTTCTTTTGCTTCTTCTGATTCACGCTCCAGACTTCACCTTCTCCTTCTCCTTCTTCTGCTTCTTCTGATTCACCCTCCAGACTTCGCCTTATCCTTCTCCTTCTTCTACTTCTTCTGATTCACCCTCCAGACTTCACCTTCTCCTTCTCCTTCTTCTACTTCTTCTGATTCACCCTCCAGTCTTCATCTTCTCCTTCTCCTTCTTCTGCTTCTTCTGATTCACCCTCCAGACTTCACCTTCTCCTTCTCCTTCTTCTGCTTCTCCTGATTCACCCTCCTGACTTCACCTTCTCCTTCTCCTTCTTCTGCTTCTTCTGATTCACCCTCCAGACTTCACCTTCTCCTTCTCCTTCTTCTACTTCTTCTGATTCACCCTCCAGACTTCACCTTCTCCTGCTACTTTTTCTGCTTCTTCTGATTCACCCTCCAGACTTCACCTTCTCCTTTTCCTTCTTCTGCTTCTTCTGATTCACCCTCCAGACTTCACCTTCTCCTTCTCATTCTTCTGCTTCTTCTGATTCACCCTCCAGACTTCACCTTCTTCTACTTCTTCTGATTCACCCTCCAGACTTCACCTTCTCCTTCTCCTTCTTCTGCTTCTTCTGATTCACCATCCAGACTTCACCTTCTCCTTCTCCTTCTTCTACTTCTTCTGATTCACCCTCCAGACTTCACCTTCTCCTGCTACTTTTTCTGCTTCTTCTGATTCACCCTCCAGACTTCACCTTCTCCTTTTCCTTCTTCTGCTTCTTCTGATTCACCCTCCAGACTTCACCTTCTCCTTCTCATTCTTCTGCTTCTTCTGATTCACCCTCCAGACTTCACCTTCTCCTTCTCCTTCTTCTACTTCTTCTGATTCACCCTCCAAACTTCACCTTCTCCTTCTCCTTCTTCTACTTCTTCTGCTTCTCCCTCCAGACTTCACCATCTCCTTCTCCTTCTTCTGCTTCTTCTGATTCAGCCTCCAGACTTCACCTTCTCCTTCTCCTTCTTCTACTTCTTCTGATTCACCCTCCAGACATCACCTTCTCCTTCTCCTTCTTCTACTTCTTCTGATTCACCCTCCAGACGTCACCTTCTCCTTCTCCTTCTTCTAATTCTTATGATTCACCCTCCAGACATCACCTTCTCCTTCTCTTTCTTCTGCTTCTTCTGATTCACCCTCCAGACTTCACCTTCTCCTTCTCCTTCTTCTGATTCTTTTGATTCACCCTCCAGACTTCACCTTCTCCTTCTCCTTCTTCTGCTTCTTCTGATGCACCCTCCTGACTTCAACTTCTCCTTCTCCTTCTTCTACTTCTTCTGATTCACCCTCCTGACTTCACCTTCTCCTTCTCCTTCTTCTACTTCTTCTGCTTCACCCTCCAGACTTCACCTTCTCCTTCTCCTTCTTCTACTTCTTCTGATTCACCCTCCAGACTTCCCCTTCTCCTTCTCCTTCTCCTTCTTCTGCTTCTTCTGATTCAGCCTCCAGACTTCACCTTCTCCTTCTCCTTCTTCTACTTCTTCTGATTCACCCTCCAGACTTCACCTTCTCCTTCTCCTTCTTCTACTTCTTCTGATTCACCCTCCAGACTTCACCTTCTCCTTCTCCTTCTTCTACTTCTTATGATTCACCCTCCTGACTTCACCTTCTCCTTCTCCTTCTTCTGCTTCTTCTGCTTCACCCTCCAGACTTCACCTTCTCCTTCTCCTTATTCTGCTTCTTCTGCTTCACCCTCCAGACTTCACCTTCTCCTTCTCCTTCTTCTGCTTCTTCTGCTTCACCCTCCAGACCTCACCTTCTCCTTCTCCTTCTTCTACTTCTTCTGATTCACCCTCCTGACTTCACCTTCTCCTTCTCCTTCTTCTACTTCTTCTGCTTCACCGACCAGACTTCACCTTCTCCTTCTCCTTCTTCTGCTTCTCCTGATTCACCCTCCTGACTTCACCTTCTCCTTCTCCTTCTGCTGCTTCTTCTGATTCACCCTCCAGACTTCACCTTCTCCTTCTCCTTCTTCTACTTCTTCTGATTCACCCTCCAGACTTCACCTTCTCCTGCTACTTCTTCTGCTTCTTCTGATTCACCCTCCAGACTTCACCTTCTCCTTTTCCTTCTTCTGCTTCTTCTGATTCATCCTCCAGATTTCACCTTCTCCTTCTCCTTCTTCTGCTTCTTCTGATTCACCCTCCAGACTTCACCTTCTCCTTCTCATTCTTCTGCTTCTTCTGATTCACCCTCCAGACTTCACCTTCTCCTTCACCTTCTTCTACTTCTTCTGATTCACCCTCCAGACTTCACCTTCTCCTTCTCCTTCTTCTGCTTCTTCTGATTCACCATCCAGACTTCACCTTCTCCTTCTCCTTCGTCTACTTCTTCTGATTCACCCTCCAGACTACACCTTCTCCTTCTCCTTCTTCTACTTCTTCTGATTCACCCTCCAGACTTCACCTTCTCCTTCTCCTTCTTCTGCTTCTTCTGATTCACCCTCCAGACTTCACCTTCTCCTTCTCCTTCTTCTACTTCTTCTGATTCACCCTCCAAACTTCACCTTCTCCTTCTCCTTCTTCTACTTCTTCTGCTTCTCCCTCCAGACTTCACCTTCTCCTTCTCCTTCTTCTGCTTCTTCTGATTCAGCCTCCACACTTCACCTTCTCCTTCTCCTTCTTCTACTTCTTCTGATTCACCCTCCAGACTTCACCTTCTCCTTCTCCTTCTTCTACTTCTTCTGATTCACCCTCCAGACTTCACCTTCTCCTTCTCCTTCTTCTACTTCTTATGATTCACCCTCCTGACTTCACCTTCTCCTTCTCCTTCTTCTGCTTCTTCTGCTTCACCCTCCAGACTTCACCTTCTCCTTCTCCTTCTTCTGCTTCTTCTGATTCCCCCTCCAGACTTCACCTTCTCCTTCTCCTTCTTCTGCTTCTTCTGCTTCACCCTCCAGACCTCACCTTCTCCTTCTCCTTCTTCTACTTCTTCTGATTCACCCTCCTGACTTCACCTTCTCCTTCTCCTTCTTCTACTTCTTCTGCTTCACCCTCCAGACTTCACCTTCTCCTTCTCCTTCTTCTGCTTCTTCTGATTCACCCTCCAGACTTCACCTTCTCCTTCTCCTTCTTCTGCTTCTTCTGATTCACCCTCCAGACTTCACCTTCTCCTTCTCCTTCTTCTACTTCTTCTGATTCACCCTCCAAACTTCACCTTCTCCTTCTCCTTCTTCTACTTCTTCTGCTTCTCCTTCCAGACTTCACCTTCTCCTTCTCCTTCTTCTGCTTCTTCTGATTCAGCCTCCAGACTTCACCTTCTCCTTCTCCTTCTTCTACTTCTTCTGATTCACCCTCCAGACTTCACCTTCTCCTTCTCCTTCTTCTACTTCTTCTGATTCACCCTCCAGACTTCACCTTCTCCTTCTCCTTCTTCTACTTCTTATGATTCACCCTCCTGACTTCACCTTCTCCTTCTTCTTCTGCTTCTTCTGCTTCACCCTCCAGACTTCACCTTCTCCTTCTCCTTCTTCTGCTTCTTCTGCTTCAACCTCCAGACTTCACCTTCTCCTTCTCCTTCTTCTGCTTCTTCTGCTTCACCCTCCAGACCTCACCTTCTCCTTCTCCTTCTTCTACTTCTTCTGATTCACCCTCCTGACTTCACCTTCTCCTTCTCCTTCTTCTACTTCTTCTGCTTCACCCACCAGACTTCACCTTCTCCTTCTCCTTCTTCTGCTTCTCCTGATTCACCCTCCTGACTTCACCTTCTCCTTCTCCTTCTTCTGCTTCTTCTGATTCACCCTCCAGACTTCACCTTCTCCTTCTCCTTCTTCTACTTCTTCTGATTCACCCTCCAGACTTCACCTTCTCCTGCTACTTCTTCTGCTTCTTCTGATTCACCCTCCAGACTTCACCTTCTCCTTTTCCTTCTTCTGCTTCTTCTGATTCATCCTCCAGATTTCACCTTCTCCTTCTCCTTCTTCTGCTTCTTCTGTTTCACCCTCCAGACTTCACCTTCTCCTTCTCATTCTTCTGCTTCTTCTGATTCACCCTCCAGACTTCACCTTCTCCTTCACCTTCTTCTACTTCTTCTGATTCACCCTCCAGACTTCACCTTCTCCTTCTCCTTCTTCTGCTTCTTCTGATTCACCATCCAGACTTCACCTTCTCCTTCTCCTTCGTCTACTTCTTCTGATTCACCCTCCAGACTACACCTTCTCCTTCTCCTTCTTCTACTTCTTCTGATTCACCCTCCAGACTTCACCTTCTCCTTCTCCTTCTTCTGCTTCTTCTGATTCACCCTCCAGACTTCACCTTCTCCTTCTCCTTCTTCTACTTCTTCTGATTCACCCTCCAAACTTCACCTTCTCCTTCTCCTTTTTCTACTTCTTCTGCTTCTCCCTCCAGACTTCACCTTCTCCTTCTCCTTCTTCTGCTTCTTCTGATTCAGCCTCCAGACTTCACCTTCTCCTTCTCCTTCTTCTACTTCTTCTGATTCACCCTCCAGACTTCACCTTCTCCTTCTCCTTCTTCTACTTCTTCTGATTCACCCTCCAGACTTCAACTTCTCCTTCTCCTTCTTCTACTTCTTATGATTCACCCTCCTGACTTCACCTTCTCCTTCTCCTTCTTCTGCTTCTTCTGCTTCACCCTCCAGACTTCACCTTCTCCTTCTCCTTCTTCTGCTTCTTCTGCTTCACCCTCCAGACTTCACCTTCTCCTTCTCCTTCTTCTGCTTCTTCTGCTTCACCCTCCAGACCTCACCTTCTCCTTCTCCTTCTTCTACTTCTTCTGATTCACCCTCCTGACTTCACCTTCTCCTTCTCCTTCTTCTACTTCTTCTGCTTCACCCTCCAGACTTCACCTTCTCCTTCTCCTTCTTCTGCTTCTTCTGATTCACCCTCCAGACTTCACCTTCTCCTTCTCCTTCTTCTGCTTCTTCTGATTCACCCGCCAGACTTCACCTTCTCCTTCTCCTTATTCTGCTTCTCCTGATTCACCCTCCAGACTTCACCTTCTCCTTCTCCTTCTTCTGCTTCTTCTGAATCACCCTCCTGACTTCACCTTCTCCTTCTCCTTCTTCTGCTTCTTCTGATTCACCCTCCAGACTTCACCTTCTCCTTCTCCTTCTTCTACTTCTTCTGATTCACCCTCCCGACTTCACCTTCTCCTGCTACTTCTTCTGCTTCTTCTGATTCACCCTCCAGACTTCACCTTCTCCTTTTCCTTCTTCTGCTTCTTCTGATTCATCCTCCAGATTTCACCTTCTCCTTCTCCTTCTTCTGCTTCTTCTGATTCACCCTCCAGACTTCACCTTCCCCTTCTAATTCTTCTGCTTCTTCTGATTCACCCTCCAGACTTCACCTTCTCCTTCACCTTCTTCTACTTCTTCTGATTCACCCTCCAGACTTCACCTTCTCCTTCTCCTTCTTCTGCTTCTTCTGATTCACCATCCAGACTTCACCTTCTCCTTCTCCTTCGTCTACTTCTTCTGATTCACCCTCCAGACTACACCTTCTCCTTCTCCTTCTTCTGATTCACCCTCCAGACTTCACCTTCTCCTTCTCCTTCTTCTGCTTCTTCTGATTCACCCTCCAGACTTCACCTTCTCCTTCTCCTTCTTCTACTTCTTCTGATTCACCCTCCAAACTTCACCTTCTCCTTCCACTTCTTCTACTTCTTCTGCTTCTCCCTCCAGACTTCACCTTCTCCTTCTCCTTCTTCTGCTTCTTCTGATTCAGCCTCCAGACTTCACCTTCTCCTTCTCCTTCTTCTACTTCTTCTGATTCACCCTCCAGACTTCACCTTCTCCTTCTCCTTCTTCTACTTCTTCTGATTCACCCTCCAGACTTCACCTTCTTCTTCTCCTTCTTCTACTTCTTATGATTCACCCTCCTGACTTCACCTTCTCCTTCTCCTTCTTCTGCTTCTTCTGCTTCACCCTCCAGACTTCACCTTCTCCTTCTCCTTCTTCTGCTTCTTCTGCTTCACCCTCCAGACTTCACCATCTCCTTCTCCTTCTTCTGCTTCTTCTGCTTCACCCTCCAGACCTCACCTTCTCCTTCTCCTTCTTCTACTTCTTCTGATTCACCCTCCTGACTTCACCTTCTCCTTCTCCTTCTTCTACTTCTTCTGCTTCACCCTCCAGACTTCACCTTCTCCTTCTCCTTCTTCTGCTTCTTCTGATTCACCCTCCAGACTTCACCTTCTCCTTCTCCTTCTTCTGCTTCTTCTGATTCACCCGCCAGACTTCACCTTCTCCTTCTCCTTATTCTGCTTCTCCTGATTCACCCTCCAGACTTCACCTTCTCCTTCTCCTTCTTCTGCTTCTTCTGAATCACCCTCCTGACTTACCTTCTCCTTCTCCTTCTTCTGCTTCTTCTGATTCACCCTCCAGACTTCACCTTCTCCTTCTCCTTCTTCTGCTTCTTCTGATTCACCCTCCAGACTTCACCTTCTCCTTCTCCTTCTTCTGCTTCTTTTGATTCACCCTTCAGACTTCACCTTCGCCTTCTCCTTCTTCTGCTTCTTCTGATTCACCCTCCAGACCTCACCTTCTCCTTCACCTTCTTCTACTTCTTCTGCTTCACCCTCCAGACTTCACCTTCTGCTTCTCCTTCTTCTACTTCTTCTGATTCACCCTCCAGACTTCACCTTCTCCTTCTCCTTCTTCTGCTTCATCTGATTCACCCGCCAGACTTCACCTTCTCCTTCTCCTTATTCTGCTTCTCCTGATTCACCCTCCAGACTTCACCTTCTCCTTCTCCTTCTTCTGCTTCTTCTGAATCACCCTCCTGACTTACCTTCTCCTTCTCCTTCTTCTGCTTCTTCTGATTCACCCTCCAGACTTCACCTTCTCCTTCTCCTTCATCTACTTCTTCTGATTCACCCTCCAGACTTCATCTTCTCCTTCTCCTTCATCTGCTTCTTCTGATTCACCCTCCAGACTTCACCTTCTCCTTCTCCTTCTTCTGCTTTTTCTGATTCACCCTCCTGACTTCACCTTCTCCTTCTCCTTCTTCTACTTCTTCTGATTCACCCTCCAGACTTCACCTTCTCCTTCTCCTTCTTCTACTTCTTCTGATTCACCCACCAGACTTCACCTTCTCCTTCTCCTTCTTCTGCTTCTTCTGATTCACCCTCCAGACTTCACATTCTCCTTCTCCTTCTTCTGCTTCTTCTGATTCACCCTCCAGACTTCACCTTCTCCTTCTCCTTCTTCTGCTTCTTTTGATTCACCCTTCAGACTTCGCCTTCTCCTTCTCCTTCTTCTGCTTCTTCTGATTCACCCTCCAGACCTCACCTTCTCCTTCTCCTTCTTCTACTTCTTCTGATTCACCCTCCAGACTTCATCTTCTCCTTCTCCTTCTTTTGCTTCTTCTGATTCACCCTCCAGACTTCACCTTCTCCTTCTCCTTCTTCTGCTTCTTCTGATTCACCCTCCAGACTTCGCCTTCTCCTTCTCCTTCTTCTACTTCTTCTGATTCACCCTCCAGACTTCACCTTCTCCTTCTCCTTCTTCTACTTCTTCTGATTCACCCTCCAGTCTTCGTCTTCTCCTTCTCCTTCTTCTGCTTCTTCTGATTCACCCTCCAGACTTCACCTTCTCCTTCTCCTTTTTCTGCTTCTCCTGATTCACCCTCCTGACTTCACCTTCTCCTTCTCCTTCTTCTGCTTCTTCTGATTCACCCTCCAGACTTCACCTTCTCCTTCTCCTTCTTCTACTTCTTCTGATTCACCCTCCAGACTTCACCTTCTCCTGCTACTTTTTCTGCTTCTTCTGATTCACCCTCCAGACTTCACCTTCTCCTTTTCCTTCTTCTGCTTCTTCTGATTCATCCTCCAGATTTCACCTTCTCCTTCTCCTTCTTCTGCTTCTTCTGATTCACCCTCCAGACTTCACCTTCTCCTTCTCATTCTTCTGCTTCTTCTGATTCACCCTCCAGACTTCACCTTCTCCTTCACCTTCTTCTACTTCTTCTGATTCACCCTCCAGACTTCACCTTCTCCTTCTCCTTCTTCTGCTTCTTCTGATTCACCATCCAGACTTCACCTTCTCCTTCTCCTTCGTCTACTTCTTCTGATTCACCCTCCAGACTACACCTTCTCCTTCTCCTTCTTCTACTTCTTCTGATTCACCCTCCAGACTTCACCTTCTCCTTCTCCTTCTTCTGCTTCTTCTGATTCACCCTCCAGACTTCACCTTCTCCTTCTCCTTCTTCTACTTCTTCTGATTCACCCTCCAAACTTCACCTTCTCCTTCTCCTTCTTCTACTTCTTCTGCTTCTCCCTCCAGACTTCACCTTCTCCTTCTCCTTCTTCTGCTTCTTCTGATTCAGCCTCCAGACTTCACCTTCTCCTTCTCCTTCTTCTACTTCTTCTGATTCACCCTCCTGACTTCACCTTCTCCTTCTCCTTCTTCTACTTCTTCTGATTCACCCTCCAGACTTCACCTTCTCCTTCTCCTTCTTCTACTTCTTCTGATTCACCCACCAGACTTCACCTTCTCCTTCTCCTTCTTCTGCTTCTTCTGATTCACCCTCCAGACTTCACCTTCTCCTTCTCCTTCTTCTGCTTCTTCTGATTCACCCTCCAGACTTCACCTTCTCCTTCTCCTTCTTCTGCTTCTTTTGATTCACCCTTCAGACTTCGCCTTCTCCTTCTCCTTCTTCTGCTTCTTCTGATTCACCCTCCAGACCTCACCTTCTCCTTCTCCTTCTTCTACTTCTTCTGATTCACCCTCCAGACTTCATCTTCTCCTTCTCCTTCTTTTGCTTCTTCTGATTCACGCTCCAGACTTCACCTTCTCCTTCTCCTTCTTCTGCTTCTTCTGATTCACCCTCCAGACTTCACCTTCTCCTTCTCCTTCTTCTACTTCTTCTGATTCACCCTCCAGTCTTCATCTTCTCCTTCTCCTTCTTCTGCTTCTTCTGATTCACCCTCCAGACTTCACCTTCTCCTTCTCCTTCTTCTGCTTCTCCTGATTCACCCTCCTGACTTCACCTTCTCCTTCTCCTTCTTCTGCTTCTTCTGATTCACCCTCCAGACTTCACCTTCTCCTTCTCCTTCTTCTACTTCTTCTGATTCACCCTCCAGACTTCACCTTCTCCTGCTACTTTTTCTGCTTCTTCTGATTCACCCTCCAGACTTCACCTTCTCCTTTTCCTTCTTCTGCTTCTTCTGATTAACCCTCCAGACTTCACCTTCTCCTTCTCATTCTTCTGCTTCTTCTGATTCACCCTCCAGACTTCACCTTCTTCTACTTCTTCTGATTCACCCTCCAGACTTCACCTTCTCCTTCTCCTTCTTCTGCTTCTTCTGATTCACCATCCAGACTTCACCTTCTCCTTCTCCTTCTTCTACTTCTTCTGATTCACCCTCCAGACTTCACCTTCTCCTGCTACTTTTTCTGCTTCTTCTGATTCACCCTCCAGACTTCACCTTCTCCTTTTCCTTCTTCTGCTTCTTCTGATTCACCCTCCAGACTTCACCTTCTCCTTCTCATTCTTCTGCTTCTTCTGATTCACCCTCCAGACTTCACCTTCTCCTTCTCCTTCTTCTACTTCTTCTGATTCACCCTCCAAACTTCACCTTCTCCTTCTCCTTCTTCTACTTCTTCTGCTTCTCCCTCCAGACTTCACCATCTCCTTCTCCTTCTTCTGCTTCTTCTGATTCAGCCTCCAGACTTCACCTTCTCCTTCTCCTTCTTCTACTTCTTCTGATTCACCCTCCAGACATCACCTTCTCCTTCTCCTTCTTCTACTTCTTCTGATTCACCCTCCAGACTTCACCTTCTCCTTCTCCTTCTTCTAATTCTTATGATTCACCCTCCTGACTTCACCTTCTCCTTCTCCTTCTTCTGCTTCTTCTGCTTCACCCTCCAGACTTCACCTTCTCCTTCTCCTTCTTCTGCTTCTTCTGCTTCACCCTCCAGACTTCACCTTCTCCTTCTCCTTCTTCTGCTTCTTCTGCTTCACCCTCCAGTCCTCACCTTCTCCTTCTCCTTCTTCTACTTCTTCTGATTCACCCTCCTGACTTCACCTTCTCCTTCTCCTTCTTCTACTTCTTCTGCTTCACCCTCCAGACTTCACCTTCTCCTTCTCCTTCTTCTGCTTCTTCTGATTCACCCTCCAGACTTCACCTTCTCCTTCTCCTTCTTCTGCTTCTTCTGATTCACCCGCCAGACTTCACCTTCTCCTTCTCCTTATTCTGCTTCTCCTGATTCACCCTCCAGACTTCACCTTCTCCTTCTCCTTCTTCTGCTTCTTCTGAATCACCCTCCTGACTTACCTTCTCCTTCTCCTTCTTCTGCTTCTTCTGATTCACCCTCCAGACTTCACCTTCTCCTTCTCCTTCTTCTGCTTCTTCTGATTCACCCTCCAGACTTCACCTTCTCCTTCTCCTTCTTCTGCTTCTTTTGATTCACCCTTCAGACTTCACCTTCGCCTTCTCCTTCTTCTGCTTCTTCTGATTCACCCTCCAGACCTCACCTTCTCCTTCTCCTTCTTCTGCTTCTTCTGATTCACCCTCCAGACTTCACCTTCTCCTTCTCCTTCTTCTGCTTCTTCTGATTCACCCTCCTGACTTCACCTTCTCCTTCTCCTTCTTCTGCTTCTTCTGATTCACCCTCCAGACTTCACCTTCTCCTTCTCCTTCTTCTGCTTCTTCTGATTCACCCTCCAGACTTCACCTTCTCCTTCTCCTTCTTCTGCTTCTTCTGATTCACCTTCCAGACCTCACCTTCTCCTTCTCCTTCTTCTACTTCTTCTGATTCACCCTCCAGACTTCACAATCTCCTTCTCCTTCTTCTGCTTCTTCTGATTCACCCTCCAGACCTCACCTTCTACTTCTCCTTCTTCTACTTCTTCTGATTCACCCTCCAGACTTCATCTTCTCCTTCTCCTTCTTCTGCTTCTTCTGATTCACTCTCCAGACTTCACCTTCTCCTTCTCCTTCTTCTACTTCTTCTGATTCACCCTCCAGACTTCACCTTCTCCTTCTCCTTCTTCTACTTCTTCTGATTCACCCTCCAGTCTTCACCTTCTCCTTCTCCTTCTTCTGCTTCTTCTGATTCACCCTTCAGACTTCACCTTCTTCTTCTCCTTCTTCTTCTTCTTCTGATTCACCCTCCAGACCTCACCTTCTCCTTCTCCTTCATCAACTTCTTCTGATTCACCCTCCAGTCTTCACCTTCTCCTTCTCCTTCTTCTGCGTCTTCTGATTCACCCTCCAGACTTCACCTTCTCCTTCTCCTTCTTCTGCTTCTCCTGATTCACCCTCCTGACTTCACCTTCTCCTTCTCCTTATTCTGCTTCTTCTGATTCACCCTCCAGACTTCACCTTCTCCTTCTCCTTCTTCTACTTCTTCTGATTCACCCTCCAGACTTCACCTTCTCCTTCTACTTCTTCTGCTTCTTCTGATTCACCCTCCAGACTTCACCTTCTCTTTTTCCTTCTTCTGCTTCTTCTGATTCACCCTTCAGATTTCACCTTCTCCTTCTCCTTCTTCTGCTTCTTCTGATTCACCCTCCAGACTTCACCTTCTCCTTCTCCTTCTTCTACTTCTTCTGATTCACCCTCCAGACTTCATCTCCTCCTTCTCCTTCTTCTGCTTCTTCTGATTCACCCTCCACACTTCACCTTCTCCTTCTCCTTCTTCTGCTTCTTCTGATTCACCCTCCAGACTACACCTTCTCCTTCTCCTTCTTCTACTTCTTCTGATTCACCCTCCAGACTTCACCTTCTCCTTCTCCTTCTTCTGCTTCTTCTGACTCACCCTCCAGACTTCACCTTCTCCTGCTACTTCTCCTGCTTCTTCTGATTCACCCTCCAGACTTCACCTTCTCCTTCTCTTTCTTCTACTTCTTCTGATTCACCCTCCAGACTTCACCTTCTCCTACTTCTTCTTCTGCTTCTTCTGATTCACCCTCCAGACTTCACCTTCTCCTTCTCCTTCTTCTACTTCTTCTGATTCACCCTCCAGACTTCACCTTCTCCTTCTCCTTCTTCTACTTCTTCTGATTCACCATCCAGACTTCACCTTCTCCTTCTCCTTCTTCTACTTCTTCTGCTTCTCCCTCCAGACTTCACCTTCTCCTTCTCCTTCTTCTGCTTCTTCTGATTCACCCTCCAGACTTCACCTTCTCCTTCTCCTTCTTCTACTTCTCCTGATTCACCCTCCAGACTTCACCTTCTCCTTCTCCTTCTTCTACTTCTTATGATTCACCCTCCTGACTTCACCTTCTCCTTCTCCTTCTTCTGCTCCTTCTGCTTCACCCTCCAGATTTCACCTTCTCCTTCTCTTTCTTCTGCTTCTTCTGATTCACCCTCCAGACTTCACCTTCTCCTTCTCCTTCTTCTGATTCTTTTGATTCACCCTCCAGACTTCACCTTCTCCTTCTCCTTCTTCTGCTTCTTCTGATGCACCCTCCTGACTTCAACTTCTCCTTCTCCTTCTTCTACTTCTTCTGATTCACCCTCCTGACTTCACCTTCTCCTTCTCCTTCTTCTACTTCTTCTGCTTCACCCTCCAGACTTCACCTTCTCCTTCTCCTTCTTCTACTTCTTCTGATTCACCCTCCAGACTTCCCCTTCTCCTTCTCCTTCTTCTGCTTCTTCTGATTCACCCGCCAGACTTCACCTTCTCCTTCTCCTTATTCTGCTTCTCCTGATTCACCCTCCAGACTTCACCTTCTCCTTCTCCTTCTTCTGCTTCTTTTGAATCACCCTCCTGACTTACCTTCTCCTTCTCCTTCTTCTGCTTCTTCTGATTCACCCTCCAGACTTCAACTTCTCCTTCTCCTTCATCTACTTCTTCTGATTCACCCTCCAGACTTCATCTTCTCCTTCTCCTTCTTCTGCTTCTTCTGATTTACCCTCCAGACTTCACCTTCTCCTTCTCCTTCTTCTGCTTTTTCTGATTCACCCTCCTGACTTCACCTTCTCCTTCTCCTTCTTCTACTTCTTCTGATTCACCCTCCAGACTTCACCTTCTCCTTCTCCTGCTTCTACTTCTTCTGATTCACCCACCAGACTTCACCTTCTCCTTCTCCTTCTTCTGCTTCTTCTGATTCACCCTCCAGACTTCACCTTCTCCTTCTCCTTCTTCTGCTTCTTCTGATTCACCCTCCAGACTTCACCTTCTCCTTCTCCTTCTTCTGCTTCTTTTGATTCACCCTTCAGACTTCACCTTCTCCTTCTCCTTCTTTTGCTTCTTCTGATTCACCCTCCAGACCTCACCTTCTCCTTCTCCTTCTTCTACTTCTTCTGATTCACCCTCCAGACTTCATCTTCTCCTTCTCCTTCTTTTGCTTCTTCTGATTGACCCTCCAGACTTCACCTTCTCCTTCTCCTTCTTCTGCTTCTTCTGATTCACCCTCCAGACTTCGCCTTCTCCTTCTCCTTCTTCTACTTCTTCTGATTCACCCTCCAGACTTCACCTTCTCCTTCTCCTTCTTCTACTTCTTCTGATTCACCCTCCAGTCTTCATCTTCTCCTTCTCCTTCTTCTGCTTCTTCTGATTCACCCTCCAGACTTCACCTTCTCCTTCTCCTTCTTCTGCTTCTTCTGATTCACCCTCCAGACTTCACCTTCTCCTTCTCCTTCTTCTACTTCTTCTGATTCACCCTCCAGACTTCAACTTCTCCTGCTACTCCTTCTGCTTCATCTGATTCACCCTCCAGACTTCACCTTCTCCTTTTCCTTCTTCTGCTTCTTCTGATTCACCCTCCAGATTTCACCTTCTCCTTCTCCTTCTTCTGCTTCTTCTGATTCACCCTCCAGACTTCACCTTCTCCTTCTCCTTCTTCTGCTTCTTCTGATTCACCCTCCAGACTTCACCTTCCCCTTCACCTTCTTCTACTTCTTCTGATTCACCCTCCAGACTTCACCTTCTCCTTCTCCTTCTTCTGCTTCTTCTGATTCACCCTCCAGACTTCACCTTCTCCTTCTCCTTCGTCTACTTCTTCTGATTCACCCTCCAGACTTCACCTTCTCCTTCTCCTTCGTCTACTTCTTCTGATTCACCCTCCAGACTTCACCTTCTCCTTCTCCTTCTTCTGCTTCTTCTGATTCACCCTCCAGACTTCACCTTCTCCTTCACCTTCTTCTACTTCTTCTGATTCACCCTCCAGACTTCACCTTCTCCTTCTCCTTCTTCTGCTTCTTCTGATTCACCCTCCAGACTTCACCTTCTCCTTCTCCTTCGTCTACTTCTTCTGATTCACCCTCCAGACTACACCTTCTCCTTCTCCTTCTTCTACTTCTTCTGATTCATCCTCCAGACTTCACCTTCTCCTTCTCCTTCTTCTGCTTCTTCTGATTCACCCTCCAGACTTCACCTTCTCCTTCTCCTTCTTCTACTTCTTCTGATTCACCCTCCAGAATTCACCTTCTCCTTCTCCTTCTTCTACTTCTTCTGATTCACCCTCCAATCTTCACCTTCTCCTTCTCCTTCTTCTGCGTCTTCTGATTCACCCTCCAGACTTCACCTTCTCCTTCTCCTTCTTCTGCTTCTCCTGATTCACCCTCCTGACTTCACCTTCTCCTTCTCCTTATTCTGCTTCTTCTGATTCACCCTCCAGACTTCACCTTCTCCTTCTCCTTCTTCTACTTCTTCTGATTCACCCTCCAGACTTCACCTTCTCCTTCTACTTCTTCTGCTTCTTCTGATTCACCCTCCAGACTTCCCCTTCTCTTTTTCCTTCTTCTGCTTCTTCTGATTCACCCTCCAGTCTTCACCTTCTCCTTCTCCTTCTTCTACTTCTTCTGATTCACCCTCCAGTCTTCACCTTCTCCTTCTCCTTCTTCTGCTTCTTCTGATTCACCCTTCAGACTTCACCTTCTTCTTCTCCTTCTTCTGCTTCTTCTGATTCACCCTCCAGACCTCACCTTCTCCTTCTCCTTCATCAACTTCTTCTGATTCACCCTCCAGTCTTCACCTTCTCCTTCTCCTTCTTCTGCGTCTTCTGATTCACCCTCCAGACTTCACCTTCTCCTTCTCCTTCTTCTGCTTCTTCTGATTCACCCTCCAGACTTCACCTTCTCTTTTTCCTTCTTCTGCTTCTTCTGATTCACCCTCCAGATTTCACCTTCTCCTTCTCCTTCTTCTGCTTCTTCTGATTCACCCTCCAGACTTCACCTTCTCCTTCTCCTTCTTCTACTTCTTCTGATTCACCCTCCAGACTTCATCTTCTCCTTCTCCTTCTTCTGCTTCTTCTGATTCACCCTCCACACTTCACCTTCTCCTTCTCCTTCTTCTGCTTCTTCTGATTCACCCTCCAGACTACACCTTCTCCTTCTCCTTCTTCTACTTCTTCTGATTCACCCTCCAGACTTCACCTTCTCCTTCTCCAATTCTGCTTCTTCTGACTCACCCTCCAGACTTCACCTTCTCCTGCTACTTCTCCTGCTTCTTCTGATTCACCCTCCAGACTTCACCTTCTCCTTCTCTTTCTTCTACTTCTTCTGATTCACCCTCCAGACTTCACCTTCTCCTTCTCCTTCTTCTGCTTCTTCTGATTCACCCTCCAGACTTCACCTTCTCCTTCTCCTTCTTCTACTTCTTCTGATTCACCCTCCAGACTTCACCTTCTCCTTCTCCTTCTTCTACTTCTTCTGATTCACCATCCAGACATCACCTTCTCCTTCTCCTTCTTCTACTTCTTCTGCTTCTCCCTCCAGACTTCACCTTCTCCTTCTCCTTCTTCTGCTTCTTCTGATTCACCCTCCAGACTTCACCTTCTCCTTCTCCTTCTTCTACTTCTCCTGATTCACCCTCCAGACTTCACCTTCTCCTTCTCCTTCTTCTACTTCTTCTGATTCACCCTCCAGACTTCACCTTCTCCTTCTCCTTCTTCTACTTCTTATGATTCACCCTCCTGACTTCACCTTCTCCTTCTCCTTCTTCTGCTCCTTCTGCTTCACCCTCCAGATTTCACCTTCTCCTTCTCTTTCTTCTGCTTCTTCTGATTCACCCTCCAGACTTCACCTTCTCCTTCTCCTTCTTCTGATTCGTTTGATTCACCCTCCAGACTTCACCTTCTCCTTCTCCTTCTTCTGCTTCTTCTGATTCACCCTCCTGACTTCAACTTCTCCTTCTCCTTCTTCTACTTCTTCTGATTCACCCTCCTGACTTCACCTTCTCCTTCTCCTTCTTCTACTTCTTCTGCTTCACCCTCCAGACTTCACCTTCTCCTTCTCCTTCTTCTACTTCTTCTGATTCACCCTCCAGACTTCCCCTTCTCCTTCTCCTTCTTCTGCTTCTTCTGATTCACCCGCCAGACTTCACCTTCTCCTTCTCCTTATTCTGCTTCTCCTGATTCACCCTCCAGACTTCACCTTCTCCTTCTCCTTCTTCTGCTTCTTTTGAATCACCCTCCTGACTTACCTTCTCCTTCTCCTTCTTCTGCTTCTTCTGATTCACCCTCCAGACTTCAACTTCTCCTTCTCCTTCATCTACTTCTTCTGATTCACCCTCCAGACTTCACCTTCTCCTTCTCCTTCTTCTGCTTCTTCTGATTCACCCTCCAGACTTCACCTTCTCCTTCTCCTTCGTCTACTTCTTCTGATTCACCCTCCAGACTACACCTTCTCCTTCTCCTTCTTCTACTTCTTCTGATTCATCCTCCAGACTTCACCTTCTCCTTCTCCTTCTTCTGCTTCTTCTGATTCACCCTCCAGACTTCACCTTCTCCTTCTCCTTCTTCTACTTCTTCTGATTCACCCTCCAGAATTCACCTTCTCCTTCTCCTTCTTCTACTTCTTCTGATTCACCCTCCAATCTTCACCTTCTCCTTCTCCTTCTTCTGCGTCTTCTGATTCACCCTCCAGACTTCACCTTCTCCTTCTCCTTCTTCTGCTTCTCCTGATTCACCCTCCTGACTTCACCTTCTCCTTCTCCTTATTCTGCTTCTTCTGATTCACCCTCCAGACTTCACCTTCTCCTTCTCCTTCTTCTACTTCTTCTGATTCACCCTCCAGACTTCACCTTCTCCTTCTACTTCTTCTGCTTCTTCTGATTCACCCTCCAGACTTCCCCTTCTCTTTTTCCTTCTTCTGCTTCTTCTGATTCACCCTCCAGTCTTCACCTTCTCCTTCTCCTTCTTCTACTTCTTCTGAGTCACCCTCCAGTCTTCACCTTCTCCTTCTCCTTCTTCTGCTTCTTCTGATTCACCCTTCAGACTTCACCTTCTTCTTCTCCTTCTTCTGCTTCTTCTGATTCACCCTCCAGACCTCACCTTCTCCTTCTCCTTCATCAACTTCTTCTGATTCACCCTCCAGTCTTCACCTTCTCCTTCTCCTTCTTCTGCGTCTTCTGATTCACCCTCCAGACTTCACCTTCTCCTTCTCCTTCTTCTGCTTCTTCTGATTCACCCTCCAGACTTCACCTTCTCTTTTTCCTTCTTCTGCTTCTTCTGATTCACCCTCCAGATTTCACCTTCTCCTTCTCCTTCTTCTGCTTCTTCTGATTCACCCTCCAGACTTCACCTTCTCCTTCTCCTTCTTCTACTTCTTCTGATTCACCCTCCAGACTTCATCTTCTCCTTCTCCTTCTTCTGCTTCTTCTGATTCACCCTCCACACTTCACCTTCTCCTTCTCCTTCTTCTGCTTCTTCTGATTCACCCTCCAGACTACACCTTCTCCTTCTCCTTCTTCTACTTCTTCTGATTCACCCTCCAGACTTCACCTTCTCCTTCTCCAAGTCTGCTTCTTCTGACTCACCCTCCAGACTTCACCTTCTCCTTCTCTTTCTTCTACTTCTTCTGATTCACCCTCCAGACTTCACCTTCTCCTTCTCCTTCTTCTGCTTCTTCTGATTCACCCTCCAGACTTCACCTTCTCCTTCTCCTTCTTCTACTTCTTCTGATTCACCCTCCAGACTTCACCTTCTCCTTCTCCTTCTTCTACTTCTTCTGATTCACCATCCAGACATCACCTTCTCCTTCTCCTTCTTCTACTTCTTCTGCTTCTCCCTCCAGACTTCACCTTCTCCTTCTCCTTCTTCTGCTTCTTCTGATTCACCCTCCAGACTTCACCTTCTCCTTCTCCTTCTTCTACTTCTCCTGATTCACCCTCCAGACTTCACCTTCTCCTTCTCCTTCTTCTACTTCTTCTGATTCACCCTCCAGACTTCACCTTCTCCTTCTCCTTCTTCTACTTCTTATGATTCACCCTCCTGACTTCACCTTCTCCTTCTCCTTCTTCTGCTCCTTCTGCTTCACCCTCCAGATTTCACCTTCTCCTTCTCTTTCTTCTGCTTCTTCTGATTCACCCTCCAGACTTCACCTTCTCCTTCTCCTTCTTCTGATTCGTTTGATTCACCCTCCAGACTTCACCTTCTCCTTCTCCTTCTTCTGCTTCTTCTGATTCACCCTCCTGACTTCAACTTCTCCTTCTCCTTCTTCTACTTCTTCTGATTCACCCTCCTGACTTCACCTTCTCCTTCTCCTTCTTCTACTTCTTCTGCTTCACCCTCCAGACTTCACCTTCTCCTTCTCCTTCTTCTACTTCTTCTGATTCACCCTCCAGACTTCCCCTTCTCCTTCTCCTTCTTCTGCTTCTTCTGATTCACCCGCCAGACTTCACCTTCTCCTTCTCCTGCTTCTCCTGATTCACCCTCCAGACTTCACCTTCTCCTTCTCCTTCTTCTGCTTCTTTTGAATCACCCTCCTGACTTACCTTCTCCTTCTCCTTCTTCTGCTTCTTCTGATTCACCCTCCAGACTTCAACTTCTCCTTCTCCTTCATCTACTTCTTCTGATTCACCCTCCAGACTTCATCTTCTCCTTCTCCTTCTTCTGCTTCTTCTGATTTACCCTCCAGACTTCACCTTCTCCTTCTCCTTCTTCTGCTTTTTCTGATTCACCCTCCTGACTTCACCTTCTCCTTCTCCTTCTTCTACTTCTTCTGATTCACCCTCCAGACTTCACCTTCTCCTTCTCCTGCTTCTACTTCTTCTGATTCACCCACCAGACTTCACCTTCTCCTTCTCCTTCTTCTGCTTCTTCTGATTCACCCTCCAGACTTCACCTTCTCCTTCTCCTTCTTCTGCTTCTTCTGATTCACCCTCCAGACTTCACCTTCTCCTTCTCCTTCTTCTGCTTCTTTTGATTCACCCTTCAGACTTCACCTTCTCCTTCTCCTTCTTTTGCTTCTTCTGATTCACCCTCCAGACCTCACCTTCTCCTTCTCCTTCTTCTACTTCTTCTGATTCATCCTCCAGACTTCATCTTCTCCTTCTCCTTCTTTTGCTTCTTCTGATTGACCCTCCAGACTTCACCTTCTCCTTCTCATTCTTCTGCTTCTTCTGATTCACCCTCCAGACTTCGCCTTCTCCTTCTCCTTCTTCTACTTCTTCTGATTCACCCTCCAGACTTCACCTTCTCCTTCTCCTTCTTCTACTTCTTCTGATTCACCCTCCAGTCTTCATCTTCTCCTTCTCCTTCTTCTGCTTCTTCTGATTCACCCTCCAGACTTCACCTTCTCCTTCTCCTTCTTCTGCTTCTTCTGATTCACCCTCCAGACTTCACCTTCTCCTTCTCCTTCTTCTACTTCTTCTGATTCACCCTCCAGACTTCACCTTCTCCTGCTACTCCTTCTGCTTCATCTGATTCACCCTCCAGACTTCACCTTCTCCTTTTCCTTCTTCTGCTTCTTCTGATTCACCCTCCAGATTTCACCTTCTCCTTCTCCTTCTTCTGCTTCTTCTGATTCACCCTCCAGACTTCACCTTCTCCTTCTCCTTCTTCTGCTTCTTCTGATTCACCCTCCAGACTTCACCTTCTCCTTCACCTTCTTCTACTTCTTCTGATTCACCCTCCAGACTTCACCTTCTCCTTCTCCTTCTTCTGCTTCTTCTGATTCACCATCCAGACTTCACCTTCTCCTTCTCCTTCGTCTACTTCTTCTGATTCACCCTCCAGACTTCACCTTCTCCTTCTCCTTCGTCTACTTCTTCTGATTCACCCTCCAGACTTCACCTTCTCCTTCTCCTTCTTCTGCTTCTTCTGATTCACCCTCCAGACTTCACCTTCTCCTTCACCTTCTTCTACTTCTTCTGATTCACCCTCCAGACTTCACCTTCTCCTTCTCCTTCTTCTGCTTCTTCTGATTCACCCTCCAGACTTCACCTTCTCCTTCTCCTTCGTCTACTTCTTCTGATTCACCCTCCAGACTACACCTTCTCCTTCTCCTTCTTCTACTTCTTCTGATTCATCCTCCAGACTTCACCTTCTCCTTCTCCTTCTTCTACTTCTTCTGATTCACCCTCCAGAATTCACCTTCTCCTTCTCCTTCTTCTACTTCTTCTGATTCAGCCTCCAATCTTCACCTTCTCCTTCTCCTTCTTCTGCGTCTTCTGATTCACCCTCCAGACTTCACCTTCTCCTTCTCCTTCTTCTGCTTCTCCTGATTCACCCTCCTGACTTCACCTTCTCCTTCTCCTTATTCTGCTTCTTCTGATTCACCCTCCAGACTTCACCTTCTCCTTCTCCTTCTTCTACTTCTTCTGATTCACCCTCCAGACTTCACCTTCTCCTTCTACTTCTTCTGCTTCTTCTGATTCACCCTCCAGACTTCCCCTTCTCTTTTTCCTTCTTCTGCTTCTTCTGATTCACCCTCCAGATTTCACCTTCTCCTTCTCCTTCTTCTGCTTCTTCTGATTCACCCTCCAGACTTCACCTTCTCCTTCTCCTTCTTCTACTTCTTCTGATTCATCCTCCAGACTTCATCTTCTCCTTCTACTTCTTCTGCTTCTTCTGATTCACCCTCCACACTTCACCTTCTCCTTCTCCTTCTTCTGCTTCTTCTGATTCACCCTCCAGACTACTCCTTCTCCTTCTCCTTCTTCTACTTCTTCTGATTCACCCTCCAGACTTCACCTTCTCCTTCTCCTTCTTCTGCTTCTTCTGACTCACCCTCCAGACTTCACCTTCTCCTGCTACTTCTCCTGCTTCTTCTGATTCACCCTCCAGACTTCACCTTCTCCTTCTCCTTCTTCTACTTCTTCTGATTCACCCTCCAGACTTCACCTTCTCCTTCTCCTTCTTCTGCTTCTTCTGATTCACCCTCCAGACTTCACCTTCTCCTTCTCCTTCTTCTACTTCTTCTGATTCACCCTCCAGACTTCACCTTCTCCTTCTCCTTCTTCTACTTCTTCTGATTCACCATCCAGACTTCACCTTCTCCTTCTCCTTCTTCTACTTCTTCTGCTTCTCCCTCCAGACTTCACCTTCTCCTTCTCCTTCTTCTGCTTCTTCTGATTCACCCTCCAGACTTCACCTTCTCCTTCTCCTTCTTCTACTTCTCCTGATTCACCCTCCAGACTTCACCTTCTCCTTCTCCTTCTTCTACTTCTTCTGATTCACCCTCCAGACTTCACCTTCTCCTTCTCCTTCTTCTACTTCTTATGATTCACCCTCCTGACTTCACCTTCTCCTTCTCCTTCTTCTGCTCCTTCTGCTTCACCCTCCAGATTTCACCTTCTCCTTATCTTTCTTCTGCTTCTTCTGATTCACCCTCCAGACTTTACCTTCTCCTTCTCCTTCTTCTGATTCTTTTGATTCACCCTCCAGACTTCACCTTCTCCTTCTCCTTCTTCTGCTTCTTCTGATTCACCCTCCTGACTTCACCTTCTCCTTCTCCTTCTTCTACTTCTTCTGATTCACCCTCCTGACTTCACCTTCTCCTTCTCCTTCTTCTACTTCTTCTGCTTCACCCTCCAGACTTCACCTTCTCCTTCTCCTTCTTCTACTTCTTCTGATTCACCCTCCAGACTTCCCCTTCTCCTTCTCCTTCTTCTGCTTCTTCTGATTCACCCGCCAGACTTCACCTTCTCCTTCTCCTTATTCTGCTTCTCCTGATTCACCCTCCAGACTTCACCTTCTCCTTCTCCTTCTTCTGCTTCTTTTGAATCACCCTCCTGACTTACCTTCTCCTTCTCCTTCTTCTGCTTCTTCTGATTCACCCTCCAGACTTCACCTTCTCCTTCTCCTTCATCTACTTCTTCTGATTCACCCTCCAGACTTCACCTTCTCCTTCTCCTTCTTCTGCTTCTTCTGATTTACCCTCCAGACTTCACCTTCTCCTTCTCCTTCTTCTGCTTTTTCTGATTCACCCTCCTGACTTCACCTTCTCCTTCTCCTTCTTCTACTTCTTCTGATTCACCCTCCAGACTTCACCTTCTCCTTCTCCTTCTTCTACTTCTTCTGATTCACCCACCAGACTTCACCTTCTCCTTCTCCTTCTTCTGCTTCTTCTGATTCACCCTCCAGACTTCACCTTCTCCTTCTCCTTCTTCTGCTTCTTCTGATTCACCCTCCAGACTTCACCTTCTCCTTCTCCTTCTTCTGCTTCTTTTGATTCACCCTTCAGACTTCACCTTCTCCTTCTCCTTCTTTTGCTTCTTCTGATTCACCCTCCAGACCTCACCTTCTCCTTCTCCTTCTTCTACTTCTTCTGATTCACCCTCCAGACTTCATCTTCTCCTTCTCCTTCTTTTGCTTCTTCTGATTGACCCTCCAGACTTCACCTTCTCCTTCTCCTTCTTCTGCTTCTTCTGATTCACCCTCCAGACTTCGCCTTCTCCTTCTCCTTCTTCTACTTCTTCTGATTCACCCTCCAGACTTCACCTTCTCCTTCTCCTTCTTCTACTTCTTCTGATTCACCCTCCAGTCTTCATCTTCTCCTTCTCCTTCTTCTGCTTCTTCTGATTCACCCTCCAGACTTCACCTTCTCCTTCTCCTTCTTCTGCTTCTCCTGATTCACCCTCCTGACTTCACCTTCTCCTTCTCCTTCTTCTGCTTCTTCTGATTCACCCTCCAGACTTCACCTTCTCCTTCTCCTTCTTCTACTTCTTCTGATTCACCCTCCAGACTTCACCTTCTCCTGCTACTCCTTCTGCTTCATCTGATTCACCCTCCAGACTTCACCTTCTCCTTTTCCTTCTTCTGCTTCTTCTGATTCACCCTCCAGATTTCACCTTCTCCTTCTCCTTCTTCTGCTTCTTCTGATTCACCCTCCAGACTTCACCTTCTCCTTCTCCTTCTTCTGCTTCTTCTGATTCACCCTCCAGACTTCACCTTCTCCTTCACCTTCTTCTACTTCTTCTGATTCACCCTCCAGACTTCACCTTCTCCTTCTCCTTCTTCTGCTTCTTCTGATTCACCCTCCAGACTTCACCTTCTCCTTCTCCTTCGTCTACTTCTTCTGATTCACCCTCCAGACTACACCATCTCCTTCTCCTTCTTCTACTTCTTCTGATTCATCCTCCAGACTTCACCTTCTCCTTCTCCTTCTTCTGCTTCTTCTGATTCACCCTCCAGACTTCACCTTCTCCTTCTCCTTCTTCTACTTCTTCTGATTCACCCTCCAGACTTCACCTTCTCCTTCTCCTTCTTCTACTTCTTCTGATTCACCCTCCAGACTTCACCTTCTCCTTCTCCTTCTTCTACTTCTTCTGCTTCTCCCTCCAGACTTCACCTTCTCCTTCTCCTTCTTCTGCTTCTTCTGATTCACCCTCCAGACTTCACCTTCTCCTTCTCCTTCTTCTACTTCTTCTGATTCACCCTCCAGACTTCACCTTCTCCTTCTCCTTCTTCTACTTCTTCTGATTCACCCTCCAGACTTCACCTTCTCCTTCTCCTTCTTCTACTACTTATGATTCACCCTCCTGACTTCACCTTCTCCTTCTCCTCCTTCTGCTTCTTCTGCTTCACCCTCCAGACTTCACCTTCTCCTTCTCCTTCTTCTGCTTCTTCTGCTTCACCCTCCAGACTTCACCTTCTCCTTCTCCTTCTTCTGCTTCTTCTGCTTCACCCTCCTGACTTCACCTTCTCCTTCTCCTTCTTCTTCTTCTTCTGATTCACCCTCCAGACTTCACCTTCTCCTTCTCCTTCTTCTGCTTCTTCTGCTTCACCCTCCTGACTTCACCTTCGCCTTCTCCTTCCTCTGCTTCTTCTGATTCACCCTCCTGACTTCACCTTCTCCTTCTCCTTCTTCTGATTCTTTTGATTCACCCTCCAGACTTCACCTTCTCCTTCTCCTTCTTCTGCTTCTTCCGATTCACCCTCCAGACTTCACCTTCTCCTTCTCCTTCTTCTACTTCTTCTGATTCACCCTCCTGACTTCACCTTCTCCTTCTCCTTCTTCTGATTCTTTTGATTCACCCTCCAGTCTTCACCTTCTCCTTCTCCTTCTTCTGCTTCTTCTGATTCACCCTCCAGACTTCACCTTCTCCTTCTCCTTCATCTACTTCTTCTGATTCACCCTCCAGACTTCACCTTCTCCTTCTCCTTCTTCTGCTTCTTCTGATTTACCCTCCAGACTTCACCTTCTCCTTCTTCTGCTTTTTCTGATTCACCCTCCTGACTTCACCTTCTCCTTCTCCTTCTTCTACTTCTTCTGATTCACCCTCCAGACTTCACCTTCTCCTTCTCCTTCTTCTACTTCTTCTGATTCACCCACCAGACTTCACCTTCTCCTTCTCCTTCTTCTGCTTCTTCTGATTCACCCTCCAGACTTCACCTTCTCCTTCTCCTTCTTCTGCTTCTTCTGATTCACCCTCCAGACTTCACCTTCTCCTTCTCCTTCTTCTGCTTCTTTTGATTCACCCTTCAGACTTCACCTTCTCCTTCTCCTTCTTTTGCTTCTTCTGATTCACCCTCCAGACCTCACCTTCTCCTTCTCCTTCTTCTACTTCTTCTGATTCACCCTCCAGACTTCACCTTCTCCTTCTCCTTCTTCTACTTCTTCTGATTCACCCTCCAGACTTCCCCTTCTCCTTCTCCTTCTTCTGCTTCTTCTGATTCACCCGCCAGACTTCACCTTCTCCTTCTCCTTATTCTGCTTCTCCTGATTCACCCTCCAGACTTCACCTTCTCCTTCTCCTTCTTCTGCTTCTTTTGAATCACCCTCCTGACTTACCTTCTCCTTCTCCTTCTTCTGCTTCTTCTGATTCACCCTCCAGACTTCACCTTCTCCTTCTCCTTCATCTACTTCTTCTGATTCACCCTCCAGACTTCACCTTCTCCTTCTCCTTCTTCTGCTTCTTCTGATTTACCCTCCAGACTTCACCTTCTCCTTCTCCTTCTTCTGCTTTTTCTGATTCACCCTCCTGACTTCACCTTCTCCTTCTCCTTCTTCTACTTCTTCTGATTCACCCTCCAGACTTCACCTTCTCCTTCTCCTTCTTCTACTTCTTCTGATTCACCCACCAGACTTCACCTTCTCCTTCTCCTTCTTCTGCTTCTTCTGATTCACCCTCCAGACTTCACCTTCTCCTTCTCCTTCTTCTGCTTCTTCTGATTCACCCTCCAGACTTCACCTTCTCCTTCTCCTTCTTCTGCTTCTTTTGATTCACCCTTCAGACTTCACCTTCTCCTTCTCCTTCTTTTGCTTCTTCTGATTCACCCTCCAGACCTCACCTTCTCCTTCTCCTTCTTCTACTTCTTCTGATTCACCCTCCAGACTTCATCTTCTCCTTCTCCTTCTTTTGCTTCTTCTGATTGACCCTCCAGACTTCACCTTCTCCTTCTCCTTCTTCTGCTTCTTCTGATTCACCCTCCAGACTTCGCCTTCTCCTTCTCCTTCTTCTACTTCTTCTGATTCACCCTCCAGACTTCACCTTCTCCTTCTCCTTCTTCTACTTCTTCTGATTCACCCTCCAGTCTTCATCTTCTCCTTCTCCTTCTTCTGCTTCTTCTGATTCACCCTCCAGACTTCACCTTCTCCTTCTCCTTCTTCTGCTTCTCCTGATTCACCCTCCTGACTTCACCTTCTCCTTCTCCTTCTTCTGCTTCTTCTGATTCACCCTCCAGACTTCACCTTCTCCTTCTCCTTCTTCTACTTCTTCTGATTCACCCTCCAGACTTCACCTTCTCCTGCTACTCCTTCTGCTTCATCTGATTCACCCTCCAGACTTCACCTTCTCCTTTTCCTTCTTCTGCTTCTTCTGATTCACCCTCCAGATTTCACCTTCTCCTTCTCCTTCTTCTGCTTCTTCTGATTCACCCTCCAGACTTCACCTTCTCCTTCTCCTTCTTCTGCTTCTTCTGATTCACCCTCCAGACTTCACCTTCTCCTTCACCTTCTTCTACTTCTTCTGATTCACCCTCCAGACTTCACCTTCTCCTTCTCCTTCTTCTGCTTCTTCTGATTCACCCTCCAGACTTCACCTTCTCCTTCTCCTTCGTCTACTTCTTCTGATTCACCCTCCAGACTACACCATCTCCTTCTCCTTCTTCTACTTCTTCTGATTCATCCTCCAGACTTCACCTTCTCCTTCTCCTTCTTCTGCTTCTTCTGATTCACCCTCCAGACTTCACCTTCTCCTTCTCCTTCTTCTACTTCTTCTGATTCACCCTCCAGACTTCACCTTCTCCTTCTCCTTCTTCTACTTCTTCTGATTCACCCTCCAGACTTCACCTTCTCCTTCTCCTTCTTCTACTTCTTCTGCTTCTCCCTCCAGACTTCACCTTCTCCTTCTCCTTCTTCTGCTTCTTCTGATTCACCCTCCAGACTTCACCTTCTCCTTCTCCTTCTTCTACTTCTTCTGATTCACCCTCCAGACTTCACCTTCTCCTTCTCCTTCTTCTACTTCTTCTGATTCACCCTCCAGACTTCACCTTCTCCTTCTCCTTCTTCTACTACTTATGATTCACCCTCCTGACTTCACCTTCTCCTTCTCCTCCTTCTGCTTCTTCTGCTTCACCCTCCAGACTTCACCTTCTCCTTCTCCTTCTTCTGCTTCTTCTGCTTCACCCTCCAGACTTCACCTTCTCCTTCTCCTTCTTCTGCTTCTTCTGCTTCACCCTCCTGACTTCACCTTCTCCTTCTCCTTCTTCTTCTTCTTCTGATTCACCCTCCAGACTTCACCTTCTCCTTCTCCTTCTTCTGCTTCTTCTGCTTCACCCTCCTGACTTCACCTTCGCCTTCTCCTTCCTCTGCTTCTTCTGATTCACCCTCCTGACTTCACCTTCTCCTTCTCCTTCTTCTGATTCTTTTGATTCACCCTCCAGACTTCACCTTCTCCTTCTCCTTCTTCTGCTTCTTCCGATTCACCCTCCAGACTTCACCTTCTCCTTCTCCTTCTTCTACTTCTTCTGATTCACCCTCCTGACTTCACCTTCTCCTTCTCCTTCTTCTGATTCTTTTGATTCACCCTCCAGTCTTCACCTTCTCCTTCTCCTTCTTCTGCTTCTTCTGATTCACCCTCCAGACTTCACCTTCTCCTTCTCCTTCATCTACTTCTTCTGATTCACCCTCCAGACTTCACCTTCTCCTTCTCCTTCTTCTGCTTCTTCTGATTTACCCTCCAGACTTCACCTTCTCCTTCTCCTTCTTCTGCTTTTTCTGATTCACCCTCCTGACTTCACCTTCTCCTTCTCCTTCTTCTACTTCTTCTGATTCACCCTCCAGACTTCACCTTCTCCTTCTCCTTCTTCTACTTCTTCTGATTCACCCACCAGACTTCACCTTCTCCTTCTCCTTCTTCTGCTTCTTCTGATTCACCCTCCAGACTTCACCTTCTCCTTCTCCTTCTTCTGCTTCTTCTGATTCACCCTCCAGACTTCACCTTCTCCTTCTCCTTCTTCTGCTTCTTTTGATTCACCCTTCAGACTTCACCTTCTCCTTCTCCTTCTTTTGCTTCTTCTGATTCACCCTCCAGACCTCACCTTCTCCTTCTCCTTCTTCTACTTCTTCTGATTCACCCTCCAGACTTCATCTTCTCCTTCTCCTTCTTTTGCTTCTTCTGATTGACCCTCCAGACTTCACCTTCTCCTTCTCCTTCTTCTGCTTCTTCTGATTCACCCTCCAGACTTCGCCTTCTCCTTCTCCTTCTTCTACTTCTTCTGATTCACCCTCCAGACTTCACCTTCTCCTTCTCCTTCTTCTACTTCTTCTGATTCACCCTCCAGTCTTCATCTTCTCCTTCTCCTTCTTCTGCTTCTTCTGATTCACCCTCCAGACTTCACCTTCTCCTTCTCCTTCTTCTGCTTCTCCTGATTCACCCTCCTGACTTCACCTTCTCCTTCTCCTTCTTCTGCTTCTTCTGATTCACCCTCCAGACTTCACCTTCTCCTTCTCCTTCTTCTACTTCTTCTGATTCACCCTCCAGACTTCACCTTCTCCTGCTACTCCTTCTGCTTCATCTGATTCACCCTCCAGACTTCACCTTCTCCTTTTCCTTCTTCTGCTTCTTCTGATTCACCCTCCAGATTTCACCTTCTCCTTCTCCTTCTTCTGCTTCTTCTGATTCACCCTCCAGACTTCACCTTCTCCTTCTCCTTCTTCTGCTTCTTCTGATTCACCCTCCAGACGTCACCTTCTCCTTCACCTTCTTCTACTTCTTCTGATTCACCCTCCAGACTTCACCTTCTCCTTCTCCTTCTTCTGCTTCTTCTGATTCACCCTCCAGACTTCACCTTCTCCTTCTCCTTCGTCTACTTCTTCTGATTCACCCTCCAGACTACACCATCTCCTTCTCCTTCTTCTACTTCTTCTGATTCATCCTCCAGACTTCACCTTCTCCTTCTCCTTCTTCTGCTTTTTCTGATTCACCCTCCAGACTTCACCTTCTCCTTCTCCTTCTTCTACTTCTTCTGATTCACCCTCCAGACTTCACCTTCTCCTTCTCCTTCTTCTACTTCTTCTGATTCACCCTCCAGACTTCACCTTCTCCTTCTCCTTCTTCTACTTCTTCTGCTTTTCCCTCCAGACTTCACCTTCTCCTTCTCCTTCTTCTGCTTCTTCTGATTCACCCTCTAGACTTCACCTTCTCCTTCTCCTTCTTCTACTTCTTCTGATTCACCCTCCAGACTTCACCTTCTCCTTCTCCTTCTTCTACTTCTTCTGATTCACCCTCCAGACTTCACCTTCTCCTTCTCCTTCTTCTACTACTTATGATTCACCCTCCTGACTTCACCTTCTCCTTCTCCTCCTTCTGCTTCTTCTGCTTCACCCTCCAGACTTCACCTTCTCCTTCTCCTTCTTCTGCTTCTTCTGCTTCACCCTCCAGACTTCACCTTCTCCTTCTCCTTCTTCTGCTTCTTCTGCTTCACCCTCCTGACTTCACCTTCTCCTTCTCCTTCTTCTTCTTCTTCTGATTCACCCTCCAGACTTCACCTTCTCCTTCTCCTTCTTCTGCTTCTTCTGCTTCACCCTCCTGACTTCACCTTCGCCTTCTCCTTCTTCTGCTTCTTCTGATTCACCCTCCTGACTTCACCTTCTCCTTCTCCTTCTTCTGATTCTTTTGATTCACCCTCCAGACTTCACCTTCTCCTTCTCCTTCTTCTGCTTCTTCTGATTCACCCTCCAGACTTCACCTTCTCCTTCTCCTTCTTCTACTTCTTCTGATTCACCCTCCTGACTTCACCTTCTCCTTCTCCTTCTTCTGATTCTTTTGATTCACCCTCCAGTCTTCACCTTCTCCTTCTCCTTCTTCTGCTTCTTCTGATTCACCCTCCAGACTTCACCTTCTCCTTCTCCTTCTTCTGATTCTTTTGATTCACCCTCCAGACTTGACCTTCTACTTCTCCTTCTTCTGCTTCTTCTGATTCACCCTCCTGACTTCACCCTCTCCTTCTCCTTCTTCTACTTCTTCTGATTCACCCTCCTGACTTCACCTTCTCCTTCTCCTTCATCTACTTCTTCTGCTTCACCCTCCAGACTTCACCTTCTCCTTCTCCTTCTTCTACTTCTTCTGATTCACCCTCCAGACTTCACCTTCTCCTTCTCCTTCTTCTGCTTCTTCTGATTCACCCTCCAGACTTCACCTTCTCCTTCTCCTTATTCTGCTTCTTCTGATTCACCCACCAGACTTCACCTTCTCCTTCTCCTTATTCTGCTTCTTCTGATTCACCCTCCAGACTTCACCTTCTCCTTCTCCTTCTTCTGCTTCTTCTGATTCACCTTCAGACTTTACCTTCTCCTTCTCCTTCTTCTGCTTCTTCTGATTCACCCTCCAGACTTCACCTTCTCCTTCTCCTTCATCTACTTCTTCTGATTCACCCTCCAGACTTCATCTTCTCCTTCTCCTTCTTCTGCTTCTTCTGATTCACCCTCCATACTTCACCTTCTCCTTCTCCTTCTTCTGCTTTTTCTGATTCACCCTCCTGACTTCACCTTCTCCTTCTCCTTCTTCTACTTCTTCTGATTCACCCTCCAGACTTCACCTACTCCTTCTCCTTTTTCTACTTCTTCTGATTCACCCACCAGACTTCACCTTCTCCTTCTCCTTCTTCTGCTTCTTCTGATTCACCCTCCAGACTTCACCTTCTCCTTCTCCTTCTTCTGCTTCTTCTGATTCACCCTCCAGACTTCACCTTCTCCTTCTCCTTCTTCTGCTTCTTTTGATTCACCCTTCAGACTTCACCTTCTCCTTCTCCTTCTTCTGCTTCTTCTGATTCACCCTCCAGACCTCACCTTCTCCTTCTCCTTCTTCAACTTCTTCTGATTCACCCTCCAGACTTCATCTTCTCCTTCTCCTTCTTTTGCTTCTTCTGATTCACCCTCCAGACTTCACCTTCTCCTTCTCCTTCTTCTGCTTCTTCTGATTCACCCTCCAGACTTCGCCTTCCCCTTCTCCTTTTTCTCCTTCTTCTGATTCACCCTTCAGACTTCACCTTCTCCTTCTCCTTCTTTTGCTTCTTCTGATTCACCCTCCAGACTTCCCCTTCTGCTTCTCCTTCTTCTGCTTCTTCTGATTCACCCGCCAGACTTCACCTTCTCCTTCTCCTTCTTCTGCTTCTTCTGATTCACCCTCCAGACTTCACCTTCTCCTTCTCCTTCTTCTGCTTCTTTTGATTCACCCTTCAGACTTCACCTTCTCCTTCTCCTTCTTCTGCTTCTTCTGATTCACCCTCCAGACTTCACCTTCTCCTTCTCCTTATTCTGCTTCTCCTGATTCACCCTCCAGACTTCACCTTCTCCTTCTCCTTCTTCTGCTTCTTTTGAATCACCCTCCTGACTTACCTTCTCCTTCTCCTTCTTCTGCTACTTCTGATTCACCCTCCAGACTTCACCTTCTCCTTCTCCTTCATCTACTTCTTCTGATTCACCCTCCAGACTTCATCTTCTCCTTCTCCTTCTTCTGCTTCTTCTGATTTACCCTCCAGACTTCACCTTCTCCTTCTCCTTCTTCTGCTTTTTCTGATTCACCCTCCTGCCTTCACCTTCTCCTTCTCCTTCTTCTACTTCTTCTGATTCACCCTCCAGACTTCACCTTCTCCTTCTCCTTCTTCTACTTCTTCTGATTCACCCACCAGACTTCACCTTCTCCTTCTCCTTCTTCTGCTTCTTCTGATTCACCCTCCAGACTTCACCTTCTCCTTCTCCTTCTTCTGCTTCTTCTGATTCACCCTCCAGACTTCACCTTCTCCTTCTCCTTCTTCTGCTTCTTTTGATTCACCCTTCAGACTTCACCTTCTCCTTCTCCTTCTTTTGCTTCTTCTGATTCACCCTCCAGACCTCACCTTCTCCTTCTCCTTCTTCTACTTCTTCTGATTCACCCTCCAGACTTCATCTTCTCCTTCTCCTTCTTTTGCTTCTTCTGATTGACCCTCCAGACTTCACCTTCTCCTTCTCCTTCTTTTGCTTCTTCTGATTCACCCTCCTGACTTCGCCTTCTCCTTCTCCTTCTTCTACTTCTTCTGATTCACCCTCCAGACTTCACCTTCTCCTTCTCCTTCTTCTACTTCTTCTGATTCACCCTCCAGTCTTCATCTTCTCCTTCTCCTTCTTCTGCTTCTTCTGATTCACCCTCCAGACTTCACCTTCTCCTTCTCCTTCTTCTGCTTCTCCTGATTCACCCTCCTGACTTCACCTTCTCCTTCTCCTTCTTCTGCTTCTTCTGATTCACCCTCCAGACTTCACCTTCTCCTTCTCCTTCTTCTACTTCTTCTGATTCACCCTCCGGACTTCACCTTCTCCTGCTACTCCTTCTGCCTCATCTGATTCACCCTCCAGACTTCACCTTCTCCTTTTCCTTCTTCTGCTTCTTCTGATTCACCGTCCAGATTTCACCTTCTCCTTCTCCTTCTTCTGCTTCTTCTGATTCACCCTCCAGACTTCACCTTCTCCTTCTCCTTCTTCTGCTTCTTCTGATTCACCCTCCAGACTTCACCTTCTCCTTCACCTTCTTCTACTTCTTCTGATTCACCCTCCAGACTTCACCTTCTCCTTCTCCTTCTTCTGCTTCTTCTGATTCACCCTCCAGACTTCACCTTCTCCTTCTCCTTCGTCTACTTCTTCTGATTCACCCTCCAGACTACACATTATCCTTCTCCCTCTTCTACTTCTTCTGATTCATCCTCCAGACTTCACCTGCTCCTTCTCCTTCTTCTGCTTCTTCTGATTCACCCTCCAGACTTCACCTTCTCCTTCTCCTTCTTCTACTTCTTCTGATTCACCCTCCAGACTTCACCTTCTCCTTCTCCTTCTTCTACTTCTTCTGATGCACCGTCCAGACTTCACCTTCTCCTTCTCCTTCTTCTACTTCTTCTGCTTCTCCCTCCAGACTTCACCTTCTCCTTCTCCTTCTTCTGCTTCTTCTGATTCACCCTCCAGACTTCACCTTCTCCTTCTCCTTCTTCTACTTCTTCTGATTCACCCTCCAGACTTCACCTTCTCCTTCTCCTTCTTCTACTTCTTCTGATTCACCCTCCAGACTTCACCTTCTCCTTCTCCTTCTTCTACTACTTATGATTCACCCTCCTGACTTCACCTTCTACTTCTCCTCCTTCTGCTTCTTCTGCTTCACCCTCCAGACTTCACCTTCTCCTTCTCCTTCTTCTGCTTCTTCTGCTTCACCCTCCAGACTTCACCTTCTCCTTCTCCTTCTTCTGCTTCTTCTGCTTCACCCTCCTGACTTCACCTTCTCCTTCTCCTTCTTCTTCTTCTTCTGATTCACTCTCCAGACTTCACCTTCTCCTTCTCCTTCTTCTGCTTCTTCTGCTTCACCCTCCTGACTTCACCTTCGCCTTCTCCTTCTTCTGCTTCTTCTGATTCACCCTCCTGACTTCACCTTCTCCTTCTCCTTCTTCTGATTCTTTTGATTCACACTCCAGACTTCACCTTCTCCTTCTCCTTCTTCTGCTTCTTCTGATTCACCCTCCAGACTTCACCTTCTCCTTCTCCTTCTTCTACTTCTTCTGATTCACCCTCCTGACTTCACCTTCTCCTTCTCCTTCTTCTGATTCTTTTGATTCACCCTCCAGTCTTCACCTTCTCCTTCTCCTTCTTCTGCTTCTTCTGATTCACCCTCCAGACTTCACCTTCTCCTTCTCCTTCTTCTGATTCTTTTGATTCACCCTCCAGACTTCACCTTCTCCTTCTCCTTCTTCTGCTTCTTCTTATTCACCCTCCTGACTTCACACTCTCCTTCTCCTTCTTCTACTTCTTCTGATTCACCCTCCTGACTTCACCTTCTCCTTCTCCTTCATCTACTTCTTCTGCTTCACCCTCCAGACTTCACCTTCTCCTTCTCCTTCTTCTACCTCTTCTGATTCACCCTCCAGACTTCACCTTCTCCTTCTCCTTCTTCTGCTTCTTCTGATTCACCCTCCAGACTTCACCTTCTCCTTCTCCTTATTCTGCTTCTTCTGATTCACCCGCCAGACTTCACCTTCTCCTTCTCCTTATTCTGCTTCTTCTGATTCACCCTCCAAACTTCACCTTCTCCTTCTCCTTCTTCTGCTTCTTCTGATTCACCTTCAGACTTTACCTTCTCCTTCTCCTTCTTCTGCTTCTTCTGATTCACCCTCCAGACTTCACCTTCTCCTTCTCCTTCATCTACTTCTTCTGATTCACCCTCCAGACTTCATCCTCTCCTTCTCCTTCTTCTGCTTCTTCTGATTCACCCTCCAGACTTCACCTTCTCCTTCTCCTTCTTCTGCTTTTTCTGATTCACCCTCCTGACTTCACCTTCTCCTTCTCCTTCTTCTACTTCTTCTGATTCACCCTCCAGACTTCACCTCCTCCTTCTCCTTTTTCTACTTCTTCTGATTCACCCACCAGACTTCACCTTCTCCTTCTCCTTCTACTGCTTCTTCTGATTCACCATCCAGACCTCACCTTCTCCTTCTCCTTCTTCTGCTTCTTCTAATTCACCCTCCAGACTTCACCTTCTCCTTCTCCTTCTTCTGCTTCTTTTGATTCACCCTTCAGACTTCACCTTCTCCTTCTCCTTCTTCTGCTTCTTCTGATTCACCCTCCAGACCTCACCTTCTCCTTCTCCTTCTTCAACTTCTTCTGATTCACCCTCCAGACTTCATCTTCTCCTTCTCCTTCTTTTGCTTCTTCTGATTCACCCTCCAGACTTCACCTTCTCCTACTCCTCCTTCTGCTTCTTCTGATTCACCCTCCAGAGTTCGCCTTCTCCTTCTCCTTCTTCTCCTTCTTCTGATTCACCCTCCAGACTTCACCTTCTCCTTCTCCTTCTAATACTTCTTCTGATTCACCCTCCAGTCTTCACCTTCTCCTTCTCCTTCTTCTGCTTCTTCTGATTCACCCTCCAGACTTCACCTTCTCCTTCTCCTTCTTCTGCTTCTCCTGATTCACCCTCCAGACTTCACCTTCTCCTTCTACTTCTTCTGCTTCTTCTGATTCACCCTCCAGACTTCACCTTCTCCTTCTCCTTCTTCTGCTTCTTCTGATTCACCCTCCAGACTTCACCTTCTCCTTCTCCTTCTTCTACTTCTTCTGATTCACCCTCCAGACTTCACCTTCTCCTTCTCCTTCTTCTGCTTCTTCTGATTCACCCTCCAGACTTCACCTTCTCCTTCTCCTTCGTCTACTTCTTCTGATTCACCCTCCAGACTACACCTTCTCCTTCTCCTTCTTCTACTTCTTCTGATTCACCCTCCAGACTTCACCATCTCCTTCTCCTTCTTCTGCTTCCTCTGATTCACCCTCCAGACTTCACCTTCTCCTTCTCCTTCTTCTACTTCTTCTGATTCACCCTCCAGACTTCACCTTCTCCTTCTCCTTCTTCTACTTCTTCTGCTTTTCCCTCCAGACTTCACCTTCTCCTTCTCCTTCTTCTGCTTCTTCTGATTCACCCTCCAGACTTCACCTTCTCCTTCTCCTTCTTCTACTTCTTCTGATTCACCCTCCAGACTTCACCTTCTCCTTCTCCTTCTTCTACTTCTTCTGATTCACCCTCCAGACTTCACCATCTCCTTCTCCTTCTTCTACTTCTTATGATTCACCCTCCTGACTTCACCTTCTCCTTCTCCTTCTTCTGCTTCTTCCGCTTCAACCTCCAGACTTCACCTTCTCCTTCTCCTTCTTCTGCTTCTTCTGCTTCACCCTCCAGACTTCACCTTCTCCTTCTCCTTCTTCTGCTTCTTCTGCTTCACCCTCCTGACTTCACCTTCTCCTTCTCCTTCTTCTGCTTCTTCTGCTTCACCCTCCAGACTTCACCTTCTCCTTCTCCTTCTTCTGCTTCTTCTGCTTCACCCTCCAGACTTCACCTTCTCCTTCTCCTTCTTCTGCTTCTTCTGCTTCACTCTCCAGACTTCACCTTCTCCTTCTCCTTCTTCTGCTTCTTCTGCTTCGCCCTCCAGACTTCACCTTCTCCTTCTCCTTCTTCTGCTTCTTCTGATTCACCCTCCAGACTTCACCTTCTCCTTCTCCTTCTTCTACTTCTTCTGATTCACCCTCCAGACTTCACCTTCTCGTTCTCCTTCTTCTGCTTCTTCTGCTGCGCCCTCCAGACTTCACCTTCTCCTTGTCCTTCTTCTGCTTCTTCTGCTTCACCCTCCTGACTTCATCTTCTCCTTCTCCTTCTTCTACTTCTTCTGCTTCACCCCCCTGACTTCACCTTCTCCTTCTCCTTCTTCTGCTTCTTCTGATTCACCCTCCTAACTTCACCTTCTCCTTCTCCTTCTTCTGCTTCTTCTGATTCACCCTCCTGACTTCACCTTCTTCTTCTCCTTCTTCTGCTTCTTCTGATTCACCCTCCAGACTTCACCTTCTCCTTCTCCTTCTTCTGCTTCTTCTGATTCACCCTCCTGACTTCACCTTCTCCTTCTCCTTCTTCTGCTTCTTCTGCTTCACCCTCCAGACTTCACCTTCTCCTTCTCCATCTTCTGCTTCTTCTGCTTCACCCTCCAGACTTCACCTTCTCCTTCTCCTTCTTCTGCTTCTTCTGCTTCACCCTCCTGACTTCACCTTCTCCTTCTCCTTCTTCTACTTCTTCTGATTCACCCTCCAGACTTCACCTTCTCCTTCTCCTTCTTCTGCTTCTTCTGATTCACCCTCCAGACTTCACATTCCCCTTCTCCTTCTTCTACTTCTTCTGATTCACCCTCGAGACTTCATCTTCTCCTTCTCCTTCTTCTGCTTCTTCTGATTCACCCTCCAGACTTCACCTTCTCCTTCTCCTTCTTCTGCTTCTTCTGATTCACCCTCCAGACTTCACCTTCTCCTTCTCCTTCTTCTACTTCTTCTGATTCACCCTCTAGACTTCAACTTCTCCTTCTCCTTCTTCTGCTTCTTCTGCTTCACCCTCCAGACTTCACCTTCTCGTTCTCCTTCTTCTGCTTCTTCTGCTTCACCCTCCTGACTTCACCTTCTCCTTCTCCTTCTTCTACTTCTTCTGCTTCACCCCCCTGACTTCACCTTCTCCTTCTCCTTCTTCTGCTTCTTCTGATTCACCCTCCTAACTTCACCTTCTCCTTCTCCTTCTTCTGCTTCTTCTGATTCACCCTCCTGACTTCACCTTCTCCTTCTCCTTCTTCTGCTTCTTCTGATTCACCCTCCAGACTTCACCTTCTCCTTCTCCTTCTTCTGCTTCTTCTGATTCACCCTCCAGACTTCACCTTCTCCTTTTCCTTCTTCTGCTTCTTCTGTTTCACCCTCCAGACCTCACCTTCTCCTTCTCCTTCTTCTGCTTCTTCTGATTCACCCTCCAGACTTCATCTTCTCCTTCTCCTTCTTCTGCTTCTTCTGATTCACCCTCCAGACTTCACCTTCTCCTTCTCCTTCTTCTGCTTCTTCTGATTCACCCTCCAGACTTCACCTTCTCCTTCTCCTTCTTCTACTTCTTCGGATTCACCCTCCAGACTTCACCTTCTCCTTCTCCTTCTTCTGCTTCTTCTGATTCACCCTCCAGTCTTCACCTCCTCCTTCTCCTTCTTCTGCTTCTTCTGATTCACCCTCCAGACTTCACCTTCTCCTTCTCCTTCTTCTGATTCTTTTGATTCACCCTCCAGACTTCACCTTCTCCTTCTCCTTCTTCTGCTTCTTCTGATTCACCCTTCTGACTTCACCCTCTCCTTCTCCTTCTTCTACTTCTTCTGATTCACCCTCCAGACTTCACCTTCTCCTTCTCCTTCTTTTACTTCTTCTGATTCACCCTCCAGACTTCACCTTCTCCTTCTCCTTCTTATACTGCTTCTGATTCACCCTCCAGACTTCACCTTCTTCTTCTCCTTCTTCTACTTCTTCTGATTCACCCTCCAGACTTCACCTTCTCCTTCTCCTTCTTCTGCTTCTTCTGATTCACCCTCCAGACTTCACCTTCTCCTTCTCCTTATTCTGCTTCTTCTGATTCACCCTCCAGACTTCACCTTCTCCTTCTCCTTCTTCTGCTTCTTCTGATTCACCCTCCAGACTTCACCTTCTCCTTCTCCTTCTTCTTCTGATTCTTCTGATTCACCCTCCAGACTTCACCTTCTCCTTCTCCTTCTTCTACTTCTTCTGATTCACCCTCCAGACTTCACCTTCTCCTTCTCCTTCTTCTGCTTCTTCTGATTCACCCTCCAGACTTCACCTTCTCCTTCTCCTTCGTCTACTTCTTCTGATTCACCCTCCAGACTACACCTTCTCCTTCTCCTTCTTCTACTTCTTCTGATTCACCCTCCAGACTTCACCTTCTCCTTCTCCTTCTACTGTTTCTTCTGATTCACCCTCCAGACTTCATCTTCTCCTTCTCCTTCTTCTACTTCTTCTGATTCACCCTCCAGACTTCACCTTCTCCTTCTCCTTCTTCTACTTCTTCTGATTCACCCTCCAGACTTCATCTTCTCCTTCTCCTTCTTCTGCTTCTTCTGATTCACCCTCCAGACTTCACCTTCTCCTTCTCCTTCTTCTGCTTCTTCTGATTCACCCTCCAGACTTCAACTTCTCCTTCTCCTTCTTCCACTTCTTCTGATTCACCCTCCAGACTTCACCTTCTCCTTCTCCTTCTTCTACTTCTTCTGATTCACCCTCCAGTCTTCACCTTCTCCTTCTCCTTTTTTTGTTTCTTCTGCTTCACCCTCCAGACTTCACCTTCTCCTTCTCTTTCTTCTGCTTCTTCTGATTCACCCTCCAGACTTCACCTTCTCCTTCTCTTTCTTCTGATTCTTCTGATTCACCCTCCAGACTTCACCTTCTCCTTCTCCTTCTTCTGCTTCTTCTGATTCACCCTCCTGACTTCACCTTCTCCTTCTCCTTCTTCTACTTCTTCTGATTCACCCTCCTGACTTCACCTTCTCCTTCTCCTTCTTCTACTTCTTCTGCTTCACCCTCCAGACTTCACCTTCTCCTTCTCCTTCTTCTACTTCTTCTGATTCACCCTCCAGACTTCACCTTCTCCTTCTCCTTCTTCTACTTCTTCTGATTCACCCTCCAGACTTCATCTTCTCCTTCTCCTTCTTCTGCTTCTTCTGATTCACCCTCCAGACTTCACCTTCTCCTTCTCCTTCTTCTGCTTCTTCTGATTCACCCTCCAGACTTCAACTTCTCCTTCTCCTTCTTCCACTTCTTCTGATTCACCCTCCAGACTTCACCTTCTCATTCTCCTTCTTCTACGTCTTCTGATTCACCCTCCAGTCTTCACCTTCTCCTTCTCCTTTTTTTGTTTCTTCTGATTCACCCTCCAGACTTCACCTTCTCCTTCTCTTTCTTCTGCTTCTTCTGATTCACCCTCCAGACTTTACCTTCTCCTTCTCCTTCTTCTGATTCTTCTGATTCACCCTCCAGACTTCACCTTCTCCTTCTCCTTCTTCTGCTTCTTCTGATTCACCCTCCTGACTTCACCTTCTCCTTCTCCTTCTTCTACTTCTTCTGATTCACCCTCCTGACTTCACCTTCTCCTTCTCCTTCTTCTACTTCTTCTGCTTCACCCTCCAGACTTCACCTTCTCCTTCTCCTTCTTCTACTTCTTCTGATTCACCCTCCAGACTTCACCTTCTCCTTCTCCTTCTTCTGCTTCTTCTGATTCACCCTCCAGACTTCACCTTCTCATTCTCCTTCTTCTGCTTCTTCTGCTGCGCCCTCCAGACTTCACCTTCTCCTTCTCCTTCTTCTGCTTCTTCTGCTTCACACTCCAGACTTCACCTTCTCCTTCTCCTTCTTCTGCTTCTTCTGCTGCGCCCTCCAGGCTTCACCTTCTCCTTCTCCTTCTTCTGCTTCTGCTGCTTCACCGTCCTGACTTCACCTTCTCCTTCTCCTTCTTCTACTTCTTCTGCTACACCCCCCTGACTTCACCTGCTCCTTCTCCTTCTTCTGCTTCTTCTGATTCACCCTCCTAAATTCACCTTCTCCTTCTCCTTCTTCTGCTTCTTCTGATTCACCCTCCTGACTTCACCTTCTCCTTCTCCTTCTTCTGCTTCTTCTGATTCACCCTCCAGACTTCACCTTCTCCTTCTTCTTCTTCTGCTTCTTCTGATTCACCCTCCAGACTTCACCTTCTCCTTCTCCTTCTTCTGCTTCTTCTGATTCACCCTCCAGACCTCACCTTCTCCTTCTCCTTCTTCTACTTCTTCTGATTCACCCTCCAGACTTCATCTTCTCCTTCTCCTTCTTCTGCTTCTTCTGATTCACCCTCCAGACTTCACCTTCTCCTTCTCCTTCTTCTACTTCTTCTGATTCAGCCTCCAGACTTCACCTTCTCCTTCTCCTTCTTCTACTTCTTCTGATTCACCCTCCAGACTTCATCTTCTCCTTCTCCTTCTTCTCCTTCTTCTGATTCACCCTCCAGACTTCACCTTCTCCTTCTCCTTCTTCTGCTTCTTCTGATTCACCCTCCAGACTTCACCTTCTCCTTCTCCTTTCTCTACTTCTTCTGATTCACCCTCCAGACTTCACCTTCTCCTTCTCCTTCTTCTACTTCTTCTGATTCACCCTCCAGTCTTCACCTTCTCCTTCTCCTTCTTCTGTTTCTTCTGCTTCACCCTCCAGACTGCACCTTCTCCTTCTCTTTCTTCTGCTTCTTCTGATTCACCCTCCAGACTTCACCTTCTCCTTCTCCTTCTTCTGATTCATCTGATTCACCCTCCAGACTTCACCTTCTCCTTCTCCTTCTTCTGCTTCTTCTGATTCACCCTCCAGAACTCACATTCTCCTTCTCCTTCTTCTACTTCTTCTGATTCACCCTCCTGACTTCACCTTCTCCTTCTCCTTCATCTACTTCTTCTGCTTCACCCTCCAGACTTCACCTTCTCCTTCTCCTTCTTCTACTTCTTCTGATTCACCCTCCAGACTTCACCTTCTCCTTCTCCTTCTTATACTTCTTCTGATTCACCCTCCAGACTTCACCTTCTCCTTCTCCTTCTTCTACTTCTTCTGATTCACCCTCCAGACTTCACCTTCTCCTTCTCCTTCTTCTGCTTCTTCTGATTCACCCTCCAGACTTCACCTTCTCCTTCTCCTTATTCTGCTTCTTCTGATTCACCCTCCAGACTTCACCTTCTCCTTCTCCTTCTTCTGCTTCTTCTGATTCACCCTCCAGACTTCACCTTCTCCTTCTCCTTCTTCTGCTTCTTCTGATTCACCCTCCAGACTTCACCTTCTCCTTCTCCTTCTTCTACTTCTTCTGATTCACCCTCCAGACTTCACCTTCTCCTTCTCCTTCTTCTGCTTCTTCTGATTCACCCTCCAGACTTCACCTTCTCCTTCTCCTTCTTCTGCTTCTTCTGATTCACCCTCCAGACTTCACCTTCTCCTTCTCCTTCTTCTACTTCTTCTGATTCACCCTCCAGACTTCACCTTCTCCTTCTCCTTCTTCTGCTTCTTCTGATTCACCCTCCAGACTTCACCTTCTCCTTCTCCTTCGTCTACTTCTTCTGATTCACCCTCCAGACTACACCTTCTCCTTCTCCTTCTTCTACTTCTTCTGATTCACCCTCCAGACTTCACCTTCTCCTTCTCCTTCTTCTGTTTCTTCTGATTCACCCTCCAGACTTCATCTTCTCCTTCTCCTTCTTCTACTTCTTCTGATTCACCCTCCAGATTTCACCTTCTCCTTCTCCTTCTTCTACTTCTTCTGATTCACCCTCCAGACTTCATCTTCTCCTTCTCCTTCTTCTGCTTCTTCTGATTCACCCTCCAGACTTCACCTTCTCCTTCTCCTTCTTCTGCTTCTTCTGATTCACCCTCCAGACTTCAACTTCTCCTTCTCCTTCTTCCACTTCTTCTGATCCACCCTCCAGACTTCACCTTCTCCTTCTCCTTCTTCTACTTCTTCTGATTCACCCTCCAGTCTTCACCTTCTCCTTCTCCTTTTTTTGTTTCTTCTGCTTCACCCTCCAGACTTCACCTTCTCCTTCTCTTTCTTCTGCTTCTTCTGATTCACCCTCCAGACTTCACCTTCTCCTTCTCCTTCTTCTGATTCTTCTGATTCACCCTCCAGACTTCACCTTCTCCTTCTCCTTCATCTGCTTCTTCTGATTCACCCTCCTGACTTCACCTTCTCCTTCTCCTTCTTCTACTTCTTCTGATTCACCCTCCTGACTTCACCTTCTCCTTCTCCTTCTTCTACTTCTTCTGCTTCACCCTCCAGACTTCCCCTTCTCCTTCTCCTTCTTCTACTTCTTCTGATTCACCCTCCAGACTTCACCTTCTCCTTCTCCTTCTTCTGCTTCTTCTGATTCACCCTCCAGACTTCACCTTCTCATTCTCCTTCTTCTGCTTCTTCTGCTGCGCCCTCCAGACTTCACCTTCTCCTTCTCCTTCTTCTGCTTCTTCTGCTTCACACTCCAGACTTCACCTTCTCCTTCTCCTTCTTCTGCTTCTTCTGCTGCGCCCTCCAGGCTTCACCTTCTCCTTCTCCTTCTTCTGCTTCTTCTGCTTCACCGTCCTGACTTCACCTTCTCCTTCTCCTTCTTCTACTTCTTCTGCTACACCCCCCTGACTTCACCTGCTCCTTCTCCTTCTTCTGCTTCTTCTGATTCACCCTCCTAAATTCACCTTCTCCTTCTCCTTCTTCTGCTTCTTCTGATTCACCCTCCTGACTTCACCTTCTCCTTCTCCTTCTTCTGCTTCTTCTGATTCACCCTCCAGACTTCACCTTCTCCTTCTCCTTCTTCTGCTTCTTCTGATTCTCCCTCCAGACTTCACCTTCTCCTTCTCCTTCTTCTGCTTCTTCTGCTTCACCCTCCAGACTTCACCTTCTCCTTCTCCTTCTTCTGCTTCTTCTGATTCACCCTCCAGACTTCACCTTCTCCTTCTCCTTCTTCTACTTCTTCTGATTCAGCCTCCAGACTTCACCTTCTCCTTCTCCTTCTTCTACTTCTTCTGATTCACCCTCCAGACTTCATCTTCTCCTTCTCCTTCTTCTCCTTCTTCTGATTCACCCTCCAGACTTCACCTTCTCCTTCTCCTTCTTCTGCTTCTTCTGATTCACCCTCCAGACTTCACCTTCTCCTTCTCCTTCTTCTACTTCTTCTGATTCACCCTCCAGACTTCACCTTCTCCTTCTCCTTCTTCTACTTCTTCTGATTCACTCTCCAGTCTACACCTTCTCCTTCTCCTTCTTCTGTTTCTTCTGCTTCACCCTCCAGACTTCACCTTCTCCTTCTCTTTCTTCTGCTTCTTCTGATTCACCCTCCAGACTTCACCTTCTCCTTCTCCTTCTTCTGATTCTTCTGATTCACCCTCCAGACTTCACCTTCTCCTTCTCCTTCTTCTGCTTCTTCTGATTCACCCTCCAGAACTCACCTTCTCCTTCTCCTTCTTCTACTTCTTCTGATTCACCCTCCTGACTTCACCTTCTCCTTCTCCTTCATCTACTTCTTCTGCTTCACCCTCCAGACTTCACCTTCTCCTTGTCCTTCTTCTACTTCTTCTGATTCACCCTCCAGACTTCACCTTCTCCTTCTCCTTCTTATACTTCTTCTGATTCACCCTCCAGACTTCACCTTCTCCTTCTCCTTCTTCTACTTCTTCTGATTCACCCTCCAGACTTCACCTTCTCCTTCTCCTTCTTCTGCTTCTTCTGATTCACCCTCCAGACTTCACCTTCTCCTTCTCCTTATTCTGCTTCTTCTGATTCACCCTCCAGACTTCACCTTCTACTTCTCCTTCTTCTGCTTCTTCTGATTCACCCTCCAGACTTCACCTTCTCCTTCTCCTTCTTCTGCTTCTTCTGATTCACCCTCCAGACTTCACCTTCTCCTTCTCCTTCTTCTACTTCTTCTGATTCACCCTCCAGACTTCACCTTCTCCTTCTCCTTTTCTGCTTCTTCTGATTCACCCTCCAGACTTCACCTTCTCCTTCTCCTTCGTCTACTTCTTCTGATTCACCCTCCAGACTACACCTTCTCCTTCTCCTTCTTCTACTTCTTCTGATTCACCCTCCAGACTTCACCTTCTCCTTCTCCTTCTTCTGTTTCTTCTGATTCACCCTCCAGACTTCACCTTCTCCTTCTCCTTCTTCTACTTCTTCTGATTCACCCTCCTGACTTCACCTTCACCTTCTCCTTCATCTACTTCTTCTGCTTCACCCTCCAGACTTCACCTTCTCCTTGTCCTTCTTCTACTTCTTCTGATTCACCCTCCAGACTTCACCTTCTCCTTCTCCTTCTTATACTTCTTCTGATTCACCCTCCAGACTTCACCTTCTCCTTCTCCTTCTTCTACTTCTTCTGATTCACCCTCCAGACTTCACCTTCTCCTTCTCCTTCTTCTGCTTCTTCTGATTCACCCTCCAGACTTCACCTTCTCCTTCTCCTTATTCTGCTTCTTCTGATTCACCCTCCAGACTTCACCTTCTCCTTCTCCTTCTTCTGCTTCTTCTGATTCACCCTCCAGACTTCACCTACTCCTTCTCCTTCTTCTGCTTCTTCTGATTCACCCTCCAGACTTCACCTTCTCCTTCTCCTTCTTCTACTTCTTCTGATTCACCCTCCAGACTTCACCTTCTCCTTCTCCTTCTTCTGCTTCTTCTGATTCACCCTCCAGACTTCACCTTCTCCTTCTCCTTCGTCTACTTCTTCTGATTCACCCTCCAGACTACACCTTCTCCTTCTCCTTCTTCTACTTCTTCTGATTCACCCTCCAGACTTCACCTTCTCCTTCTCCTTCTTCTGTTTCTTCTGATTCACCCTCCAGACTTCACCTTCTCCTTCTCCTTCTTCTACTTCTTCTGATTCACCCTCCAGATATCACCTTCTCCTTCTCCTTCTTCTGCTTCTTCTGATTCACCCTCCAGACTTCACCTTCTCCTTCTCCTTCTTCTGCTTCTTCTGATTCACCCTCCAGACTTCAACTTCTCCTTCTCCTTCTTCCACTTCTTCTGATTCACCCTCCAGACTTCACCTTCTCCTTCTCCTTCTTCTACTTCTTCTGATTCACCCTCCAGTCTTCACCTTCTCCTTCTCCTTTTTCTGTTTCTTCTGCTTCACCCTCCAGACTTCACCTTCTCCTTCTCTTTCTACTGCTTCTTCTGATTCACCCTCCAGACTTCACCTTCTCCTTCTCCTTCTTCTGATTCTTCTGATTCACCCTCCAGACTTCACCTTCTCCTTCTCCATCTTCTGCTTCTTCTGATTCACCCTCCTGACTTCACCTTCTCCTTCTCCTTCTTCTACTTCTTCTGATTCACCCTCCTGACTTCACCTTCTCCTTCTCCTTCTTCTACTTCTTCTGCTTCACCCTCCAGACTTCACCTTCTCCTTCTCCTTCTTCTACTTCTTCTGATTCACCCTCCAGACTTCACCTTCTCCTTCTCCTTCTTCTGCTTCTTCTGATTCACCCTCCAGACTTCACCTTCTCATTCTCCTTCTTCTGCTTCTTATGCTGCGCCCTCCAGACTTCACCTTTCTCCTTCTCCTTCTTCTGCTACTTCTGCTTCACACTCCAGACTTCACTCTCTCCTTCTCTTCTTCTCGCTTACTTCTGCTGCGCCCCTCCAGGCTTCACCTTCTCCTTCTCCTTCTTCTGCTTCTTCTGCTTCACCGTCCTGACTTCACCTTCTCCTTCTCCTCTTCTACTTCTTCTGCTACACCCCCCCTTGACTTCACCTGCTCCTTCTCCTTTTTCTGCTTCTTCTGATTCACCCTCCTAAATTCACCTTCTCCTTCTCCTTCTTCTGCTTCTCTGATTCACCCTCCTGACTTCACCTTCTCCTTCTCCTTCTTCTGCTTCTTCTGATTCACCCTCCAGACTTCACCTTCTCCTTCTCCTTCTTCTGCTTCTTCTGATTCACCCTCCAGACTTCACCTTCTCCTTCTCCTTCTTCTGCATCTTCTGATTCACCCTCCAGACCTCACCTTCTCCTTCTCCTTCTTCTACTTCTTCTGATTCACCCTCCAGACTTCATCTTCTCCTTCTCCTTCTTCTGCTTCTTCTGATTCACCCTCCAGACTTCACCTTCTCCTTCTCCTTCTTCTGCTTCTTCTGATTCACCCTCCAGACTTCACCTTCTCCTTCTCCTTCTTCTACTTCTTCTGATTCACCCTCCAGACTTCACCTTCTCCTTCTCCTTCTTCGACTTCTTCTGATTCACCCTCCAGTCTTCACCTTCTCCTTCTCCTTCTTCTGCTTCTACTGCTTCACCCTCCAGACTTCACCTTCTCCTTCTCCTTCTTCTGATTCTTCTGATTCACCCTCCAGACTTCACCTTCTCTATCTCCTTCTTCTGCTTCTTCTGATTCACCCTCCTGACTTCACCTTCTCCTTCTCCTTCTTCTACTTCTTCTGATTCACCCTCCTGACTTCACCTTCTCCTTCTCCTTCTTCTACTTGTTCTGCTTCACCCTCCAGACTTCACCTTCTCCTTCTCCTTCTTCTACTTCTTCTGATTCACCCTCCAGACTTCACCTTCTCCTTCTCCTTCTTCTGCTTCTTCTGATTCACCCTCCAGACTTCACCTTCTCCTTCTCCTTATTCTGCTTCTTCTGATTCACCCTCCAGACTTCACCTTCTCCTTCTCCTTCTTCTGCTTCTTCTGATTCACCCTCCAGACTTCACCTTCTCCTTCTCCTTCTTCTGCTTCTTCTGATTCACCCTCCAGACTTCACCTTCTCCTTCTCCTTCTTCTGCTTCTTCTGATTCACCCTCCAGACTTCACCTTCTCCTTCTCCTTCTTCTACTTCTTCTGATTCACCCTCCAGACTTCACATTCTCCTTCTCCTTCTTCTGCTTCTTCTGATTCAACCTCCTGACTTCACCTTCTCCTTCTCCTTCTTCTACTTCTTCTGATTCACCCTCCTGACTTCACCTTCTCCTTCTCCTTCTTCTAATTCTTCTGCTTCACCCTCCAGACTTCACCTTCTCCTTCTCCTTCTTCTACTTCTTCTGATTCACCCTCCAGACTTCACCTTCTCCTTCTCCTTCTTCTGCTTCTTCTGATTCACCCTCCAGACTTCACCTTCTCATTCTCCTTCTTCTGCTTCTTCTGATTCACCCTCCAGAACTCACATTCTCCTTCTCCTTCTTCTACTTCTTCTGATTCACCCTCCTGACTTCACCTTCTCCTTCTCCTTCATCTGCTTCTTCTGCTGCGCCCTCCAGGCTTCACCTTCTCCTTCTCCTTCTTCTGCTTCTTCTGCTTCACCGTCCTGACTTCACCTTCTCATTCTCCTTCTTCGACTTCTTCTGCTACACCCCCCTGACTTCACCTGCTCCTTCTCCTTCTTCTGCTTCTTCTGATTCACCCTCCTAAATTCACCTTCTCCTTCTCCTTCTTCTGCTTCTTCTGATTCACCCTCCTGACTTCACCTTCTCCTTCTCCTTCTTCTGCTTCTTCTGATTCACCCTCCAGACTTCACCTTCTCCTTCTCCTTCTTCTGCTTCTTCTGATTCTCCCTCCAGACTTCACCTTCTCCTTCTCCTTCTTCTGCTTCTTCTGCTTCACCCTCCAGACTTCACCTTCTCCTTCTCCTTCTTCTGCTTCTTCTGATTCACCCTCCAGACTTCACCTTCTCCTTCTCCTTCTTCTACTTCTTCTGATTCAGCCTCCAGACTTCACCTTCTCCTTCTCCTTCTTCTACTTCTTCTGATTCACCCTCCAGACTTCATCTTCTCCTTCTCCTTCTTCTCCTTCTTCTGATTCACCCTCCAGACTTCACCTTCTCCTTCTCCTTCTTCTGCTTCTTCTGATTCACCCTCCAGACTTCACCTTCTCCTTCTCCTTCTTCTACTTCTTCTGATTCACCCTCCAGACTTCACCTTCTCCTTCTCCTTCTTCTACTTCTTCTGATTCACTCTCCAGTCTACACCTTCTCCTTCTCCTTCTTCTGTTTCTTCTGCTTCACCCTCCAGACTTCACCTTCTCCTTCTCTTTCTTCTGCTTCTTCTGATTCACCCTCCAGACTTCACCTTCTCCTTCTCCTTCTTCTGATTCTTCTGATTCACCCTCCAGACTTCACCTTCTCCTTCTCCTTCTTCTGCTTCTTCTGATTCACCCTCCAGAACTCACCTTCTCCTTCTCCTTCTTCTACTTCTTCTGATTCACCCTCCTGACTTCACCTTCTCCTTCTCCTTCATCTACTTCTTCTGCTTCACCCTCCAGACTTCACCTTCTCCTTGTCCTTCTTCTACTTCTTCTGATTCACCCTCCAGACTTCACCTTCTCCTTCTCCTTCTTATACTTCTTCTGATTCACCCTCCAGACTTCACCTTCTCCTTCTCCTTCTTCTACTTCTTCTGATTCACCCTCCAGACTTCACCTTCTCCTTCTCCTTCTTCTGCTTCTTCTGATTCACCCTCCAGACTTCACCTTCTCCTTCTCCTTATTCTGCTTCTTCTGATTCACCCTCCAGACTTCACCTTCTACTTCTCCTTCTTCTGCTTCTTCTGATTCACCCTCCAGACTTCACCTTCTCCTTCTCCTTCTTCTGCTTCTTCTGATTCACCCTCCAGACTTCACCTTCTCCTTCTCCTTCTTCTACTTCTTCTGATTCACCCTCCAGACTTCACCTTCTCCTTCTCCTTCTTCTGCTTCTTCTGATTCACCCTCCAGACTTCACCTTCTCCTTCTCCTTCGTCTACTTCTTCTGATTCACCCTCCAGACTACACCTTCTCCTTCTCCTTCTTCTACTTCTTCTGATTCACCCTCCAGACTTCACCTTCTCCTTCTCCTTCTTCTGTTTCTTCTGATTCACCCTCCAGACTTCACCTTCTCCTTCTCCTTCTTCTACTTCTTCTGATTCACCCTCCTGACTTCACCTTCACCTTCTCCTTCATCTACTTCTTCTGCTTCACCCTCCAGACTTCACCTTCTCCTTGTCCTTCTTCTACTTCTTCTGATTCACCCTCCAGACTTCACCTTCTCCTTCTCCTTCTTATACTTCTTCTGATTCACCCTCCAGACTTCACCTTCTCCTTCTCCTTCTTCTACTTCTTCTGATTCACCCTCCAGACTTCACCTTCTCCTTCTCCTTCTTCTGCTTCTTCTGATTCACCCTCCAGACTTCACCTTCTCCTTCTCCTTATTCTGCTTCTTCTGATTCACCCTCCAGACTTCACCTACTCCTTCTCCTTCTTCTGCTTCTTCTGATTCACCCTCCAGACTTCACCTTCTCCTTCTCCTTCTTCTGCTTCTTCTGATTCACCCTCCAGACTTCACCTTCTCCTTCTCCTTCTTCTACTTCTTCTGATTCACCCTCCAGACTTCACCTTCTCCTTCTCCTTCTTCTGCTTCTTCTGATTCACCCTCCAGACTTCACCTTCTCCTTCTCCTTCGTCTACTTCTTCTGATTCACCCTCCAGACTACACCTTCTCCTTCTCCTTCTTCTACTTCTTCTGATTCACCCTCCAGACTTCACCTTCTCCTTCTCCTTCTTCTGTTTCTTCTGATTCACCCTCCAGACTTCACCTTCTCCTTCTCCTTCTTCTACTTCTTCTGATTCACCCTCCAGATATCACCTTCTCCTTCTCCTTCTTCTGCTTCTTCTGATTCACCCTCCAGACTTCACCTTCTCCTTCTCCTTCTTCTGCTTCTTCTGATTCACCCTCCAGACTTCAACTTCTCCTTCTCCTTCTTCCACTTCTTCTGATTCACCCTCCAGACTTCACCTTCTCCTTCTCCTTCTTCTACTTCTTCTGATTCACCCTCCAGTCTTCACCTTCTCCTTCTCCTTTTTCTGTTTCTTCTGCTTCACCCTCCAGACTTCACCTTCTCCTTCTCTTTCTACTGCTTCTTCTGATTCACCCTCCAGACTTCACCTTCTCCTTCTCCTTCTTCTGATTCTTCTGATTCACCCTCCAGACTTCACCTTCTCCTTCTCCATCTTCTGCTTCTTCTGATTCACCCTCCTGACTTCACCTTCTCCTTCTCCTTCTTCTACTTCTTCTGATTCACCCTCCTGACTTCACCTTCTCCTTCTCCTTCTTCTACTTCTTCTGCTTCACCCTCCAGACTTCACCTTCTCCTTCTCCTTCTTCTACTTCTTCTGATTCACCCTCCAGACTTCACCTTCTCCTTCTCCTTCTTCTGCTTCTTCTGATTCAGCCTCCAGACTTCACCTTCTCATTCTCCTTCTTCTGCTTCTTATGCTGCGCCCTCCAGACTTCACCTTCTCCTTCTCCTTCTTCTGCTACTTCTGCTTCACACTCCAGACTTCACCTTCTCCTTCTCCTTCTTCTGCTTCTTCTGCTGCGCCCTCCAGGCTTCACCTTCTCCTTCTCCTTCTTCTGCTTCTTCTGCTTCACCGTCCTGACTTCACCTTCTCCTTCTCCTTCTTCTACTTCTTCTGCTACACCCCCTTGACTTCACCTGCTCCTTCTCCTTTTTCTGCTTCTTCTGATTCACCCTCCTAAATTCACCTTCTCCTTCTCCTTCTTCTGCTTCTTCTGATTCACCCTCCTGACTTCACCTTCTCCTTCTCCTTCTTCTGCTTCTTCTGATTCACCCTCCAGACTTCACCTTCTCCTTCTCCTTCTTCTGCTTCTTCTGATTCACCCTCCAGACTTCACCTTCTCCTTCTCCTTCTTCTGCTTCTTCTGATTCACCCTCCAGACCTCACCTTCTCCTTCTCCTTCTTCTACTTCTTCTGATTCACCCTCCAGCCTTCATCTTCTCCTTCTCCTTCTTCTGCTTCTTCTGATTCACCCTCCAGACTTCACCTTCTCCTTCTCCTTCTTCTGCTTCTTCTGATTCACCCTCCAGACTTCACCTTCTCCTTCTCCTTCTTCTACTTCTTCTGATTCACCCTCCAGACTTCACCTTCTCCTTCTCCTTCTTCGACTTCTTCTGATTCACCCTCCAGTCTTCACCTTCTCCTTCTCCTTCTTCTGTTTCTTCTGCTTCACCCTCCAGACTTCACCTTCTCCTTCTCTTTCTTCTGCTTCTACTGCTTCACCCTCCAGACTTCACCTTCTCCTTCTCCTTCTTCTGATTCTTCTGATTCACCCTCCAGACTTCACCTTCTCTATCTCCTTCTTCTGCTTCTTCTGATTCACCCTCCTGACTTCACCTTCTCCTTCTCCTTCTTCTACTTCTTCTGATTCACCCTCCTGACTTCACCTTCTCCTTCTCCTTCTTCTACTTGTTCTGCTTCACCCTCCAGACTTCACCTTCTCCTTCTCCTTCTTCTACTTCTTCTGATTCACCCTCCAGACTTCACCTTCTCCTTCTCCTTCTTCTGCTTCTTCTGATTCACCCTCCAGACTTCACCTTCTCCTTCTCCTTATTCTGCTTCTTCTGATTCACCCTCCAGACTTCACCTTCTCCTTCTCCTTCTTCTGCTTCTTCTGATTCACCCTCCAGACTTCACCTTCTCCTTCTCCTTCTTCTGCTTCTTCTGATTCACCCTCCAGACTTCACCTTCTCCTTCTCCTTCTTCTGCTTCTTCTGATTCACCCTCCAGACTTCACCTTCTCCTTCTCCTTCTTCTACTTCTTCTGATTCACCCTCCAGACTTCACATTCTCCTTCTCCTTCTTCTGCTTCTTCTGATTCAACCTCGTGACTTCACCTTCTCCTTCTCCTTCTTCTACTTCTTCTGATTCACCCTCCTGACTTCACCTTCTCCTTCTCCTTCTTCTAATTCTTCTGCTTCACCCTCCAGACTTCACCTTCTCCTTCTCCTTCTTCTACTTCTTCTGATTCACCCTCCAGACTTCACCTTCTCCTTCTCCTTCTTCTGCTTCTTCTGATTCACCCTCCAGACTTCACCTTCTCATTCTCCTTCTTCTGCTTCTTCTGCTGCGCCCTCCAGACTTCACCTTCTCCTTCTCCTTCTTCTGCTTCTTCTGCTTCACACTCCAGACTTCACCTTCTCCTTCTCCTTCTTCTGCTTCTTCTGCTGCGCCCTCCAGGCTTCACCTTCTCCTTCTCCTTCTTCTGCTTCTTCTGCTTCACCGTCCTGACTTCACCTTCTCCTTCTCCTTCTTCTACTTCTTCTGCTACACCCCCCTGACTTCACCTGCTCCTTCTCCTTCTTCTGCTTCTTCTGATTCACCCTCCTAACTTCACCTTCTCCTTCTCCTTCTTCTGCTTCTTCTGATTCACCCTCCTGACTTCACCTTCTCCTTCTCCTTCTTCTGCTTCTTCTGATTCACCCTCCAGACTTCACCTTCTCCTTCTCCTTCTTCTGCTTCTTCTGATTCACCCTCCAGACTTCACCTTCTCCTTCTCCTTATTCTGCTTCTTCTGATTCACCCTCCAGACTTCACCTTCTCCTTCTCCTTCTTCTGCTTCTTCTGATTCACCCTCCAGACTTCACCTTCTCCTTCTCCTTCTTCTGCTTCTTCTGATTCACCCTCCAGACTTCACCTTCTCCTTCTCCTTCTTCTGCTTCTTCTGATTCACCCTCCAGACTTCACCTTCTCCTTCTCCTTCTTCTACTTCTTCTGATTCACCCTCCAGACTTCACCTTCTCCTTCTCCTTCTTCTGCTTCTTCTGATTCACCCTCCTGACTTCACCTTCTCCTTCTCCTTCTTCTACATCTTCTGATTCACCCTCCTGACTTCACCTTCTCCTTCTCCTTCTTCTACTTCTTCTGCTTCACCCTCCAGACTTCACCTTCTCCTTCTCCTTCTTCTACTTCTTCTGATTCACCCTCCAGACTTCACCTTCTCCTTCTCCTTCTTCTACTTCTTCTGATTCACCCTCCAGACTTCACCTTCTCCTTCTCCTTCTTCTACTTCTTCTGATTCACCCTCCAGACTTCACCTTCTCCTTCTCCTTCTTCTGCTTCTTCTGATTCACCCTCCAGACTTCACCTTCTCCTTCTCCTTATTCTGCTTCTTCTGAATCACCCTCCAGACTTCACCTTCTCCTTCTCCTTCTTCTGCTTCTTCTGATTCTCCCTCCAGACTTCACCTTCTCCTTCTCCTTCTTCTGCTTCTTCTGATTCACACTCCAGACTTCACCTTCACCTTCTCCTTCTTCTACTTCTTCTGATTCACCCTCCAGACTTCACCTTCTCCATCTCCTTCTTCTGCTTCTTCTGATTCACCCTCCAGACTTCACCTTCTCCTCCTCCTTCGTCTGCTTCTTCTGATTCACCCTCCAGACTTCACCTTCTCCTTCTCCTTCTGCTGCTTCTTCTGATTCACCCTCCAGACTTCACCTTCTCCTTCTCCTTCTTCTACTTCTTCTGATTCACCATCCAGACTTCACCTTCTCCTTCTCTTTCTTCTGCTTCTTCTGATTCACCCTCCAGACTTCACCTTCTCCTTCTCCTTCTTCTGATTCTTCTGATTCACCCTCCAGACTTCACCTTCTCCTTCTCCTTCTTCTGCTTCTTCTGATTCACCCTCCTGACTTCACCTTCTCCTTCTCCTTCTTCTACATCTTCTGATTCACCCTCCTGACTTCACCTTCTCCTTCTCCTTCTTCTACTTCTTCTGCTTCACCCTCCAGACTTCACCTTCTCCTTCTCCTTCTTCTACTTCTTCTGATTCACCCTCCAGACTTCACCTTCTCCTTCTCCTTCTTCTACTTCTTCTAATTCACCCTCCAGACTTCACTTTCTCCTTCTCCTTCTTCTACTTCTTCTGATTCACCCTCCAGACTTCACCTTCTCCATCTCCTTCTTCTGCTTCTTCTGATTCACCCTCCAGACTTCACCTTCTCCTTCTCCTTCGTCTACTTCTTCTGATTCACCCGCCAGACTACACCTTCTCCTTCTCCTTCTTCTACTTCTTCTGATTCACCCTCCAGACTTCACCTTCTCCTTCTCCTTCTTCTGTTTCTTCTGATTCACCCTCCAGACTTCACCTTCTCCTTCTCCTTCTTCTACTACTTCTGATTCACCCTCCAGACTTCACCTTCTCCTTCTCCTTCTTCTACTTCTTCTGATTCACCCTCCAGACTTCATCTTCTCCTTCTCCTTCTTCTGCTTCTTCTGATTCACCCTCCAGGCTTCACCTTCTCCTTCTCCTTCTTCTACTTCTTCTGATTCACCCTCCAGACTTCACCTTCTCCTTCTCCTTCTTCTACTTCTTCTGATTCACACTCCAGTCTTCACCTTCTCCTTCTCCTTCTTCTGTTTCTTCTGCTTCACCCTCCAGACTTCACCTTCTCCTTCTCTTTCTTCTGCTTCTTCTGATTCACCCTCCAGACTTCACCTTCTCCTTCTCCTTCTTCTGATTCTTCTGATTCACCCTCCAGACTTCACCTTCTCCTTCTCCTTCTTCTGCTTCTTCTGATTCACCCTCCTGACTTCACCTTCTCCTTCTCCTTCTTCTACTTCTTCTGATTCACCCTCCTGACTTCACCTTCTCCTTCTCCTTCTTCTACTTCTTCTGCTTCACCCTCCAGACTTCACCTTCTCCTTCTCCTTCTTCTACTTCTTCTGATTCACCCTCCAGACTTCACCTTCTCCTTCTCCTTCTTCTGCTTCTTCTGATTCACCCTCCAGACTTCACCTTCTCCTTCTCCTTATACTGCTTCTTCTGATTCACCCTCCAGACTTCAACTTCTCCTTCTCCTTATTCTGCTTCTTCTGATTCACCCTCCAGACTTCACCTTCTCCTTCTCCTTCCTTTGCTTCTTCTGATTCACCCTCCAGACTTCACCTTCTCCTTCTCCTTCTTCTGATTCTTCTGATTCACCCTCCAGACTTCACCTTCTCCTTCTCCATCTTCTGCTTCTTCTGATCCACCCTCCTGACTTCACCTTCTCCTTCTCCTTCTTCTACTTCTTCTGATTCACCCTCCTGACTTCACCATCTCCTTCTCCATCTTCTACTTCTTCTGCTTCACCCTCCAGACTTCAACTTCTCCTTCTCCTTCTTCTACTTCTTCTGATTCACCCTCCAGACTTCACCTTCTCCTTCTCCTTCTTCTGCTTCTTCTGATTCACCCTCCAGACTTCACCTTCTCCTTCTCCTTCTTCTGCTTCTTCTGATTCACCCTCCAGACTTCACCTTCTCCTTCTCCTTCTTCTACTTCTTCTGATTCACCCTCCGGACTTCACCTTCTCCTTCTCCTTCTTCTGCTTCTTCTGATTCACCCTCCAGACTTCACCTTCTCCTTCTCCTTCGTCTCCTTCTTCTGATTCACCCTCCAGACTACACCTTCTCCTTCTCCTTCTTCTACTTCTTCTGATTCACCCTCCAGACTTCACCTTCTCCTTCTCATTCTTCTGTTTCTTCTGATTCACCCTCCAGACTTCATCTTCTCCTTCTCCTTCTTCTACTTCTTCTGATTCACCCTCCAGACTTCACCTTCTCCTTCTCCTTCTTCTACTTCTTCTGATTCACCCTCCAGACTTCATCTTCTATTTCTCCTTCTTCTACTTCTTCTGATTCACCCTCCAGACTTCACCTTCTCCTTCTCCTTCTTCTGCTTCTTCTGATTCACCCTCCAGACTTCACCTTCTCCTTCTCCTTATTCTGCTTCTTCTGATTCACCCTCCAGACTTCACCTTCTCCTTCTCCTTCTTCTACTTCTTCTGATTCACCCTCCAGACTTCACCTTCTCCTTCTCCTTCTTCTGCTTCTTCTGATTCACCCTCCAGACTTCACCTTCTCCTTCTCCTTCGTCTACTTCTTCTGATTCACCCTCCAGACTACACCTTCTCCTTCTCCTTCTTCTACTTCTTCTGATTCACCCTCCAGACTTCACCTTCTCCTTCTCCTTCTTCTGTTTCTTCTGATTCACCCTCCAGACTTCATCTTCTCCTTCTCCTTCTTCTCCTTCTTCTGATTCACCCTCCAGACTTCACCTTCTCCTTCTCCTTCTTCTACTTCTTCTGATTCACCCTCCAGACTTCATCTTCTCCTTCTCCTTCTTCTACTTCTTCTGATTCACCCTCCAGACTTCACCTTCTCCTTCTCCTTCTTCTGCTTCTTCTGATTCACCCTCCAGACTTCACCTTCTCCTTCTCCTTATTCTGCTTCTTCTGATTCACCTCCAGACTTCACATTCTCCTTCTCCTTCTTCTGCTTCTTCTGATTCACCCTCCAGACTTCACCTGCTCCTTCTCCTTCTTCTGCTTCTTCTGATTCACCCTCCAGACTTCACCTTCTCCTTCTCCTTCTTCTACTTCTTCTGATTCACCCTCCAGACTTAACCTTCTCCTTCTCCTTCTTCTGCTTCTTCTGATTCACCCTCCAGACTTCACCTTCTCCTTCTCCTTCGTCTACTTCTTCTGATTCACCCTCCAGACGACACCTTCTCCTTCTCCTTCTTCTACTTCTTCTGATTCACCCTCCAGAGTTCACCTTCTCCTTCTCCTTCTTCTGTTTCTTCTGATTCACCCTCCAGACTTCATCTTCTCCTTCTCCTTCTTCTACTTCTTCTGATTCACCCTCCAGACTTCACCTTCTCCTTCTCCTTCTTTTACTTCTTCTGATTCACCCTCCGGACTTCATCTTCTCCTTCTCCTTCTTCTGCTTCTTCTGATTCACCCTCCAGACTTCACCTGCTCCTTCTCCTTCTTCTGCTTCTTCTGATTCACCCTCCAGACTTCAACTTCTCCTTCTCCTTCTTCTACTTCTTCTGATTCACCCTCCAGATTTCACCTTCTCCTTCTCCTTCTTCTACTTCTTCTGATTCACCCTCCAGTCTTCACCTTCTCCTTCTCCTTCTTCTGTTTCTTCTGCTTCACCCTCCAGACTTCACCTTCTCCTTCTCTTTCTTCTGCTTCTTCTGATTCACCCTCCAGACTTCACCTTCTCCTTCTCCTTCTTCTGATTCTTCTGATTCACCCTCCAGACTTCACCTTCTCCTTCTCCTTCTTCTGCTTCTTCTGATTCACCCTCCTGACTTCACCTTCTCCTTCTCCTTCTTCTACTTGTTCTGATTCACCCTCCTGACTTCACCTTCTCCTTCTCCTTCTTCTACTTCTTCTGCTTCACCCTCCAGACTTCACCTTCTCCTTCTCCTTCTTCTACTTCTTCTGATTCACCCTCCAGACTTCACCTTCTCCTTCTCCTTCTTCTGCTTCTTCTGATTCACCCTCCAGACATCACCTTCTCATTCTCCTTCTTCTGCTTCTTCTGCTGCGCCCTCCAGACTTCACCTTCTCCTTCTCCTTCTTCTGCTTCTTCTGCTTCACACTCCAGACTTCACCTTCTCCTTCTCCTTCTTCTGCTTCTTCTGCTGCGCCCTCCAGGCTTCACCTTCTCCTTCTCCTTCTTCTGCTTCTTCTGCTTCACCGTCCTGACTTCACCTTCTCCTTCTCCTTCTTCTACTTCTTCTGCTACACCCCCCTGACTTCACCTGCTCCTTCTCCTTCTTCTGCTTCTTCTGATTCACCCTCCTAAATTCACCTTCTCCTTCTCCTTCTTCTGCTTCTTCTGATTCACCCTCCTGACTTCACCTTCTCCTTCTCCTTCTTCTGCTTCTTCTGATTCACCCTCCAGACTTCACCTTCTCCTTCTCCTTCTTCTGCTTCTTCTGATTCACCCTCCAGACTTCACCTTCTCCTTCTCCTTCTTCTGCTTCTTCTGATTCACCCTCCAGACCTAACCTTCTCCTTCTCCTTCTTCTACTTCTTCTGATTCACCCTCCAGACTTCATCTTCTCCTTCTCCTTCTTCTGCTTCTTCTGATTCACCCTCCAGACTTCACCTTCTCCTTCTCCTTCTTCTACTTCTTCTGATTCAGCCTCCAGACTTCACCTTCTCCTTCTCCTTCTTCTACTTCTTCTGATTCACCCTCCAGACTTCATCTTCTCCTTCTCCTTCTTCTCCTTCTTCTGATTCACCCTCCAGACTTCACCTTCTCCTTCTCCTTCTTCTGCTTCTTCTGATTCACCCTCCAGACTTCACCTTCTCCTTCTCCTTCTTCTACTTCTTCTGATTCACCCTCCAGACTTCACCTTCTCCTTCTCCTTCTTCTACTTCTTCTGATTCACCCTCCAGTCTTCACCTTCTCCTTCTCCTTCTTCTGTTTCTTCTGCTTCACCCTCCAGACTGCACCTTCTCCTTCTCTTTCTTCTGCTTCTTCTGATTCACCCTCCAGACTTCACCTTCTCCTTCTCCTTCTTCTGATTCATCTGATTCACCCTCCTAAATTCACCTTCTCCTTCTCCTTCTTCTGCTTCTTCTGATTCACCCTCCTGACTTCACCTTCTCCTTCTCCTTCTTCTGCTTCTTCTGATTCACCCTCCAGACTTCACCTTCTCCTTCTCCTTCTTCTGCTTCTTCTGATTCACCCTCCAGACTTCACCTTCTCCTTCTCCTTCTTCTGCTTCTTCTGATTCACCCTCCAGACCTAACCTTCTCCTTCTCCTTCTTCTACTTCTTCTGATTCACCCTCCAGACTTCACCTTCTCCTTCTCCTTCTTCTGCTTCTTCTGCTGCGCCCTCCAGGCTTCACCTTCTCCTTCTCCTTCTTCTGCTTCTTCTGCTTCACCGTCCTGACTTCACCTTCTCCTTCTCCTTCTTCTACTTCTTCTGCTACACCCTCCTGACTTCACCTTCTCCTTCTCCTTCTTCTACTTCTTCTGATTCACCCTCCTGACTTCACCTTCTCCTTCTCCATCTTCTACTTCTTCTGCTTCACCCTCCAGACTTCAACTTCTCCTTCTCCTTCTTCTACTTCTTCTGATTCACCCTCCAGACTTCACCTTCTCCTTCTCCTTCTTCTGCTTCTTCTGATTCACCCTCCAGACATCACCTTCTCATTCTCCTTCTTCTGCTTCTTCTGCTGCGCCCTCCAGACTTCACCTTCTCCTTCTCCTTCTTCTGCTTCTTCTGCTTCACACTCCAGACTTCACCTTCTCCTTCTCCTTCTTCTGCTTCTTCTGCTGCGCCCTCCAGGCTTCACCTTCTCCTTCTCCTTCTTCTGCTTCTTCTGCTTCACCGTCCTGACTTCACCTTCTCCTTCTCCTTCTTCTACTTCTTCTGCTACACCCCCCTGACTTCACCTGCTCCTTCTCCTTCTTCTGCTTCTTCTGATTCACCCTCCTAAATTCACCTTCTCCTTCTCCTTCTTCTGCTTCTTCTGATTCACCCTCCTGACTTCACCTTCTCCTTCTCCTTCTTCTGCTTCTTCTGATTCACCCTCCAGACTTCACCTTCTCCTTCTCCTTCTTCTGCTTCTTCTGATTCACCCTCCAGACTTCACCTTCTCCTTCTCCTTCTTCTGCTTCTTCTGATTCACCCTCCAGACCTAACCTTCTCCTTCTCCTTCTTCTACTTCTTCTGATTCACCCTCCAGACTTCATCTTCTCCTTCTCCTTCTTCTGCTTCTTCTGATTCACCCTCCAGACTTCACCTTCTCCTTCTCCTTCTTCTACTTCTTCTGATTCAGCCTCCAGACTTCACCTTCTCCTTCTCCTTCTTCTACTTCTTCTGATTCACCCTCCAGACTTCATCTTCTCCTTCTCCTTCTTCTCCTTCTTCTGATTCACCCTCCAGACTTCACCTTCTCCTTCTCCTTCTTCTGCTTCTTCTGATTCACCCTCCAGACTTCACCTTCTCCTTCTCCTTCTTCTACTTCTTCTGATTCACCCTCCAGACTTCACCTTCTCCTTCTCCTTCTTCTACTTCTTCTGATTCACCCTCCAGTCTTCACCTTCTCCTTATCCTTCTTCTGTTTCTTCTGCTTCACCCTCCAGACTGCACCTTCTCCTTCTCTTTCTTCTGCTTCTTCTGATTCACCCTCCAGACTTCACCTTCTCCTTCTCCTTCTTCTGATTCATCTGATTCACCCTCCAGACTTCACCTTCCCCTTCTCCTTCTTCTGCTTCTTCTGATTCACCCTCCAGAACTCACATTCTCCTTCTCCTTCTTCTACTTCTTCTGATTCACCCTCCTGACTTCACCTTCTCCTTCTCCTTCATCTACTTCTTCTGCTTCACCCTCCAGACTTCACCTTCTCCTTCTCCTTCTTCTACTTCTTCTGATTCACCCTCCAGACTTCACCTTCTCCTTCTCCTTCTTATACTTCTTCTGATTCACCCTCCAGACTTCACCTTCTCCTTCTCCTTCTTCTACTTCTTCTGATTCACCCTCCAGACTTCACCTTCTCCTTCTCCTTCTTCTGCTTCTTCTGATTCACCCTCCAGACTTCACCTTCTCCTTCTCCTTATTCTGCTTCTTCTGATTCACCCTCCAGACTTCACCTTCTCCTTCTCCTTCTTCTGCTTCTTCTGATTCACCCTCCAGACTTCACCTTCTCCTTCTCCTTCTTCTGCTTCTTCTGATTCACCCTCCAGACTTCACCTTCTCCTTCTCCTTCTTCTACTTCTTCTGATTCACCCTCCAGACTTCACCTTCTCCTTCTCCTTCTTCTGCTTCTTCTGATTCACCCTCCAGACTTCACCTTCTCCTTCTCCTTCGTCTACTTCTTCTGATTCACCCTCCAGACTACACCTTCTCCTTCTCCTTCTTCTACTTCTTCTGATTCACCCTCCAGACTTCACCTTCTCCTTCTCCTTCTTCTGTTTCTTCTGATTCACCCTCCAGACTTCATCTTCTCCTTCTCCTTCTTCTACTTCTTCTGATTCACCCTCCAGACTTCACCTTCTCCTTCTCCTTCTTCTACTTCTTCTGATTCACCCTCCAGACTTCACCTTCTCCTTCTCCTTCTTCTGCTTCTTCTGATTCACCCTCCAGACTTCAACTTCTCCTTCTCCTTCTTCCACTTCTTCTGATCCACCCTCCAGACTTCACCTTCTCCTTCTCCTTCTTCTCCTTCTTCCGATTCACCCTCCAGTCTTCACCTTCTCCTTCTCCTTTTTTTATTTCTTCTGCTTCACCCTCCAGACTTCACCTTCTCCTTCTCTTTCTTCTGCTTCTTCTGATTCTCCCTCCAGACTTCACCTTCTCCTTCTCCTTCTTCTGATTCTTCTGATTCACCCTCCAGACTTCACCTTCTCCTTCTCCTTCATCTGCTTCTTCTGATTCACCCTCCTGACTTCACCTTCTAGTTCTCCTTCTTCTACTTCTTCTGATTCACCCTCCTGACTTCACCTTCTCCTTCTCCTTCTTCTACTTCTTCTGCTTCACCCTCCAGACTTCACCTTCTCATTCTCCTTCTTCTACTTCTTCTGATTCACCCTCCAGACTTCACCTTCTCCTTCTCCTTCTTCTGCTTCTTCTGATTCACCCTCCAGACTTCACCTTCTCATTCTCCTTCTTCTGCTTCTTCTGCTGCGCCCTCCAGACTTCACCTTCTCCTTCTACTTCTTCTGCTTCTTCTGCTTCACACTCCAGACTTCACCTTCTCCTTCTCCTTCTTCTGCTTCTTCTGCTGCGCCCTCCAGGCTTCACCTTCTCCTTCTCCTTCTTCTGCTTCTTCTGCTTCACCGTCCTGATTTCACCTTCTCCTTCTCCTTCTTCTACTTCTTCTGCTACACCCCCCTGACTTCACCTGCTCCTTCTCCTTCTTCTGCTTCTTCTGATTCACCCTCCTAAATTCACCTTCTCCTTCTCCTTCTTCTGCTTCTTCTGATTCACCCTCCTGACTGCACCTTCTCCTTCTCCTTCTTCTGCTTCTTCTGATTCACCCTCCAGACTTCCCCTTCTCCTTCTCCTTCTTCTGCTTCTTCTGATTCACCCTCCAGACTTCACCTTCTCCTTCTCCTTCTTCTGCTTCTTCTGATTCACCATCCAGACCTCACCTTCTCCTTCTCCTTCTTCTACTTCCTCTGATTCACCCTCCAGACTTCATCTTCTCCTTCTCCTTCTTCTGCTTCTTCTGATTCACCCTCCAGACTTCGCCTTCTCCTTCTCCTTCTTCTACTTCTTCTGATTCACCCTCCAGACTTCACCTTCTCCTTCTCCTTCTTCTGTTTCTTCTGATTCACCCTCCAGACTTCACCTTCTCCTTCTCCTTCTTCTGCTTCTTCTGATTCACCCTCCAGACTTCACCTTCTCCTTCTCCTTCTTCTGCTTCTTCTGATTCACCCTCCAGACTTCACCTTCTCCTTCTCCTTCTTCTACTTCTTCTGATTCACCCTCCAGACTTCACCTTCTCCTTCTCCTTCTTCTGCTTCTTCTGATTCACCCTCCAGACTTCACCTTCTCCTTCTCCTTCGTCTACTTCTTCTGATTCACCCTCCAGACTACACCTTCTCCTTCTCCTTCTTCTACTTCTTCTGATACACCCTCCAGACTTCACCTTCTCCTTCTCCTTTTTCTGTTTCTTCTGATTCACCCTCCAGACTTCACCTTCTCCTTCTCCTTCTTCTACTTCTTCTGATTCAGCCTCCAGACTTCACCTTCTCCTTCTCCTTCTTCTACTTCTTCTGATTCACCCTCCAGACTTCATCTTCTCCTTCTCCTTCTTCTCCTTCTTCTGATTCACCCTCCAGACTTCACCTTCTCCTTCTCCTTCTTCTGCTTCTTCTGATTCACCCTCCAGACTTCACCTTCTCCTTCTCCTTCTTCTACTTCTTCTGATTCACCCTCCAGACTTCACCTTCTCCTTCTCCTTCTTCTACTTCTTCTGATTCACCCTCCAGTCTTCACCTTCTCCTTCTCCTTCTTCTGTTTCTTCTGCTTCACCCTCCAGACTTCACCTTCTCCTTCTCTTTCTTCTGCTTCTTCTGATTCACCCTCCAGACTTCACCTTCTCCTTCTCCTTCTTCTGATTCTTCTGATTCACCCTCCAGACTTCACCTTCTCCCTCTCCTTCTTCTGCTTCTTCTGATTCACCCTCCAGACCTCACCTTCTCCTTCTCCTTCTTCTACTTCTTCTGGTTCACCCTCCTGACTTCACCTTCTCCTTCTCCTTCCTCTACTCCTTCTGCTTCACCCTCCAGACTTCACCTTCTCCTTCTCCTTCTTCTACTTCTTCTGATTCACCCTCCAGACTTCACCTTCTCCTTCTCCTTCTTATACTGCTTCTGATTCACCCTCCAGACTTCACCTTCTCCTTCTCCTTCTTCTACTTCTTCTGATTCACCCTCCAGACTTCACCTTCTCCTTCTCCTTCTTCTGCTTCTTCTGATTCACCCTCCAGACTTCACCTTCTCCTTCTCCTTATTCTGCTTCTTCTGATTCACCCTCCAGACTTCACCTTCTCCTTCTCCTTCTTCTGCTTCTTCTGATTCACCCTCCAGACTTCACCTTCTCCTTCTCCTTCTTCTGCTTCTTCTGATTCACCCTCCAGACTTCACCTTCTCCTTCTCCTTCTTCTACTTCTTCTGATTCACCCTCCAGACTTCACCTTCTCCTTCTCCTTCTTCTGCTTCTTCTGATTCACCCTCAAGACTTCACCTTCTCCTTCTCCTTCGTCTACTTCTTCTGATTCACCCTCCAGACTACACCTTCTCCTTCTCCTTCTTCTACTTCTTCTGATTCACCCTCCAGACTTCACCTTCTCCTTCTCCTTCTTCTGTTTCTTCTGATTCACCCTCCAGACTTCATCTTCTCCTTCTCCTTCTTCTACTTCTTCTGATTCACCCTCCAGACTTCACCTTCTCCTTCTCCTTCTTCTACTTCTTCTGATTCACCCTCCAGACTTCATCTTCTCCTTCTCCTTCTTCTGCTTCTTCTGATTCTCCCTCCAGACTTCACCTTCTCCTTCTCCTTCTTCTGCTTCTTCTGATTCACCCTCCAGACTTCAACTTCTCCTTCTCCTTCTTCCACTTCTTCTGATTCACCCTCCAGACTTCACCTTCTCCTTCTCCTTCTTCTACTTCTTCTGATTCACCCTCCAGTCTTCACCTTCTCCTTCTCCTTTTTTTGTTTCTTCTGCTTCACCCTCCAGACTTCACCTTCTCCTTCTCTTTCTTCTGCTTCTTCTGATTCACCCTCCAGACTTCACCTTCTCCTTCTCCTTCTTCTGATTCTTCTGATTCACCCTCCAGACTTCACCTTCTCCTTCTCCTTCTTCTGCTTCTTCTGATTCACCCTCCTGACTTCACCTTCTCCTTCTCCTTCTTCTACTTCTTCTGATTCACCCTCCTGACTTCACCTTCTCCTTCTCCTTCTTCTACTTCTTCTGCTTCACCCTCCAGACTTCACCTTCTCCTTCTCCTTCTTCTACTTCTTCTGATTCACCCTCCAGACTTCACCTTCTCCTTCTCCTTCTTCTACTTCTTCTGATTCACCCTCCAGACTTCATCTTCTCCTTCTCCTTCTTCTGCTTCTTCTGATTCACCCTCCAGACTTCACCTTCTCCTTCTCCTTCTTCTGCTTCTTCTGATTCACCCTCCAGACTTCAACTTCTCCTTCTCCTTCTTCCACTTCTTCTGATTCACCCTCCAGACTTCACCTTCTCCTTCTCCTTCTTCTACGTCTTCTGATTCACCCTCCAGTCTTCACCTTCTCCTTCTCCTTTTTTTGTTTCTTCTGCTTCACCCTCCAGACTTCACCTTCTCCTTCTCTTTCTTCTGCTTCTTCTGATTCACCCTCCAGACTTCACCTTCTCCTTCTCCTTCTTCTGATTCTTCTGATTCACCCTCCAGACTTCACCTTCTGCTTCTCCTTCTTCTGCTTCTTCTGATTCACCCTCCTGACTTCACCTTCTCCTTCTCCTTCTTCTACTTCTTCTGATTCACCCTCCTGACTTCACCTTCTCCTTCTCCTTCTTCTACTTCTTCTGCTTCACCCTCCAGACTTCACCTTCTCCTTCTCCTTCTTCTACTTCTTCTGATTCATCCTCCAGACTTCACCTTCTCCTTCTCCTTCTTCTGCTTCTTCTGATTCACCCTCCAGACTTCACCTTCTCATTCTCCTTCTTCTGCTTCTTCTGCTGCGCCCTCCAGACTTCACCTTCTCCTTCTCCTTCTTCTGCTTCTTCTGCTTCACACTCCAGACTTCACCTTCTCCTTCTCCTTCTTCTGCTTCTTCTGCTGCGCCCTCCAGGCTTCACCTTCTCCTTCTCCTTCTTCTGCTTCTTCTGCTTCACCGTCCTGACTTCACCTTCTCCTTCTCCTTCTTCTACTTCTTCTGCTACACCCCCCTGACTTCACCTGCTCCTTCTCCTTCTTCTGCTTCTTCTGATTCACCCTCCTAAATTCACCTTCTCCTTCTCCTTCTTCTGCTTCTTCTGATTCACCCTCCTGACTTCACCTTCTCCTTCTCCTTCTTCTGCTTCTTCTGATTCACCCTCCAGACTTCACCTTCTCCTTCTTCTGCTTCTTCTGATTCACCCTCCAGACTTCACCTTCTCCTTCTCCTTCTTCTGCTTCTTCTGATTCACCCTCCAGACCTCACCTTCTCCTTCTCCTTCTTCTACTTCTTCTGATTCACCCTCCAGACTTCATCTTCTCCTTCTCCTTCTTCTGCTTCTTCTGATTCACCCTCCAGACTTCACCTTCTCCTTCTCCTTCTTCTACTTCTTCTGATTCAGCCTCCAGACTTCACCTTCTCCTTCTCCTTCTTCTACTTCTTCTGATTCACCCTCCAGACTTCATCTTCTCCTTCTCCTTCTTCTCCTTCTTCTGATTCACCCTCCAGACTTCACCTTCTCCTTCTCCTTCTTCTGCTTCTTCTGATTCACCCTCCAGACTTCACCTTCTCCTTCTCCTTCTTCTACTTCTTCTGATTCACCCTCCAGACTTCACCTTCTCCTTCTCCTTCTTCTACTTCTTCTGATTCACCCTCCAGTCTTCACCTTCTCCTTCTCCTTCTTCTGTTTCTTCTGCTTCACCCTCCAGACTGCACCTTCTCCTTCTCTTTCTTCTGCTTCTTCTGATTCACCCTCCAGACTTCACCTTCTCCTTCTCCTTCTTCTGATTCATCTGATTCACCCTCCAGACTTCACCTTTTCCTTCTCCTTCTTCTGCTTCTTCTGATTCACCCTCCAGAACTCACATTCTCCTTCTCCTTCTTCTACTTCTTCTGATTCACCCTCCTGACTTCACCTTCTCCTTCTCCTTCATCTACTTCTTCTGCTTCACCCTCCAGACTTCACCTTCTCCTTCTCCTTCTTCTACTTCTTCTGATTCACCCTCCAGACTTCACCTTCTCCTTCTCCTTCTTATACTTTTTCTGATTCACCCTCCAGACTTCACCTTCTCCTTCTCCTTCTTCTACTTCTTCTGATTCACCCTCCAGACTTCACCTTCTCCTTCTCCTTCTTCTGCTTCTTCTGATTCACCCTCCAGACTTCACCTTCTCCTTCTCCTTATTCTGCTTCTTCTGATTCACCCTCCAGACTTCACCTTCTCCTTCTCCTTCTTCTGCTTCTTCTGATTCACCCTCCAGACTTCACCTTCTCCTTCTCCTTCTTCTGCTTCTTCTGATTCACCCTCCAGACTTCACCTTCTCCTTCTCCTTCTTCTACTTCTTCTGATTCACCCTCCAGACTTCACCTTCTCCTTCTCCTTCTTCTGCTTCTTCTGATTCACCCTCCAGACTTCACCTTCTCCTTCTCCTTCTTCTGCTTCTTCTGATTCACCCTCCAGACTTCACCTTCTCCTTCTCCTTCTTCTACTTCTTCTGATTCACCCTCCAGACTTCACCTTCTCCTTCTCCTTCTTCTGCTTCTTCTGATTCACCCTCCAGACTTCACCTTCTCCTTCTCCTTCGTCTACTTCTTCTGATTCACCCTCCAGACTACACCTTCTCCTTCTCCTTCTTCTACTTCTTCTGATTCACCCTCCAGACTTCACCTTCTCCTTCTCCTTCTTCTGTTTCTTCTGATTCACCCTCCAGACTTCATCTTCTCCTTCTCCTTCTTCTACTTCTTCTGATTCACCCTCCAGACTTCACCTTCTCCTTCTCCTTCTTCTACTTCTTCTGATTCACCCTCCAGACTTCATCTTCTCCTTCTCCTTCTTCTGCTTCTTCTGATTCACCCTCCAGACTTCACCTTCTCCTTCTCCTTCTTCTGCTTCTTCTGATTCACCCTCCAGACTTCAACTTCTCCTTCTCCTTCTTCCACTTCTTCTGATCCACCCTCCAGACTTCACCTTCTCCTTCTCCTTCTTCTACTTCTTCTGATTCACCCTCCAGTCTTCACCTTCTCCTTCTCCTTTTTTTGTTTCTTCTGCTTCACCCTCCAGACTTCACCTTCTCCTTCTCTTTCTTCTGCTTCTTCTGATTCACCCTCCAGACTTCACCTTCTCCTTCTCCTTCTTCTGATTCTTCTGATTCACCCTCCAGACTTCACCTTCTCCTTCTCCTTCATCTGCTTCTTCTGATTCACCCTCCTGACTTCACCTTCTCCTTCTCCTTCTTCTACTTCTTCTGATTCACCCTCCTGACTTCACCTTCTCCTTCTCCTTCTTCTACTTCTTCTGCTTCAATCTCCAGACTTCACCTTCTCCTTCTCCTTCTTCTACTTCTTCTGATTCACCCTCCAGACTTCACCTTCTCCTTCTCCTTCTTCTGCTTCTTTTGATTCACCCTCCAGACTTCACCTTCTCATTCTCCTTCTTCTGCTTCTTCTGCTGCGCCCTCCAGACTTCACCTTCTCCTTCTCCTTCTTCTGCTTCTTCTGCTTCACACTCCAGACTTCACCTTCTCCTTCTCCTTCTTCTGCTTCTTCTGCTGCGCCCTCCAGGCTTCACCTTCTCCTTCTCCTTCTTCTGCTTCTTCTGCTTCACCGTCCTGACTTCACCTTCTCCTTCTCCTTCTTCTACTTCTTCTGCTACACCCCCCTGACTTCACCTGCTCCTTCTCCTTCTTCTGCTTCTTCTGATTCACCCTCCTAAATTCACCTTCTCCTTCTCCTTCTTCTGCTTCTTCTGATTCACCCTCCTGACTTCACCTTCTCCTTCTCCTTCTTCTGCTTCTTCTGATTCACCCTCCAGACTTCACCTTCTCCTTCTCCTTCTTCTGCTTCTTCTGATTCTCCCTCCAGACTTCACCTTCTCCTTCTCCTTCTTCTGCTTCTTCTGCTTCACCCTCCAGACTTCACTTTCTCCTTCTCCTTCTTCTGCTTCTTCTGATTCACCCTCCAGACTTCACCTTCTCCTTCTCCTTCTTCTACTTCTTCTGATTCAGCCTCCAGACTTCACCTTCTCCTTCTCCTTCTTCTACTTCTTCTGATTCACCCTCCAGACTTCATCTTCTCCTTCTCCTTCTTCTCCTTCTTCTGATTCACCCTCCAGACTTCACCTTCTCCTTCTCCTTCTTCTGCTTCTTCTGATTCACCCTCCAGACTTCACCTTCTCCTTCTCCTTCTTCTACTTCTTCTGATTCACCCTCCAGACTTCACCTTCTCCTTCTCCTTCTTCTACTTCTTCTGATTCACTCTCCAGTCTACACCTTCTCCTTCTCCTTCTTCTGTTTCTTCTGCTTCACCCTCCAGACTTCACCTTCTCCTTCTCTTTCTTCTGCTTCTTCTGATTCACCCTCCAGACTTCACCTTCTCCTTCTCCTTCTTCTGATTCTTCTGATTCACCCTCCAGACTTCACCTTCTCCTTCTCCTTCTTCTGCTTCTTCTGATTCACCCTCCAGAACTCACCTTCTCCTTCTCCTTCTTCTACTTCTTCTGATTCACCCTCCTGACTTCACCTTCTCCTTCTCCTTAATCTACTTCTTCTGCTTCACCCTCCAGACTTCACCTTCTCCTTGTCCTTCTTCTACTTCTTCTGATTCACCCTCCAGACTTCACCTTCTCCTTCTCCTTCTTATACTTCTTCTGATTCACCCTCCAGACTTCACCTTCTCCTTCTCCTTCTTCTACTTCTTCTGATTCACCCTCCAGACTTCACCTTCTCCTTCTCCTTCTTCTGCTTCTTCTGATTCACCCTCCAGACTTCACCTTCTCCTTCTCCTTATTCTGCTTCTTCTGATTCACCCTCCAGACTTCACCTTCTACTTCTCCTTCTTCTGCTTCTTCTGATTCACCCTCCAGACTTCACCTTCTCCTTCTCCTTCTTCTGCTTCTTCTGATTCACCCTCCAGACTTCACCTTCTCCTTCTCCTTCTTCTACTTCTTCTGATTCACCCTCCTGACTTCACCTTCACCTTCTCCTTCATCTACTTCTTCTGCTTCACCCTCCAGACTTCACCTTCTCCTTGTCCTTCTTCTACTTCTTCTGATTCACCCTCCAGACTTCACCTTCTCCTTCTCCTTCTTATACTTCTTCTGATTCACCCTCCAGACTTCACCTTCTCCTTCTCCTTCTTCTACTTCTTCTGATTCACCCTCCAGACTTCACCTTCTCCTTCTCCTTCTTCTGCTTCTTCTGATTCACCCTCCAGACTTCACCTTCTCCTTCTCCTTATTCTCCTTCTTCTGATTCACCCTCCAGACTTCACCTTCTCTTTCTCCTTCTTCTGCTTCTTCTGATTCACCCTCCAGACTTCACCTTCTCCTTCTCCTTCTTCTGCTTCTTCTGATACACCCTCCAGACTTCACCTTCTCCTTCTCCTTCTTCTACTTCTTCTGATTCACCCTCCAGACTTCACCTTCTCCTTCTCCTTCTTCTGCTTCTTCTGATTCACCCTCCAGACTTCACCTTCTCCTTCTCCTTCGTCTACTTCTTCTGATTCACCCTCCAGACTACACCTTCTCCTTCTCCTTCTTCTACTTCTTCTGATTCACCCTCCAGACTTCACCTTCTCCTTCTCCTTCTTCTGTTTCTTCTGATTCACCCTCCAGACTTCACCTTCTCCTTCTCCTTCTTCTACTTCTTCTGATTCACCCTCCAGATATCACCTTCTCCTTCTCCTTCTTCTGCTTCTTCTGATTCACCCTCCAGACTTCACCTTCTCCTTCTCCTTCTTCTGCTTCTTCTGATTCACCCTCCAGACTTCAACTTCTCCTTCTCCTTCTTCCACTTCTTCTGATTCACCCTCCAGACTTCACCTTCTCCTTCTCCTTCTTCTACTTCTTCTGATTCACCCTCCAGTCTTCACCTTCTCCTTCTCCTTTTTCTGTTTCTTCTGCTTCACCCTCCAGACTTCACCTTCTCCTTCTCTTTCTACTGCGTCTTCTGATTCACCCTCCAGACTTCACCTTCTCCTTCTCCTTCTTCTGATTCTTCTGATTCACCCTCCAGACTTCACCTTCTCCTTCTCCATCTTCTGCTTCTTCTGATTCACCCTCCTGACTTCACCTTCTCCTTCTCCTTCTTCTACTTCTTCTGATTCACCCTCCTGACTTCACCTTCTCCTTCTCCTTCTTCTACTTCTTCTGCTTCACCCTCCAGACTTCACCTTCTCCTTCTCCTTCTTCTACTTCTTCTGATTCACCCTCCAGACTTCACCTTCTCCTTCTCCTTCTTCTGCTTCTTCTGATTCACCCTCCAGACTTCACCTTCTCATTCTCCTTCTTCTGCTTCTTATGCTGCGCCCTCCAGACTTCACCTTCTCCTTCTCCTTCTTCTGCTACTTCTGCTTCACACTCCAGACTTCACCTTCTCCTTCTCCTTCTTCTGCTTCTTCTGCTGCGCCCTCCAGGCTTCACCTTCTCCTTCTCCTTCTTCTGCTTCTTCTGCTTCACCGTCCTGACTTCACCTTCTCCTTCTCCTTCTTCTACTTCTTCTGCTACACCCCCTTGACTTCACCTGCTCCTTCTCCTTTTTCTGCTTCTTCTGATTCACCCTCCTAAATTCACCTTCTCCTTCTCCTTCTTCTGCTTCTTCTGATTCACCCTCCTGACTTCACCTTCTCCTTCTCCTTCTTCTGCTTCTTCTGATTCACCCTCCAGACTTCACCTTCTCCTTCTCCTTCTTCTGCTTCTTCTGATTCACCCTCCAGACTTCACCTTCTCCTTCTCCTTCTTCTGCTTCTTCTGATTCACCCTCCAGACCTCACCTTCTCCTTCTCCTTCTTCTACTTCTTCTGATTCACCCTCCAGACTTCATCTTCTCCTTCTCCTTCTTCTGCTTCTTCTGATTCACCCTCCAGACTTCACCTTCTCCTTCTCCTTCTTCTGCTTCTTCTGATTCACCCTCCAGACTTCACCTTCTCCTTCTCCTTCTTCTACTTCTTCTGATTCACCCTCCAGACTTCACCTTCTCCTTCTCCTTCTTCGACTTCTTCTGATTCACCCTCCAGTCTTCACCTTCTCCTTCTCCTTCTTCTGTTTCTTCTGCTTCACCCTCCAGACTTCACCTTCTCCTTCTCTTTCTTCTGCTTCTACTGCTTCACCCTCCAGACTTCACCTTCTCCTTCTCCTTCTTCTGATTCTTCTGATTCACCCTCCAGACTTCACCTTCTCTATCTCCTTCTTCTGCTTCTTCTGATTCACCCTCCTGACTTCACCTTCTCCTTCTCCTTCTTCTACTTCTTCTGATTCACCCTCCTGACTTCACCTTCTCCTTCTCCTTCTTCTACTTCTTCTGCTTCACCCTCCAGACTTCACCTTCTCCTTCTCCTTCTTCTACTTCTTCTGATTCACCCTCCAGACTTCACCTTCTCCTTCTCCTTCTTCTGCTTCTTCTGATTCACCCTCCAGACTTCACCTTCTCCTTCTCCTTATTCTGCTTCTTCTGATTCACCCTCCAGACTTCACCTTCTCCTTCTCCTTCTTCTGCTTCTTCTGATTCACCCTTCAGACTTCACCTTCTCCTTCTCCTTCTTCTGCTTCTTCTGATTCACCCTCCAGACTTCACCTTCTCCTTCTCCTTCTTCTGCTTCTTCTGATTCACCCTCCAGACTTCACCTTCTCCTTCTCCTTCTTCTACTTCTTCTGATTCACCCTCCAGACTTCACATTCTCCTTCTCCTTCTTCTGCTTCTTCTGATTCAACCTCCTGACTTCACCTTCTCCTTCTCCTTCTTCTACTTCTTCTGATTCACCCTCCTGACTTCACCTTCTCCTTCTCCTTCTTCTAATTCTTCTGCTTCACCATCCAGACTTCACCTTCTCCTTCTCCTTCTTCTACTTCTTCTGATTCACCCTCCAGACTTCACCTTCTCCTTCTCCTTCTTCTGCTTCTTCTGATTCACCCTCCAGACTTCACCTTCTCATTCTCCTTCTTCTGCTTCTTCTGCTGCGCCCTCCAGACTTCACCTTCTCCTTCTCCTTCTTCTGCTTCTTCTGCTTCACACTCCAGACTTCACCTTCTCCTTCTCCTTCTTCTGCTTCTTCTGCTGCGCCCTCCAGGCTTCACCTTCTCCTTCTCCTTCTTCTGCGTCTTCTGCTTCACCGTCCTGACTTCACCTTCTCCTTCTCCTTCTTCTACTTCTTCTGCTACACCCCCCTGACTTCACCTGCTCCTTCTCCTTCTTCTGCTTCTTCTGATTCACCCTCCTAACTTCACCTTCTCCTTCTCCTTCTTCTGCTTCTTCTGATTCACCCTCCTGACTTCACCTTCTCCTTCTCCTTCTTCTGCTTCTTCTGATTCACCCTCCAGACTTCACCTTCTCCTTCTCCTTCTTCTGCTTCTTCTGATTCACCCTCCAGACTTCACCTTCTCCTTCTCCTTATGCTGCTTCTTCTGATTCACCCTCCAGACTTCACCTTCTCCTTCTCCTTCTTCTGCTTCTTCTGATTCACCCTCCAGACTTCACCTTCTCCTTCTCCTTCTTCTGCTTCTTCTGATTCACCCTCCAGACTTCATCTTCTCCTTCTCCTTCTTCTGCTTCTTCTGATTCACCCTCCAGACTTCATCTTCTCCTTCTCCTTCTTCTGCTTCTTCTGATTCACCCTCCAGACTTCACCTTCTCCTTCTCCTTCTTCTGCTTCTTCTGATTCACCCTCCAGACTTCACCTTCTCCTTCTCCTTCTTCTACTTCTTCTGATTCACCCTCCAGACTTCACCTTCTCCTTCTCCTTCTTCGACTTCTTCTGATTCACCCTCCAGTCTTCACCTTCTCCTTCTCCTTCTTCTGTTTCTTCTGCTTCACCCTCCAGACTTCACCTTCTCCTTCTCTTTCTTCTGCTTCTACTGCTTCACCCTCCAGACTTCACCTTCTCCTTCTCCTTCTTCTGATTCTTCTGATTCACCCTCCAGACTTCACCTTCTCTATCTCCTTCTTCTGCTTCTTCTGATTCACCCTCCTGACTTCACCTTCTCCTTCTCCTTCTTCTACTTCTTCTGATTCACCCTCCTGACTTCACCTTCTCCTTCTCCTTCTTCTACTTCTTCTGCTTCACCCTCCAGACTTCACCTTCTCCTTCTCCTTCTTCTACTTCTTCTGATTCACCCTCCAGACTTCACCTTCTCCTTCTCCTTCTTCTGCTTCTTCTGATTCACCCTCCAGACTTCACCTTCTCCTTCTCCTTATTCTGCTTCTTCTGATTCACCCTCCAGACTTCACCTTCTCCTTCTCCTTCTTCTGCTTCTTCTGATGCACCCTTCAGACTTCACCTTCTCCTTCTCCTTCTTCTGCTTCTTCTGATTCACCCTCCAGACTTCACCTTCTCCTTCTCCTTCTTCTGCTTCTTCTGATTCACCCTCCAGACTTCACCTTCTCCTTCTCCTTCTTCTACTTCTTCTGATTCACCCTCCAGACTTCACATTCTCCTTCTCCTTCTTCTGCTTCTTCTGATTCAACCTCCTGACTTCACCTTCTCCTTCTCCTTCTTCTACTTCTTCTGATTCACCCTCCTGACTTCACCTTCTCCTTCTCCTTCTTCTAATTCTTCTGCTTCACCATCCAGACTTCACCTTCTCCTTCTCCTTCTTCTACTTCTTCTGATTCACCCTCCAGACTTCACCTTCTCCTTCTCCTTCTTCTGCTTCTTCTGATTCACCCTCCAGACTTCACCTTCTCATTCTCCTTCTTCTGCTTCTTCTGCTGCGCCCTCCAGACTTCACCTTCTCCTTCTCCTTCTTCTGCTTCTTCTGCTTCACACTCCAGACTTCACCTTCTCCTTCTCCTTCTTCTGCTTCTTCTGCTGCGCCCTCCAGGCTTCACCTTCTCCTTCTCCTTCTTCTGCTTCTTCTGCTTCACCGTCCTGACTTCACCTTCTCCTTCTCCTTCTTCTACTTCTTCTGCTACACCCCCCTGACTTCACCTGCTCCTTCTCCTTCTTCTGCTTCTTCTGATTCACCCTCCTAACTTCACCTTCTCCTTCTCCTTCTTCTGCTTCTTCTGATTCACCCTCCTGACTTCACCTTCTCCTTCTCCTTCTTCTGCTTCTTCTGATTCACCCTCCAGACTTCACCTTCTCCTTCTCCTTCTTCTGCTTCTTCTGATTCACCCTCCAGACTTCACCTTCTCCTTCTCCTTATGCTGCTTCTTCTGATTCACCCTCCAGACTTCACCTTCTCCTTCTCCTTCTTCTGCTTCTTCTGATTCACCCTCCAGACTTCACCTTCTCCTTCTCCTTCTTCTGCTTCTTCTGATTCACCCTCCAGACTTCACCTTCTCCTTCTCCTTCTTCTGCTTCTTCTGATTCACCCTCCAGACTTCACCTTCTCCTTCTCCTTCTTCTACTTCTTCTGATTCACCCTCCAGACTTCACCTTCTCCTTCTCCTTCTTCTGCTTCTTCTGATTCACCCTCCTGACTTCACCTTCTCCTTCTCCTTCTTCTACATCTTCTGATTCACCCTCCTGACTTCACCTTCTCCTTCTCCTTCTTCTACTTCTTCTGCTTCACCCTCCAGACTTCACCTTCTCCTTCTCCTTCTTCTACTTCTTTTGATTCACCCTCCAGACTTCACCTTCTCCTTCTCCTTCTTCTACTTCTTCTGATTCACCCTCCAGACTTCACCTTCTCCTTCTCCTTCTTCTACTTCTTCTGATTCACCCTCCAGACTTCACCTTCTCCTTCTCCTTCTTCTGCTTCTTCTGATTCACCCTCCAGACTTCACCTTCTCCTTCTCCTTATTCTGCTTCTTCTGAATCACCCTCCAGACTTCACCTTCTCCTTCTCCTTCTTCTGCTTCTTCTGATTCACCCTCCAGACTTCACCTTCTCCTTCTCCTTCTTCTGCTTCTTCTGATTCACACTCCAGACTTCACCTTCACCTTCTCCTTCTTCTACTTCTTCTGATTCACCCTCCAGACTTCACCTTCTCCATCTCCTTCTTTTGCTTCTTCTGATTCACCCTCCAGACTTCACCTTCTCCTTCTCCTTCGTCTGCTTCTTCTGATTCACCCTCCAGACTTCACCTTCTCCTTCTCCTTCTGCTGCTTCTTCTGATTCACCCTCCAGACTTCACCTTCTCCTTCTCCTTCTTCTACTTCTTCTGATTCACCCTCCAGACTTCACCTTCTCCTTCTCTTTCTTCTGCTTCTTCTGATTCACCCTCCAGACTTCACCTTCTCCTTCTCCTTCTTCTGATTCTTCTGATTCACCCTCCAGACTTCACCTTCTCCTTCTCCTTCTTCTGCTTCTTCTGATTCACCCTCCTGACTTCACCTTCTCCTTCTCCTTCTTCTACATCTTCTGATTCACCCTCCTGACTTCACCTTCTCCTTCTCCTTCTTCTACTTCTTCTGCTTCACCCTCCAGACTTCACCTTCTCCTTCTCCTTCTTCTACTTCTTCTGATTCACCCTCCAGACTTCACCTTCTCCTTCTCCTTCTTCTACTTCTTCTAATTCACCCTCCAGACTTCACTTTCTCCTTCTCCTTCTTCTACTTCTTCTGATTCACCCTCCAGACTTCACCTTCTCCATCTCCTTCTTCTGCTTCTTCTGATTCACCCTCCAGACTTCACCTTCTCCTTCTCCTTCGTCTACTTCTTCTGATTCACCCTCCAGACTACACCTTCTCCTTCTCCTTCTTCTACTTCTTCTGATTCACCCTCCAGACTTCACCTTCTCCTTCTCCTTCTTCTGTTTCTTCTGATTCACCCTCCAGACTTCACCTTCTCCTTCTCCTTCTTCTACTACTTCTGATTCACCCTCCAGACTTCACCTTCTCCTTCTCCTTCTTCTACTTCTTCTGATTCACCCTCCAGACTTCATCTTCTCCTTCTCCTTCTTCTGCTTCTTCTGATTCACCCTCCAGACTTCACCTTCTCCTTCTCCTTCTTCTACTTCTTCTGATTCACCCTCCAGACTTCACCTTCTCCTTCTCCTTCTTCTACTTCTTCTGATTCACCCTCCAGTCTTCACCTTCTCCTTCTCCTTCTTCTGTTTCTTCTGCTTCACCCTCCAGACTTCACCTTCTCCTTCTCTTTCTTCTGCTTCTTCTGATTCACCCTCCAGACTTCACCTTCTCCTTCTCCTTCTTCTGATTCTTCTGATTCACCCTCCAGACTTCACCTTCTCCTTCTCCTTCTTCTGCTTCTTCTGATTCACCCTCCTGACTTCACCTTCTCCTTCTCCTTCTTCTACTTCTTCTGATTCACCCTCCTGACTTCACCTTCTCCTTCTCCTTCTTCTGATTCTTCTGATTCACCCTCCAGACTTCACCTTCTCCTTCTCCTTCTTCTGCTTCTTCTGATTCACCCTCCTGACTTCACCTTCTCCTTCTCCTTCTTCTACTTCTTCTGATTCACCCTCCAGACTTCACCTTCTCCTTCTCCTTCTTCTACTTCTTCTAATTCACCCTCCAAACTTCACTTTCTCCTTCTCCTTCTTCTACTTCTTCTGATTCACCCTCCAGACTTCACCTTCTCCATCTCCTTCTTCTGCTTCTTCTGATTCACCCTCCAGACTTCACCTTCTCCTTCTCCTTCGTCTACTTCTTCTGATTCACCCTCCAGACTACACCTTCTCCTTCTCCTTCTTCTACTTCTTCTGATTCACCCTCCAGACTTCACCTTCTCCTTCTCCTTCTTCTGTTTCTTCTGATTCACCCTCCAGACTTCACCTTCTCCTTCTCCTTCTTCTACTACTTCTGATTCACCCTCCAGACTTCACCTTCTCCTTCTCCTTCTTCTACTTCTTCTGATTCACCCTCCAGACTTCATCTTCTCCTTCTCCTTCTTCTGCTTCTTCTGATTCACCCTCCAGACTTCACCTTCTCCTTCTCCTTCTTCTACTTCTTCTGATTCACCCTCCAGACTTCACCTTCTCCTTCTCCTTCTTCTACTTCTTCTGATTCACCCTCCAGTCTTCACCTTCTCCTTCTCCTTCTTCTGTTTCTTCTGCTTCACCCTCCAGACTTCACCTTCTCCTTCTCTTTCTTCTGCTTCTTCTGATTCACCCTCCAGACTTCACCTTCTCCTTCTCCTTCTTCTGCTTCTTCTGCTTCACCCTCCAGACTTCACCTTCTCCTTCTCCTTCTTCTGCTTCTTCTGATTCACCCACCTGACTTCACCTTCTCCTTCTCCTTCTTCTACTTCTTCTGATTCACCCTCCTGACTTCACCTTCTCCTTCTCCTTCTTCTACTTCTTCTGCTTCACCCTCCAGGCTTCACCTTCTCCTTCTCCTTCTTCTACTTCTTCTGATTCACCCTCCAGACTTCACCTTCTCCTTCTCCTTCTTCTGCTTCTTCTGATTCACGCTCCAGACTTCACCTTCTCCTTCTCCTTATTCTGCTTCTTCTGATTCACCCTCCAGACTTCAACTTCTCCTTCTCCTTATTCTGCTTCTTCTGATTCACCCTCCAGACTTCACCTTCTCCTTCTCCTTCCTTTGCTTCTTCTGATTCACCCTCCAGACTTCACCTTCTCCTTCTCCTTCTTCTGATTCTTCTGATTCACCCTCCAGACTTCACCTTCTCCTTCTCCATCTTCTGCTTCTTCTGATCCACCCTCCTGACTTCACCTTCTCCTTCTCCTTCTTCTACTTCTTCTGATTCACCCTCCTGACTTCACCTTCTCCTTCTCCATCTTCTACTTCTTCTGCTTCACCCTCCAGACTTCAACTTCTCCTTCTCCTTCTTCTACTTCTTCTGATTCACCCTCCAGACTTCACCTTCTCCTTCTCCTTCTTCTGCTTCTTCTGATTCACCCTCCAGACTTCACCTTCTCCTTCTCCTTCTTCTGCTTCTTCTGGTTCACCCTCCAGACTTCACCTTCTCCTTCTCCTTCTTCTACTTCTTCTGATTCACCCTCCAGACTTCACCTTCTCCTTCTCATTCTTCTGTTTCTTCTGATTCACCCTCCAGACTTCATCTTCTCCTTCTCCTTCTTCTACTTCTTCTGATTCACCCTCCAGACTTCACCTTCTCCTTCTCCTTCTTCTACTTCTTCTGATTCACCCTCCAGACTTCATCTTCTATTTCTCCTTCTTCTACTTCTTCTGATTCACCCTCCAGACTTCACCTTCTCCTTCTCCTTCTTCTGCTTCTTCTGATTCACCCTCCAGACTTCACCTTCTCCTTCTCCTTATTCTGCTTCTTCTGATTCACCCTCCAGACTTCACCTTCTCCTTCTCCTTCTTCTACTTCTTCTGATTCACCCTCCAGACTTCACCTTCTCCTTCTCCTTCTTCTGCTTCTTCTGATTCACCCTCCAGACTTCACCTTCTCCTTCTCCTTCGTCTACTTCTTCTGATTCACCCTCCAGACTACACCTTCTCCTTCTCCTTCTTCTACTTCTTCTGATTCACCCTCCAGACTTCACCTTCTCCTTCTCCTTCTTCTGTTTCTTCTGATTCACCCTCCAGACTTCATCTTCTCCTTCTCCTTCTTCTCCTTCTTCTGATTCACCCTCCAGACTTCACCTTCTCCTTCTCCTTCTTCTACTTCTTCTGATTCACCCTCCAGACTTCATCTTCTCCTTCTCCTTCTTCTACTTCTTCTGATTCACCCTCCAGACTTCACCTTCTCCTTCTCCTTCTTCTGCTTCTTCTGATTCACCCTCCAGACTTCACCTTCTCCTTCTCCTTATTCTGCTTCTTCTGATTCACCTCCAGACTTCACATTCTCCTTCTCCTTCTTCTGCTTCTTCTGATTCACCCTCCAGACTTCACCTTCTCCTTCTCCTTCTTCTGCTTCTTCTGATTCACCCTCCAGACTTCACCTTCTCCTTCTCCTTCTTCTACTTCTTCTGATTCACCCTCCAGACTTAACCTTCTCCTTCTCCTTCTTCTGCTTCTTCTGATTCACCCTCCAGACTTCACCTTCTCCTTCTCCTTCGTCTACTTCTTCTGATTCACCCTCCAGACGACACCTTCTCCTTCTCCTTCTTCTACTTCTTCTGATTCACCCTCCAGACTTCACCTTCTCCTTCTCCTTCTTCTGTTTCTTCTGATTCACCCTCCAGACTTCATCTTCTCCTTCTCCTTCTTCTACTTCTTCTGATTCACCCTCCAGACTTCACCTTCTCCTTCTCCTTCTTCTACTTCTTCTGATTCACCCTCCGGACTTCATCTTCTCCTTCTCCTTCTTCTGCTTCTTCTGATTCACCCTCCAGACTTCACCTTCTCCTTCTCCTTCTTCTGCTTCTTCTGATTCACCCTCCAGACTTCAACTTCTCCTTCTCCTTCTTCTACTTCTTCTGATTCACCCTCCAGACTTCACCTTCTCCTTCTCCTTCTTCTACTTCTTCTGATTCACCCTCCAGTCTTCACCTTCTCCTTCTCCTTCTTCTGTTTCTTCTGCTTCACCCTCCAGACTTCACCTTCTCCTTCTCTTTCTTCTGCTTCTTCTGATTCACCCTCCAGACTTCACCTTCTCCTTCTCCTTCTTCTGATTCTTCTGATTCACCCTCCAGACTTCACCTTCTCCTTCTCCTTCTTCTGCTTCTTCTGATTGACCCTCCTGACTTCACCTTCTCCTTCTCCTTCTTCTACTTCTTCTGATTCACCCTCCTGACTTCACCTTCTCCTTCTCCTTCTTCTACTTCTTCTGCTTCACCCTCCAGACTTCACCTTCTCCTTCTCCTTCTTCTACTTCTTCTGATTCACCCTCCAGACTTCACCTTCTCCTTCTCCTTCTTCTGCTTCTTCTGATTCACCCTCCAGACTTCACCTTCTCATTCTCCTTCTTCTCCTTCTTCTGCTGCGCCCTCCAGACTTCACCTTCTCCTTCTTCTGCTTCTTCTGCTTCACACTCCAGACTTCACCTTCTCCTTCTCCTTCTTCTGCTTCTTCTGCTGCGCCCTCCAGGCTTCACCTTCTCCTTCTCCTTCTTCTGCTTCTTCTGCTTCACCGTCCTGACTTCACCTTCTCCTTCTCCTTCTTCTACTTCTTCTGCTACACCCCCCTGACTTCACCTGCTCCTTCTCCTTCTTCTGCTTCTTCTGATTCACCCTCCTGACTTCACCTTCTCCTTCTCCTTCTTCTGCTTCTTCTGATTCACCCTCCAGACTTCACCTTCTCCTTCTCCTTCTTCTACTTCTTCTGATTCACCCTCCAGACTTCACCTTCTCCTTCTCCTTCTTCTACTTCTTCTGATTCACCCTCCAGTCTTCACCTTCTCCTTCTCCTTCTTCTGTTTCTTCTGCTTCACCCTCCAGACTTCACCTTCTCCTTCTCTTTCTTCTGCTTCTTCTGCTTCACCCTCCAGACTTCACCTGCTCCTTCTCCTTCTTCTACTTCTTCTGATTCACCCTCCAGACTTCACCTTCTCCTTCTCTTTCTTCTGCTTCTTCTGATTCACCCTCCAGACTTCACCTTCTCCTTCTCCTTCTTCTGATTCTTCTGATTCACCCTCCAGACTTCACCTTCTCCTTCTCCTTCTTCTGCTTCTTCTGATTCACCCTCCTGACTTCACCTTCTCCTTCTCCTTCTTCTACATCTTCTGATTCACCCTCCTGACTTCACCTTCTCCTTCTCCTTCTTCTACTTCTTCTGCTTCACCCTCCAGACTTCACCTTCTCCTTCTCCTTCTTCTACTTCTTCTGATTCACCCTCCAGACTTCACCTTCTCCTTCTCCTTCTTCTACTTCTTCTGATTCACCCTCCAGACTTCACTTTCTCCTTCTCCTTCTTCTACTTCTTCTGATTCACCCTCCAGTCTCCACCTTCTCCTTCTCCTTCTTCTGTTTCTTCTGCTTCACCCTCCAGACTTCACCTTCTCCTTCTCTTTCTTCTGCTTCTTCTGATTCACCCTCCAGACTTCACCTTCTCCTTCTCCTTCTTCTGATTCTTCTGATTCACCCTCCAGACTTCACCTTCTCCTTCTCCTTCTTCTGCTTCTTCTGATTCACCCTCCTGACTTCACCTTCTCCTTCTCCTTCTTCTACTTCTTCTGATTCACCCTCCTGACTTCACCTTCTCCTTCTCCTTCTTCTACTTCTTCTGCTTCACCCTCCAGACTTCACCTTCTCCTTCTCCTTCTTCTACTTCTTCTGATTCACCCTCCAGACTTCACCTTCTCCTTCTCCTTCTTCTGCTTCTTCTGATTCACCCTCCAGACTTCACCTTCTCCTTCTCCTTATTCTGCTTCTTCTGATTCACCCTCCAGACTTCAACTTCTCCTTCTCCTTATTCTGCTTCTTCTGATTCACCCTCCAGACTTCACCTTCTCCTTCTCCTTCCTTTGCTTCTTCTGATTCACCCTCCAGACTTCACCTTCTCCTTCTCCTTCTTCTGATTCTTCTGATTCACCCTCCAGACTTCACCTTCTCCTTCTCCATCTTCTGCTTCTTCTGATCCACCCTCCTGACTTCACCTTCTCCTTCTCCTTCTTCTACTTCTTCTGATTCACCCTCCTGACTTCACCTTCTCCTTCTCCATCTTCTACTTCTTCTGCTTCACCCTCCAGACTTCAACTTCTCCTTCTCCTTCTTCTACTTCTTCTGATTCACCCTCCAGACTTCACCTTCTCCTTCTCCTTCTTCTGCTTCTTCTGATTCACCCTCCAGACTTCACCTTCTCCTTCTCCTTCTTCTGCTTCTTCTGATTCACCCTCCAGACTTCACCTTCTCCTTCTCCTTCTTCTACTTCTTCTGATTCACCCTCCAGACTTCACCTTCTCCTTCTCCTTCTTCTGCTTCTTCTGATTCACCCTCCAGACTTCACCTTCTCCTTCTCCTTCGTCTCCTTCTTCTGATTCACCCTCCAGACTACACCTTCTCCTTCTCCTTCTTCTACTTCTTCTGATTCACCCTCCAGACTTCACCTTCTCCTTCTCATTCTTCTGTTTCTTCTGATTCACCCTCCAGACTTCATCTTCTCCTTCTCCTTCTTCTACTTCTTCTGATTCACCCTCCAGACTTCACCTTCTCCTTCTCCTTCTTCTACTTCTTCTGATTCACCCTCCAGACTTCATCTTCTATTTCTCCTTCTTCTACTTCTTCTGATTCACCCTCCAGACTTCACCTTCTCCTTCTCCTTCTTCTGCTTCTTCTGATTCACCCTCCAGACTTCACCTTCTCCTTCTCCTTATTCTGCTTCTTCTGATTCACCCTCCAGACTTCACCTTCTCCTTCTCCTTCTTCTACTTCTTCTGATTCACCCTCCAGACTTCACCTTCTCCTTCTCCTTCTTCTGCTTCTTCTGATTCACCCTCCAGACTTCACCTTCTCCTTCTCCTTCGTCTACTTCTTCTGATTCACCCTCCAGACTACACCTTCTCCTTCTCCTTCTTCTACTTCTTCTGATTCACCCTCCAGACTTCACCTTCTCCTTCTCCTTCTTCTGTTTCTTCTGATTCACCCTCCAGACTTCATCTTCTCCTTCTCCTTCTTCTCCTTCTTCTGATTCACCCTCCAGACTTCACCTTCTCCTTCTCCTTCTTCTACTTCTTCTGATTCACCCTCCAGACTTCATCTTCTCCTTCTCCTTCTTCTACTTCTTCTGATTCACCCTCCAGACTTCACCTTCTCCTTCTCCTTCTTCTGCTTCTTCTGATTCACCCTCCAGACTTCACCTTCTCCTTCTCCTTATTCTGCTTCTTCTGATTCACCTCCAGACTTCACATTCTCCTTCTCCTTCTTCTGCTTCTTCTGATTCACCCTCCAGACTTCACCTTCTCCTTCTCCTTCTTCTGCTTCTTCTGATTCACCCACCAGACTTCACCTTCTCCTTCTCCTTCTTCTGTTTCTTCTGCTTCACCCTCCAGACTTCACCTTCTCCTTCTCTTTCTTCTGCTTCTTCTGCTTCACCCTCCAGACTTCACCTGCTCCTTCTCCTTCTTCTACTTCTTCTGATTCACCCTCCAGACTTCACCTTCTCCTTCTCTTTCTTCTGCTTCTTCTGATTCACCCTCCAGACTTCACCTTCTCCTTCTCCTTCTTCTGATTCTTCTGATTCACCCTCCAGACTTCACCTTCTCCTTCTCCTTCTTCTGCTTCTTCTGATTCACCCTCCTGACTTCACCTTCTCCTTCTCCTTCTTCTACATCTTCTGATTCACCCTCCTGACTTCACCTTCTCCTTCTCCTTCTTCTACTTCTTCTGCTTCACCCTCCAGACTTCACCTTCTCCTTCTCCTTCTTCTACTTCTTCTGATTCACCCTCCAGACTTCACCTTCTCCTTCTCCTTCTTCTACTTCTTCTGATTCACCCTCCAGACTTCACTTTCTCCTTCTCCTTCTTCTACTTCTTCTGATTCACCCTCCAGTCTTCACCTTCTCCTTCTCCTTCTTCTGTTTCTTCTGCTTCACCCTCCAGACTTCACCTTCTCCTTCTCTTTCTTCTGCTTCTTCTGATTCACCCTCCAGACTTCACCTTCTCCTTCTCCTTCTTCTGATGCTTCTGATTCACCCTCCAGACTTCACCTTCTCCTTCTCCTTCTTCTGCTTCTTCTGATTCACCCTCCTGACTTCACCTTCTCCTTCTCCTTCTTCTACTTCTTCTGATTCACCCTCCTGACTTCACCTTCTCCTTCTCCTTCTTCTACTTCTTCTGCTTCACCCTCCAGACTTCACCTTCTCCTTCTCCTTCTTCTACTTCTTCTGATTCACCCTCCAGACTTCACCTTCTCCTTCTCCTTCTTCTGCTTCTTCTGATTCACCCTCCAGACTTCACCTTCTCCTTCTCCTTATTCTGCTTCTTCTGATTCACCCTCCAGACTTCAACTTCTCCTTCTCCTTATTCTGCTTCTTCTGATTCACCCTCCAGACTTCACCTTCTCCTTCTCCTTCCTTTGCTTCTTCTGATTCACCCTCCAGACTTCACCTTCTCCTTCTCCTTCTTCTGATTCTTCTGATTCACCCTCCAGACTTCACCTTCTCCTTCTCCATCTTCTGCTTCTTCTGATCCACCCTCCTGACTTCACCTTCTCCTTCTCCTTCTTCTACTTCTTCTGATTCACCCTCCTGACTTCACCTTCTCCTTCTCCATCTTCTACTTCTTCTGCTTCACCCTCCAGACTTCAACTTCTCCTTCTCCTTCTTCTACTTCTTCTGATTCACCCTCCAGACTTCACCTTCTCCTTCTCCTTCTTCTGCTTCTTCTGATTCACCCTCCAGACTTCACCTTCTCCTTCTCCTTCTTCTGCTTCTTCTGATTCACCCTCCAGACTTCACCTTCTCCTTCTCCTTCTTCTACTTCTTCTGATTCACCCTCCAGACTTCACCTTCTCCTTCTCCTTCTTCTGCTTCTTCTGATTCACCCTCCAGACTTCACCTTCTCCTTCTCCTTCGTCTCCTTCTTCTGATTCACCCTCCAGACTACACCTTCTCCTTCTCCTTCTTCTACTTCTTCTGATTCACCCTCCAGACTTCACCTTCTCCTTCTCATTCTTCTGTTTCTTCTGATTCACCCTCCAGACTTCATCTTCTCCTTCTCCTTCTTCTACTTCTTCTGATTCACCCTCCAGACTTCACCTTCTCCTTCTCCTTCTTCTACTTCTTCTGATTCACCCTCCAGACTTCATCTTCTATTTCTCCTTCTTCTACTTCTTCTGATTCACCCTCCAGACTTCACCTTCTCCTTCTCCTTCTTCTGCTTCTTCTGATTCACCCTCCAGACTTCACCTTCTCCTTCTCCTTATTCTGCTTCTTCTGATTCACCCTCCAGACTTCACCTTCTCCTTCTCCTTCTTCTACTTCTTCTGATTCACCCTCCAGACTTCACCTTCTCCTTCTCCTTCTTCTGCTTCTTCTGATTCACCCTCCAGACTTCACCTTCTCCTTCTCCTTCGTCTACTTCTTCTGATTCACCCTCCAGACTACACCTTCTCCTTCTCCTTCTTCTACTTCTTCTGATTCACCCTCCAGACTTCACCTTCTCCTTCTCCTTCGTCTACTTCTTCTGATTCACCCTCCAGACGACACCTTCTCCTTCTCCTTCTTCTACTTCTTCTGATTCACCCTCCAGACTTCACCTTCTCCTTCTCCTTCTTCTGTTTCTTCTGATTCACCCTCCAGACTTCATCTTCTCCTTCTCCTTCTTCTACTTCTTCTGATTCACCCTCCAGACTTCACCTTCTCCTTCTCCTTCTTCTACTTCTTCTGATTCACCCTCCGGACTTCATCTTCTCCTTCTCCTTCTTCTGCTTCTTCTGATTCACCCTCCAGACTTCACCTTCTCCTTCTCCTTCTTCTGCTTCTTCTGATTCACCCTCCAGACTTCAACTTCTCCTTCTCCTTCTTCTACTTCTTCTGATTCACCCTCCAGACTTCACCTTCTCCTTCTCCTTCTTCTACTTCTTCTGATTCACCCTCCAGTCTTCACCTTCTCCTTCTCCTTCTTCTGTTTCTTCTGCTTCACCCTCCAGACTTCACCTTCTCCTTCTCTTTCTTCTGCTTCTTCTGATTCACCCTCCAGACTTCACCTTCTCCTTCTCCTTCTTCTGATTCTTCTGATTCACCCTCCAGACTTCACCTTCTCCTTCTCCTTCTTCTGCTTCTTCTGATTCACCCTCCTGACTTCACCTTCTCCTTCTCCTTCTTCTACTTCTTCTGATTCACCCTCCTGACTTCACCTTCTCCTTCTCCTTCTTCTACTTCTTCTGCTTCACCCTCCAGACTTCACCTTCTCCTTCTCCTTCTTCTACTTCTTCTGATTCACCCTCCAGACTTCACCTTCTCCTTCTCCTTCTTCTGCTTCTTCTGATTCACCCTCCAGACTTCACCTTCTCATTCTCCTTCTTCTCCTTCTTCTGCTGCGCCCTCCAGACTTCACCTTCTCCTTCTTCTGCTTCTTCTGCTTCACACTCCAGACTTCACCTTCTCCTTCTCCTTCTTCTGCTTCTTCTGCTGCGCCCTCCAGGCTTCACCTTCTCCTTCTCCTTCTTCTGCTTCTTCTGCTTCACCGTCCTGACTTCACCTTCTCCTTCTCCTTCTTCTACTTCTTCTGCTACACCCCCCTGACTTCACCTGCTCCTTCTCCTTCTTCTGCTTCTTCTGATTCACCCTCCTGACTTCATCTTCTCCTTCTCCTTCTTCTGCTTCTTCTGATTCACCCTCCAGACTTCACCTTCTCCTTCTCCTTCTTCTACTTCTTCTGATTCACCCTCCAGACTTCACCTTCTCCTTCTCCTTCTTCTACTTCTTCTGATTCACCCTCCAGTCTTCACCTTCTCCTTCTCCTTCTTCTGTTTCTTCTGCTTCACCCTCCAGACTTCACCTTCTCCTTCTCTTTCTTCTGCTTCTTCTGCTTCACCCTCCAGACTTCACCTGCTCCTTCTCCTTCTTCTACTTCTTCTGATTCACCCTCCAGACTTCACCTTCTCCTTCTCTTTCTTCTGCTTCTTCTGATTCACCCTCCAGACTTCACCTTCTCCTTCTCCTTCTTCTGATTCTTCTGATTCACTCTCCAGACTTCACCTTCTCCTTCTCCATCTTCTGCTTCTTCTGATCCACCCTCCTGACTTCACCTTCTCCTTCTCCTTCTTCTACTTCTTCTGATTCACCCTCCTGACTTCACCTTCTCCTTCTCCATCTTCTACTTCTTCTGCTTCACCCTCCAGACTTCAACTTCTCCTTCTCCTTCTTCTACTTCTTCTGATTCACCCTCCAGACTTCACCTTCTCCTTCTCCTTCTTCTGCTTCTTCTGATTCACCCTCCAGACTTCACCTTCTCCTTCTCCTTCTTCTGCTTCTTCTGATTCACCCTCCAGACTTCACCTTCTCCTTCTCCTTCTTCTACTTCTTCTGATTCACCCTCCAGACTTCACCTTCTCCTTCTCCTTCTTCTGCTTCTTCTGATTCACCCTCCAGACTTCACCTTCTCCTTCTCCTTCGTCTCCTTCTTCTGATTCACCCTCCAGACTACACCTTCTCCTTCTCCTTCTTCTACTTCTTCTGATTCACCCTCCAGACTTCACCTTCTCCTTCTCATTCTTCTGTTTCTTCTGATTCACCCTCCAGACTTCATCTTCTCCTTCTCCTTCTTCTACTTCTTCTGATACACCCTCCAGACTTCACCTTCTCCTTCTCCTTCTTCTACTTCTTCTGATTCACCCTCCAGACTTCATCTTCTATTTCTCCTTCTTCTACTTCTTCTGATTCACCCTCCAGACTTCACCTTCTCCTTCTCCTTCTTCTGCTTCTTCTGATTCACCCTCCAGACTTCACCTTCTCCTTCTCCTTATTCTGCTTCTTCTGATTCACCCTCCAGACTTCACCTTCTCCTTCTCCTTCTTCTACTTCTTCTGATTCACCCTCCAGACTTCACCTTCTCCTTCTCCTTCTTCTGCTTCTTCTGATTCACCCTCCAGACTTCACCTTCTCCTTCTCCTTCGTCTACTTCTTCTGATTCACCCTCCAGACTACACCTTCTCCTTCTCCTTCTTCTACTTCTTCTGATTCACCCTCCAGACTTCACCTTCTCCTTCTCCTTCTTCTGTTTCTTCTGATTCACCCTCCAGACTTCATCTTCTCCTTCTCCTTCTTCTCCTTCTTCTGATTCACCCTCCAGACTTCACCTTCTCCTTCTCCTTCTTCTACTTCTTCTGATTCACCCTCCAGACTTCATCTTCTCCTTCTCCTTCTTCTACTTCTTCTGATTCACCCTCCAGACTTCACCTTCTCCTTCTCCTTCTTCTGCTTCTTCTGATTCACCCTCCAGACTTCACCTTCTCCTTCTCCTTATTCTGCTTCTTCTGATTCACCTCCAGACTTCACATTCTCCTTCTCCTTCTTCTGCTTCTTCTGATTCACCCTCCAGACTTCACCTTCTCCTTCTCCTTCTTCTGCTTCTTCTGATTCACCCACCAGACTTCACCTTCTCCTTCTCCTTCTTCTGTTTCTTCTGCTTCACCCTCCAGACTTCACCTTCTCCTTCTCTTTCTTCTGCTTCTTCTGCTTCACCCTCCAGACTTCACCTGCTCCTTCTCCTTCTTCTACTTCTTCTGATTCACCCTCCAGACTTCACCTTCTCCTTCTCTTTCTTCTGCTTCTTCTGATTCACCCTCCAGACTTCACCTTCTCCTTCTCCTTCTTCTGATTCTTCTGATTCACCCTCCAGACTTCACCTTCTCCTTCTCCTTCTTCTGCTTCTTCTGATTCACCCTCCTGACTTCACCTTCTCCTTCTCCTTCTTCTACATCTTCTGATTCACCCTCCTGACTTCACCTTCTCCTTCTCCTTCTTCTACTTCTTCTGCTTCACCCTCCAGACTTCACCTTCTCCTTCTCCTTCTTCTACTTCTTCTGATTCACCCTCCAGACTTCACCTTCTCCTTCTCCTTCTTCTACTTCTTCTGATTCACCCTCCAGACTTCACTTTCTCCTTCTCCTTCTTCTACTTCTTCTGATTCACCCTCCAGTCTTCACCTTCTCCTTCTCCTTCTTCTGTTTCTTCTGCTTCACCCTCCAGACTTCACCTTCTCCTTCTCTTTCTTCTGCTTCTTCTGATTCACCCTCCAGACTTCACCTTCTCCTTCTCCTTCTTCTGATTCTTCTGATTCACCCTCCAGACTTCACCTTCTCCTTCTCCTTCTTCTGCTTCTTCTGATTCACCCTCCTGACTTCACCTTCTCCTTCTCCTTCTTCTACTTCTTCTGATTCACCCTCCTGACTTCACCTTCTCCTTCTCCTTCTTCTACTTCTTCTGCTTCACCCTCCTGACTTCACCTTCTCCTTCTCCTTCTTCTACTTCTTCTGATTCACCCTCCAGACTTCACCTTCTCCTTCTCCTTCTTCTGCTTCTTCTGATTCACCCTCCAGACTTCACCTTCTCCTTCTCCTTATTCTGCTTCTTCTGATTCACCCTCCAGACTTCAACTTCTCCTTCTCCTTATTCTGCTTCTTCTGATTCACCCTCCAGACTTCACCTTCTCCTTCTCCTTCCTTTGCTTCTTCTGATTCACCCTCCAGACTTCACTTTCTCCTTCTCCTTCTTCTGATTCTTCTGATTCACCCTCCAGACTTCACCTTCTCCTTCTCCATCTTCTGCTTCTTCTGATCCACCCTCCTGACTTCACCTTCTCCTTCTCCTTCTTCTACTTCTTCTGATTCACCCTCCTGACTTCACCTTCTCCTTCTCCATCTTCTACTTCTTCTGCTTCACCCTCCAGACTTCAACTTCTCCTTCTCCTTCTTCTACTTCTTCTGATTCACCCTCCAGACTTCACCTTCTCCTTCTCCTTCTTCTGCTTCTTCTGATTCACCCTCCAGACTTCACCTTCTCCTTCTCCTTCTTCTGCTTCTTCTGATTCACCCTCCAGACTTCACCTTCTCCTTCTCCTTCTTCTACTTCTTCTGATTCACCCTCCAGACTTCACCTTCTCCTTCTCCTTCTTCTGCTTCTTCTGATTCACCCTCCAGACTTCACCTTCTCCTTCTCCTTCGTCTCCTTCTTCTGATTCACCCTCCAGACTACACCTTCTCCTTCTCCTTCTTCTACTTCTTCTGATTCACCCTCCAGACTTCACCTTCTCCTTCTCATTCTTCTGTTTCTTCTGATTCACCCTCCAGACTTCATCTTCTCCTTCTCCTTCTTCTACTTCTTCTGATTCACCCTCCAGACTTCACCTTCTCCTTCTCCTTCTTCTACTTCTTCTGATTCACCCTCCAGACTTCATCTTCTATTTCTCCTTCTTCTACTTCTTCTGATTCACCCTCCAGACTTCACCTTCTCCTTCTCCTTCTTCTGCTTCTTCTGATTCACCCTCCAGACTTCACCTTCTCCTTCTCCTTATTCTGCTTCTTCTGATTCACCCTCCAGACTTCACCTTCTCCTTCTCCTTCTTCTACTTCTTCTGATTCACCCTCCAGACTTCACCTTCTCCTTCTCCTTCTTCTGCTTCTTCTGATTCACCCTCCAGACTTCACCTTCTCCTTCTCCTTCGTCTACTTCTTCTGATTCACCCTCCAGACTACACCTTCTCCTTCTCCTTCTTCTACTTCTTCTGATTCACCCTCCAGACTTCACCTTCTCCTTCTCCTTCGTCTACTTCTTCTGATTCACCCTCCAGACGACACCTTCTCCTTCTCCTTCTTCTACTTCTTCTGATTCACCCTCCAGACTTCACCTTCTCCTTCTCCTTCTTCTGTTTCTTCTGATTCACCCTCCAGACTTCATCTTCTCCTTCTCCTTCTTCTACTTCTTCTGATTCACCCTCCAGACTTCACCTTCTCCTTCTCCTTCTTCTACTTCTTCTGATTCACCCTCCGGACTTCATCTTCTCCTTCTCCTTCTTCTGCTTCTTCTGATTCACCCTCCAGACTTCACCTTCTCCTTCTCCTTCTTCTGCTTCTTCTGATTCACCCTCCAGACTTCAACTTCTCCTTCTCCTTCTTCTACTTCTTCTGATTCACCCTCCAGACTTCACCTTCTCCTTCTCCTTCTTCTACTTCTTCTGATTCACCCTCCAGTCTTCACCTTCTCCTTCTCCTTCTTCTGTTTCTTCTGCTTCACCCTCCAGACTTCACCTTCTCCTTCTCTTTCTTCTGCTTCTTCTGATTCACCCTCCAGACTTCACCTTCTCCTTCTCCTTCTTCTGATTCTTCTGATTCACCCTCCAGACTTCACCTTCTCCTTCTCCTTCTTCTGCTTCTTCTGATTCACCCTCCTGACTTCACCTTCTCCTTCTCCTTCTTCTACTTCTTCTGATTCACCCTCCTGACTTCACCTTCTCCTTCTCCTTCTTCTACTTCTTCTGCTTCACCCTCCAGACTTCACCTTCTCCTTCTCCTTCTTCTACTTCTTCTGATTCACCCTCCAGACTTCACCTTCTCCTTCTCCTTCTTCTGCTTCTTCTGATTCACCCTCCAGACTTCACCTTCTCATTCTCCTTCTTCTCCTTCTTCTGCTGCGCCCTCCAGACTTCACCTTCTCCTTCTTCTGCTTCTTCTGCTTCACACTCCAGACTTCACCTTCTCCTTCTCCTTCTTCTGCTTCTTCTGCTGCGCCCTCCAGGCTTCACCTTCTCCTTCTCCTTCTTCTGCTTCTTCTGCTTCACCGTCCTGACTTCACCTTCTCCTTCTCCTTCTTCTACTTCTTCTGCTACACCCCCCTGACTTCACCTGCTCCTTCTCCTTCTTCTGCTTCTTCTGATTCACCCTCCTGACTTCACCTTCTCCTTCTTCTTCTTCTGCTTCTTCTGATTCACCCTCCAGACTTCACCTTCTCCTTCTCCTTCTTCTACTTCTTCTGATTCACCCTCCAGACTTCACCTTCTCCTTCTCCTTCTTCTACTTCTTCTGATTCACCCTCCAGTCTTCACCTTCTCCTTCTCCTTCTTCTGTTTCTTCTGCTTCACCCTCCAGACTTCACCTTCTCCTTCTCTTTCTTCTGCTTCTTCTGCTTCACCCTCCAGACTTCACCTGCTCCTTCTCCTTCTTCTACTTCTTCTGATTCACCCTCCAGACTTCACCTTCTCCTTCTCTTTCTTCTGCTTCTTCTGATTCACCCTCCAGACTTCACCTTCTCCTTCTCCTTCTTCTGATTCTTCTGATTCACCCTCCAGACTTCACCTTCTCCTTCTCCTTCTTCTGCTTCTTCTGATTCACCCTCCTGACTTCACCTTCTCCTTCTCCTTCTTCTACATCTTCTGATTCACCCTCCTGACTTCACCTTCTCCTTCTCCTTCTTCTACTTCTTCTGCTTCACCCTCCAGACTTCACCTTCTCCTTCTCCTTCTTCTACTTCTTCTGATTCACCCTCCAGACTTCACCTTCTCCTTCTCCTTCTTCTACTTCTTCTGATTCACCCTCCAGACTTCACTTTCTCCTTCTCCTTCTTCTACTTCTTCTGATTCACCCTCCAGACTTCACCTTCTCCTTCTCCTTATTCTGCTTCTTCTGAATCACCCTCCAGACTTCACCTTCTCCTTCTCCTTCTTCTGCTTCTTCTGATTCACCCTCCAGACTTCACCTTCTCCTTCTCCTTCTTCTGCTTCTTCTGATTCACCCTCCAGACTTCACCTTCTCCTTCTCCTTCTTCTACTTCTTCTGATTCACCCTCCAGACTTCACCTTCTCCATCTCCTTCTTCTGCTTCTTCTGATTCACCCTCCAGACTTCACCTTCTCCTTCTCCTTCGTCTACTTCTTCTGATTCACCCTCCAGACTACACCTTCTCCTTCTCCTTCTTCTACTTCTTCTGATTCACCCTCCAGACTTCACCTTCTCCTTCTCCTTCTTCTGTTTCTTCTGATTCACCCTCCAGACTTCACATTCTCCTTCTCCTTCTTCTGCTTCTTCTGATTCACCCTCCTGACTTCACCTTCTCCTTCTCCTTCTTCTACTTCTTCTGATTCACCCTCCTGACTTCACCTTCTCCTTCTCCTTCTTCTACTTCTTCTGCTTCACCCTCCAGACTTCACCTTCTCCTTCTCCTTCTTCTACTTCTTCTGATTCACCCTCCAGACTTCACCTTCTCCTTCTCCTTCTTCTGCTTCTTCTGATACACCCTCCAGACTTCACCTTCTCCTTCTCCTTATTCTGCTTCTTCTGATTCACCCTCCAGACTTCAACTTCTCCTTCTCCTTATTCTGCTTCTTCTGATTCACCCTCCAGACTTCACCTTCTCCTTCTCCTTCCTTTGCTTCTTCTGATTCACCCTCCAGACTTCACCTTCTCCTTCTCCTTCTTCTGATTCTTCTGATTAACCCTCCAGACTTCACCTTCTCCTTCTCCATCTTCTGCTTCTTCTGATTCACCCTCCTGACTTCACCTTCTCCTTCTCCTTCTTCTACTTCTTCTGATTCACCCTCCTGACTTCCCCTTCTCCTTCTCCATCTTCTACTTCTTCTGCTTCACCCTCCAGACTTCAACTTCTCCTTCTCCTTCTTCTACTTCTTCTGATTCACCCTCCAGACTTCACCTTCTCCTTCTCCTTCTTCTGCTTCTTCTGATTCACCCTCCAGACTTCACCTTCTCCTTCTCCTTCTTCTGCTTCTTCTGATTCACCCTCCAGACTTCACCTTCTCCTTCTCCTTCTTCTACTTCTTCTGATTCACCCTCCAGACTTCACCTTCTCCTTCTCCTTCGTCTACTTCTTCTGATTCACCCTCCAGACTACACCTTCTCCTTCTCCTTTTCTACTTCTTCTGATTCACCCTCCAGACTTCACCTTCTCCTTCTCATTCTTCTGTTTCTTCTGATTCACCCTCCAGACTTCATCTTCTCCTTCTCCTTCTTCTACCTCTTCTGATTCACCCTCCAGACTTCACCTTCTCCTTCTCCTTCTTCTACTTCTTCTGATTCACCCTCCAGACTTCATCTTCTCCTTCTCCTTCTTCTACTTCTTCTGATTCACCCTCCAGACTTCACCTTCTCCTTCTCCTTCTTCTGCTTCTTCTGATTCACCCTCCAGACTTCACCTTCTCCTTCTCCTTATTCTGCTTCTTCTGATTCACCCTCCAGACTTCACCTTCTCCTTCTCCTTCTTCTACTTCTTCTGATTCACCCTCCAGACTTCACCTTCTCCTTCTCCTTCTTCTGCTTCTTCTGATTCACCCTCCAGACTTCACCTTCTCCTTCTCCTTCTTCTAATTCTTCTGATTCACCCTCCAGACTTCACCTTCTCCTTCTCCTTCTTCTGTTTCTTCTGATTCACCCTCCAGACTTCATCTACTCCTTCTCCTACTTCTACTTCTTCTGATTCACCCTCCAGACTTCACCTTCTCCTTCTCCTTCTTCTACTTCTTCTGAATCACCCTCCAGACTTCATCTTCTCCTTCTCCTTCTTCTACTTCTTCTGATTCACCCTCCAGACTTCACCTTCTCCTTCTCCTTCTTCTGCTTCTTCTGATTCACCCTCCAGACTTCACCTTCTCCTTCTCCTTATTCTGCTTCTTCTGATTCACCCTCCAGACTTCACCTTCTCCTTCTCCTTCTACTGCTTCTTCTGATTCACCCTCCAGACTTCACCTTCTCCTTCTTCTGCTTCTTCTGATTCACCCTCCAGACTTCACCTTCTCCTTCTCCTTCTTCTACTTCTTCTGATTCACCCTCCAGACTTAACCTTCTCCTTCTCCTTCTTCTGCTTCTTCTGTTTCACCCTCCAGACTTCACCTTCTCCTTCTCCTTCGTCTACTTCTTCTGATTCACCCTCCAGACTACACCTTCTCCTTCTCCTTCTTCTACTTCTTCTGATTCACCCTCCAGACTTCACCTTCTCCTTCTCCTTCTTCTGTTTCTTCTGATTCACCCTCCAGACTTCATCTGCTCCTTCTCCTTCTTCTACTTCTTCTGATTCACCCTCCAGACTTCACCTTCTCCTTCTCCTTCTTCTACTTCTTCTGATTCACCCTCCGGACTTCATCTTCTCCTTCTCCTTCTTCTGCTTCTTCTGATTCACCCTCCAGACTTCACCTTCTCCTTCTCCTTCTTCTGCTTCTTCTGATTCACCCTCCAGACTTCACCTTCTCCTTTTCCTTCTTCTGCTTCTTCTGATTCACCCTCCAGACTTCACCTTCTCCTTCTCCTTCTTCTACTTCTTCTGATTCACCCTCCAGACTTCACCTTCTCCTTCTCCTTCTTCTGCTTCTTCTGATTCACCCTCCTGACTTCACCTTCTCCTTCTCCTTCTTCTACTTCTTCTGCTTCACCCTCCAGACTTCTCCTTCTCCTTTTCCTTCTTCTACTTCTTCTGATTCACCCTCCAGACTTCACCTTCTCCTTCTCCTTCTTCTACTTCTTCTGATTCACCCTCCAGACTTCAACTTCTCCTTCTCCTTCTTCTACTTCTTCTGATTCACCCTCCAGACTTCACCTTCTCCTTCTCCTTCTTCTGCTTCTTCTGATTCACCCTCCAGACTTCACCTTCTCCTTCTCCTTATTCTGCTTCTTCTGAATCACCCTCCAGACTTCACCTTCTCCTTCTCCTTCTTCTGCTTCTTCTGATTCACCCTCCAGACTTCACCTTCTCCTTCTCCTTCTTCTGCTTCTTCTGATTCACCCTCCAGACTTCACCTTCACCTTCTCCTTCTTCTACTTCTTCTGATTCACCCTCCAGACTTCACCTTCTCCATCTCCTTCTTCTGCTTCTTCTGATTCACCCTCCAGACTTCACCTTCTCCTTCTCCTTCGTCTGCTACTTCTGATTCACCCTCCAGACTTCACCTTCTCCTTCTCCTTCTACTGCTTCTTCTGATTCACCCTCCAGACTTCACCTTCTCCTACTCCTTCTTCTACTTCTTCTTATTCACCCTCCAGACTTCACCTTCTCCTTCTCTTTCTTCTGCTTCTTCTGATTCACCCTCCAGACTTCACCTTCTCCTTCTCCTTCTTCTGATTCTTCTGATTCACCCTCCAGACTTCACCTTCTCCTTCTCCTTCTTCTGCTTCTTCTGATTCACCCTCCTGACTTCACCTTCTCCTTCTCCTTCTTCTACATCTTCTGATTCACCCTCCTGACTTCACCTTCTCCTTCTCCTTCTTCTACTTCTTCTGCTTCACCCTCCAGACTTCACCTTCTCCTTCTCCTTCTTCTACTTCTTCTGATTCACCCTCCAGACTTCACCTTCTCCTTCTCCTTCTTCTACTTCTTCTGATTCACCCTCCAGACTTCACTTTCTCCTTCTCCTTCTTCTACTTCTTCTGATTCACCCTCCAGACTTCACCTTCTCCTTCTCCTTCTTCTGCTTCTTCTGATTCACCCTCCAGACATCACCTTCTCCTTCTCCTTATTCTGCTTCTTCTGATTCACCCTCCAGACTTCACCTTCTCCTTCTCCTTATTCTGCTTCTTCTGATTCACCCTCCAGACTTCACCTTCTCCTTCTCCTTCTTCTACTTCTTCTGATTCACCCTCCAGACTTCACCTTCTCCTTCTCCTTCTTCTGCTTCTTCTGATTCACCCTCCAGACTTCACCTTCTCCTTCTCCTTCGTCTACTTCTTCTGATTCACCCTCCAGACTACACCTTCTCCTTCTCCTTCTTCTACTTCTTCTGATTCACCCTCCAGACTTCACCTTCTCCTTCTCCTTCGTCTACTTCTTCTGATTCACCCTCCAGACGACACCTTCTCCTTCTCCTTCTTCTACTTCTTCTGATTCACCCTCCAGACTTCACCTTCTCCTTCTCCTTCTTCTGTTTCTTCTGATTCACCCTCCAGACTTCATCTTCTCCTTCTCCTTCTTCTACTTCTTCTGATTCACCCTCCAGACTTCACCTTCTCCTTCTCCTTCTTCTACTTCTTCTGATTCACCCTCCGGACTTCATCTTCTCCTTCTCCTTCTTCTGCTTCTTCTGATTCACCCTCCAGACTTCACCTTCTCCTTCTCCTTCTTCTGCTTCTTCTGATTCACCCTCCAGACTTCAACTTCTCCTTCTCCTTCTTCTACTTCTTCTGATTCACCCTCCAGACTTCACCTTCTCCTTCTCCTTCTTCTACTTCTTCTGATTCACCCTCCAGTCTTCACCTTCTCCTTCTCCTTCTTCTGTTTCTTCTGCTTCACCCTCCAGACTTCACCTTCTCCTTCTCTTTCTTCTGCTTCTTCTGATTCACCCTCCAGACTTCACCTTCTCCTTCTCCTTCTTCTGATTCTTCTGATTCACCCTCCAGACTTCACCTTCTCCTTCTCCTTCTTCTGCTTCTTCTGATTCACCCTCCTGACTTCACCTTCTCCTTCTCCTTCTTCTACTTCTTCTGATTCACCCTCCTGACTTCACCTTCTCCTTCTCCTTCTTCTACTTCTTCTGCTTCACCCTCCAGACTTCACCTTCTCCTTCTCCTTCTTCTACGTCTTCTGATTCACCCTCCAGACTTCACCTTCTCCTTCTCCTTCTTCTGCTTCTTCTGATTCACCCTCCAGACTTCACCTTCTCATTCTCCTTCTTCTCCTTCTTCTGCTGCGCCCTCCAGACTTCACCTTCTCCTTCTTCTGCTTCTTCTGCTTCACACTCCAGACTTCACCTTCTCCTTCTCCTTCTTCTGCTTCTTCTGCTGCGCCCTCCAGGCTTCACCTTCTCCTTCTCCTTCTTCTGCTTCTTCTGCTTCACCGTCCTGACTTCACCTTCTCCTTCTCCTTCTTCTACTTCTTCTGCTACACCCCCCTGACTTCACCTGCTCCTTCTCCTTCTTCTGCTTCTTCTGATTCACCCTCCTGACTTCACCTTCTCCTTCTCCTTCTTCTGCTTCTTCTGATTCACCCTCCAGACTTCACCTTCTCCTTCTCCTTCTTCTACTTCTTCTGATTCACCCTCCAGACTTCACCTTCTCCTTCTCCTTCTTCTACTTCTTCTGATTCACCCTCCAGTCTTCACCTTCTCCTTCTCCTTCTTCTGTTTCTTCTGCTTCACCCTCCAGACTTCACCTTCTCCTTCTCTTTCTTCTGCTTCTTCTGCTTCACCCTCCAGACTTCACCTGCTCCTTCTCCTTCTTCTACTTCTTCTGATTCACCCTCCAGACTTCACCTTCTCCTTCTC